>NC_042988.1:9696267-10022161 GCF_901001165.1 Salmo trutta | reverse complement strand
AAACCTGCTCCACAACAACCGCTCCCTGGCGTCTCCTCCACCTCTGCAGACGTTTCGGGTGCGTCAAGGAACAGTGTTTGTCAGTTTCAAGCAGCGGCCAAAATACACTGGATGACGAACGCAAGGTGCCGAATAAACACACACTCAGCAGAGAATGAGATAAACCGAAACAAAATATAAGGATAACAGCGGGGGTTGGTAAATAGGCGCCCCAGTAGCTTTTTATCCACCGACAAATGCGACGCGTCTCTGCCGCATGAGGTATATCTTGCTGCTGGCGTCAAAGCAATCTACTGCAGTAATATCGCCAGTGGGAATGGCCTCGGCTCCTCGGTATGTGTAGAAGCTTGTTCAGATAAGTAGCAGCCGTTTCCCTCTCCCCTTCTCCGTTTGAATGCAGTTGTTCGAGCTCTGCGTGGACAAACACACACTCCCTCCCTCTCTCTTTCACTCAAACTCTTCGCGGGTGTGTGTATGTGCTGAATTTGGGACCGCTGCTATATTAACTCGCCCACTCCCTCCCTTCATCTGCAGTTACCGTCAGTGCTCCTCAGTGCTCGCTGAATGGCAGCTGCTCACTCCCACTGAAAACCAGGGCCGGCTCTAGGCATAAGCGATATAGGTGGTCGCCTAATGCCACCGGCCGCTAGGGGGCCACGACCAACAAAAACCAACTTACATTTTTTGTTGTTGTTGTCTTAACTTACTGTTTAGGGTTAGAATAGTAATATACACAAGGGGCAATTTCGAAATGTAGTTGTGCATCAGCGGTCTTCCTCTAGTTATGTCAGTCACTGACAATCACTCAATTAGCCCATGTCAGCTAACAATGTTTTGATTGATTAGTTAGTTTACGCAGCTCTCTAAACTTGTAGTAATCATGGCTGAATTACCAACCGGGCACTAAGGGTACGTTGCAAGCAGAGAAACAGGTGATACTGTATCAGTTGACAAGTCACATAGAAACGGTGATCTTGTACAATGTCGCATGGAGCAGAAATGGCATACAACATGCTACATTTTTACAATAGCTACTTTACAATACCTCTAGTTCTGATGATTTGTCCTACGTACTGTATAAGGACAATGTAACTGTAAGACTAACATATTTCTCAACATGCTCACAACCAGCCGTTGGATACAAAAACATTTTTTATGGTGCATGTCAAGTTAGTCAAATACTGTATGGACAATTTCACCGAGTGCACAAATCATTAGGAACACCTGCTCTTTCCATGAAATAGACTGACCAGGTGAATCTGGTTGGAAGCTATGATCCCTCATTGCTGTCACCTGTTAAATACACTATAACTAGTGTCGATGGATGGGAGGAGACAGGTTAAAGAAGGATTTTTTTTAATCATTGAGACATGGATTGTGTATGTGTGCCACTCAGAGGGTGAATGGGCAAGACAAAATATTTAAATGCCTTCGAGCGGATATGGTAGTAGGTGCCAGGCGCGCACGTCCGAGTGTGTCAAGAACTGCAACGCTGCTGCGATTTTCACGCTCAACGTTTTCTCGTGTGTATCAAGGATGGTCCACCCCCCCAAAGGAATTCCAGCCAACTTGACACAACTGTGGAAAGCATTGGAGTCAACTTGGACCAGCGTCCCTGTGGAACACTTTCGACACCATGTAGAGTCCATGCCCCAACAAATTGAGGCTGTTATGAGGGCAAAAGGGTGGGCAACTCAATATTAGGAAGATGTTCCTAATGATTTGTATACTCAGTGTATGTTTACCATCTTCTATTTGTTCTATTCAGTGCTTCAAAAATAAGCTTTGAAATGTGTACCTTGTATTTTTGCTGTTGGATTAAATGGTTGTTAAAATTACTAAATGGAGAGGCCCATCTATTTTGAGCCCCACCTGTTTAGCAAAAATAAAAAAAACGATATATTATTGTTATTTTGGCATTATGTGTCACCTATCAGTTTGCAAACAAAGTAAAAAACAAACATGGTGTCTTTTTTGCTTTGTTGAGTAAGGCAGCTCCAAAATGCAAGTGTGTCAGCCTAGCTCAGTGCTTTCTGTGGTGGTGGGGCAGCAAGCTGAAAATACATTGCGTAGGGGTTGGCAATGTTCTCTAGTTGCGCCGTGATTGGCTCTGTGTTCTGTCACTCATGGGGACATTACATTGCCGCAAAATCTACAGGGTGTGCTAGAAAATTCAAGCCCCTTGGGTGCTGCCATAGAGTTACATTAGAAGTGCCCATCCAAGAAGGCTCAAGGTCATTGGCCACAGATAAAATGTCAAATCACATATCTACTGTAGCTTTGATTGGACTGATCATGTCAACATTATACTTTCAAAATCTTAGCTAGCAAGCTAGCAGTCATCATGAATCACGTCGACAATCTACTGGCAAATTCCTTTCAATCCTTGTCATATGAAGAGAAATTACAGATAAAACGTATCGGCGCTCATTGGCCATTGGACATAAACATTACACAACAATTTGGAAATCACACATTTAACAATGAGTGGTTTGGAAGGAATCAATGACTAACTGCAAGCGTTGCAAAACAATCACTAGCCTGCTATTCAGTGGAGTGGATGTGTGGTCCAAATCTGGGTTTATGGGTCTCTTTTCTAAGTTTAAAAAGATAAATATTCACATGCCATGAGCCAGAAAAGGTTGAATACATAGGCCATGCTTTCAATCCAGCATGACTTCTGCCGCGTTCAAAACAACTGGAAACTCGGAACTGGGAAATCTCAGACTTCACTGAGTTCAAGACAACTGGGAACTCAAAAAAACGAGCTCTGACTTGGAAAATACATTTTGAACGGTCCTCTAACTCAGAATTCCAACTCGGGAACTCTGGCCTCTTTTTAGAGCTCTGACCTGAAGATCACAGACATCATGATTCAACCTTGTTTTTTTTCCTAGTTCCCAGTTGTCTTGAAAGCACCATAAATCCTGAGAATGCCAGACTTTGATGACAAGATTTTCCCACGAAGGACCGCTGCCCACCTTCCTGTCCAAGAGTCCAAAAATGTATTGTATGCTGCTGCATAAATGATGTAATATGCCAGGGAGATAAATATACTGTAGCTAAGAAAGTAAGACTAAGTGTATGTTGTGTAGCAAGCCGTTAGTAGCCCATGTGCCTCACCCTAATAATTGGGTCCCTTTCCCCCTCATAACATTGCCTACTGTTTTGACTTGGTGGTGCACATGTAGCCTATAGCCTGTTTTAGAGAAATGTTACCTCTTATACGCTCGTCGTTCCCTTATGCCATAGTTTGTACAGTGAGGGAAAAAAGTATTTGATCCCCTGCTGATTTTGTACGTTTGCCCACTGACAAAGAAATGATCAGTCTATAATTTGAATGGTAGGTTTATTTGAACAGTGAGAGACAGAATAACAACAACAAAAAATCGTGAAAAACGCATGTCAAAAATGTTATAAATTGATTTGCATTTTAATGAGGGAAATAAGTATTTGACCCCTCTGCAAAACATGACTTAGTACTTGGTGACAAAACCCTTGTTGGCAATCACAGAGGTCAGACGTTTCTTGTAGTTGGCCACCAGGTTTGCACACATCTCAGGAGGGATTTTGTCCCACTCCTCTTTGCAGATCTTCTCCAAGTCATTAAGGTTTCGAGGCTGACGTTTGGCAACTCGAACCTTCAGCTCCTTCCACAGATTTTCTATGTGATTAAGGTCTGGAGACTGGCTAGGCCACTCCAGGACCTTAATGTGCTTCTTCTTGAGCCACTCCTTTGTTGCCTTGGCCGTGTGTTTTGGGTCATTGTCATGCTGGAATACCCATCCACAACCCATTTTCAATGCCCTAGCTGAGGGAAGGAGGTTCTCACCCAAGATTTGACGGTACATGACCCCGTCCATCGTCCCTTTGATGCGGTGAAGTTGTCCTGTCCCCTTAGAAGAAAAACACCCCCAAAGCAAAATGTTTCCACCTCCATGTTTGACGGTGGGGATGGTATTCTTTGGGTCATAGGCAGCATTCCTCCTCCTGCAAACACGGCGAGTTGAGTTGATGCCAAAGAGCTCCATTTTGGTCTCATCTGACCACAACACTTTCACCCAGTTGTCCTCTGAATCATTCAGATGTTCATTGGCAAACTTCAGACGGGCATGTATATATGCTTTCTTGAGCAGGGGGACCTTGCGGGCACTGCAGGATTTCAGTCCTTCACGGCATAGTGTGTTACCAGTTGTTTTCTTGGTGACTATGGTCCCAGCTGCCTTGAGATCATTGACAAGATCCTCCCGTGTAGTTCTGGGCTGATTCCTCACCGTTCTCATGATCATTGCAACTCCACGAGGTGAGATCTTGCATGGAGCCCCAGGCCGAGGGAGATTGACAGTTCTTTTGTGTTTTTTCCATTTGCGAATAATCGCACCAACTGTTGTCACCTTCTCACCAAGCTGCTTGGCGATGGTCTTGTAGGTCTACAATCTTGTCCCTGACATCCTTGGAGAGCTCTTTGGTCTTGGCCATGGTGGAGAGTTTGGAATCTGATTGATTGATTGCTTCTGTGGACAGGTGTATTTTATACAGGTAAGAAA
The DNA here is from genome assembly GCF_901001165.1 of Salmo trutta. NCBI lineage: Eukaryota > Metazoa > Chordata > Actinopteri > Salmoniformes > Salmonidae > Salmo > Salmo trutta. The sequence continues at coordinate 10,017,614 of NC_042988.1, read as the reverse complement.
CTGAGATTAGGAGCACTCCCTTTGTTACCTGTATAAAAGACACCTGGGAGCCAGAAATCTTTCTGATTGAGAGGGGGTCAAATACTTATTTCCCTCATTAAAATGCAAATCAATTTATGACATTTTTGACATGCGTTTTTCTGGATTTTTGTTGTTGTTATTCTGTCTCTCACTGTTCAAATAAACCTACCATTAAAATTATAGACTGATAATTTCTTTGTCAGTGGGCAAACGTACAAAATCAGCAGGGGATCAAATACTTTTTTTCCCTCACTGTACATCTTAATTTTTAGTAGAAACCACATTTGTTTAAGCAAGTCAGCCATATCAGCTATGTTTTTAACAGTTTGTGGGCATCGTTTGTCATCGTTATAGTGCAATTAATGTATTGTTTAGTGTTGTGTTGTGGGTTTGCTGGCATTCATCTAAAACATTTCTGGGGAGTTTGCCCCACCAAGATTTAACTTGCTAAAATCTCCACTGGATGTATTGGTCACTACACTAAATGTTCTGATGGTATTTTACTGACAACTTTGATTTCATGAACGATGTGTGAAACCCCAATGAATACTCAATCACAGGTTCGGAACATAAGATAGGGTTTAGAGTTTCTACTTAGTTTTGAAAATTCACCACATACTTGTGAAAAAAGTACCAAAAATATTTTAAAAAACAAACATGCCAAAATGTGTAGAATTGAATGAAATTAGCTTTAAAACTGAAAAACTTTCTCCACCCATGGCAAAATGTGTAGATATACAGTAAATTATTTCTCTCTGCCGTCAAAAGGGGGACCACTAAAATGTTTTGCCCAGGAGGTGAGGGGGGCTTTCAAACCAAATCCTGCCTAGGGTCCTCAAAAGGCTAGAGCCCTGCTGAAAACACACGTGTGTGGCAGGTTAACCCTTTATACACACCGGTCAAGAACAAGACAGTTCTATAAGTCAGTTGTAGAACAAGACAGTTCTATATGTCAGTTGTAGAACAAAACAGTTCTATATGTCAGTTGTAGAACAAGACAGTTTTATATGTCAGTTCTAGAACAAGACAGTTGTATATGTCAGTTGTAGAACAAGACAGTTCTATATGTCAGTTGTAGAACAAGACAGTTCTATATGTCAGTTGTGGTGTCGTCTTGCTCTATCTCCTATTTTGTTGTGGATGTGCCTATTTGCTCAAATGGCCCATGGCCCATTGTTAATTGTGGGTGGATGGGTGCTGTCTATATGGACAGGTGGCAGTCATAACCTGTGACAATAACAGAATAACACATGGTTCCAAGGCAGGCACCTAATATAATGGACCGCGGATTATTGTGTTGTTGTTTTTCACCTCAGTGAGGTATGATGGACATGGTAACAAATATGCTGTTATGTTAAAGAATTGAATAAATGCACATTGCAAGGGCTGAGGTATCAAAGGAAGAGCATAGCCTAACAGACTGTTTGTGAAGAAGTCAGGGGTTGGATGGAAGCCAATTAATCAATTATTAAAATCACCATTCACTTATTAGATTTAGTAGTTCATTAAATAAATAACTCAGGGATTTATTAATTATTCATCTAAGCGCAATTTATTTGACCTTATTTCAGAGAAAGCCTTTGTTAGTTAAGTTTCATTCAAATGTAATTTGCTCTGTTTAAACCGACTACGGCCATTTGAATAGTAGTAAAAGCAGATATTGATTCTACTAGAACATAGGACTGCTAAAAGATTGGAAAATAAAGGTCAGTGGTAGTAGGTCTGTGTAGTAGTGTCATTGATTACTACTGGTGTTGCGTGCGACTTCATTACTCCAGTACTTGTTGGCTTGTGATTGAAAATCATTCAGGATGTATTTTTGGAATCACCAATTGAGTGATATTGATTGTGGTAGCCTATTCGATGCAACAAATGAAGTTATTAAATCATGTTTGTATGCAACCAGCAGCCGAGGCACTCGCGATGAAATGGAACCTTATCATGTGTCGCTTATGGTTTCACCACCATCCCGTTGATCAACTGGACTGCAGGAGGAAACCGTGTACTCACTCTGAGCTGCCGCGTACTCAATACTTTGTTTCAGAGTAAATGCGGGATCCGATTCCGGCCACTCACGGCTGACTGATCCGGCTACATGCCTATGGAAGAGGTCTTTCCAAACAGCGAGCACACAGGTGCCATACAACACATGTCAGAGTTAGAGAGCTCATGGCTGGGGATATTGAAAAGCATGGCTTCTCTTCTCAATAACATGTACTTGGGGCATCGTTTCTCTCGCAACCTACTGCATACTAACTCATTCAGGCTATTGCCTGGACATTGAGGCAATGTAGAAATATCTTAATCGCTGCCAAAGTTATCAGTTCATTTCTTTGCAGTGAACGGCAAGCTGTGTGTCCCTCTATAAAATGTCAAACAAGACAGTGCCTGACAGTAGTAGTGAAGCCTACCTCGCACACAACCCGCCACAATATAGTTGAGTTTTTAGCTATGGGATCGTGCATGGATTTGCAAGCCCCCTGAGACAATAGTTCTGATTGTCTGGTCTCCTTGAGGAATGACCTCATCCTTGTCTCTGGTTTCCTTCAGCTCAACCCCACTAGCTGTCTCTATTGACACAAGGCACTAGCTCCCTAGCTCCTGTCTGTGAGTGACAGGAGCGCTTACACACAGAGACCGCAGCCTTCCGTCACCGCTGGCAATATGCCAAGCTCAGCGACGTCTGTCCCGGAGCTGTAGGGATGTCGATGGGGGAAGGGATGGGGAACATGTGTACTGAGTGACTTGTCTCAGGGAAACCCCTCTGCCCCACATCACTGACACAGGAGTGGAGTCCCCCACTCACACACACACTCACACTCTCTCTCTCTCTGTCTCTCTCTCTCTCTCTCTCTCTCTCTCTCTCTCTCTCTCTCTCTCTCTCTCTCTCTCTCTCTCTCTCTCGCCCTCTCTTCTCTCTCGCTCTCTCTCTCTCTCTCTCTCTCTCTCTCTCGCCCTCTCTTCTCTCTCTCTCACTCTCCTCTCTCTCTCTCTCTCGCCCTCTCTCTCTCTCACCCTCTCTCTCTCTCTCTCGCCCTCTCTTCTCTCACTCTCAACTGGGCACATACTGGTTGAATCAAGTTTCCACGTTATTTCAATGAAATGACATTAAACCATCGTGGAATAGACATTGAATTGACTGACCTTGGAATTTTGCATTCTATCATGAAATTCCAGTTTTCTTTTTAAAAAGAGAAGGACAGGCTTGTCCTCTTTAAGACTTTGTTCCTCTAAGTTTATTTTGGGCTTTTCTTAATAACACATACATTTTCTTAATAATGCTCTATTTCTGGAAATACCCTGAATGAAAAATGATTCACACCAAACAATAACTCCTGTCGGTAACTATGGAGACTAGGTTTGACCACAAAACTATGATGCAGAGCTATGTTGTGTAGTAGTGATTGCAAGCATTGCCCTCCGTCACAAGGTCATGTTACTTAATGAGGATACGGTTATCATGATACTGTACTGTACTTCCACCACAGGGGGCTGCTGGGAGGAGGACGGCTCATAATAATGGCCGGAACAGAGCGAATGGAATAGTATCAAACACCTGGAAACCATGGAAACCATGTGTTTGATGTATTTGATACCATTCCACCTGTTCTGCTCCAGTCATTACCACGAGCCTATCCTCCCCAATTAAGGTGTCACCAACCTCCTGTGACTTCCACATCCATTCAGCCCTGGCTTTCTGTTTCTTCTCTCCATCCTCCTCCTCCACAGGAGGTGGAGGGGGCTATGATATTTGTGCGTCTGTAACTTTCTCACTCATCACTATTCACGAGTCATTCAGAAATATAGGTAGTCATGGTAGCCTTCACATTAATGTAGAAGTGTTTAGAAACATATTCTATTCTTATGTACCATAAAAGTCACTCCAAAATGACATAATACATTATTTACCATTCATTTCTATTGGGCACAAAGTAATCTGAAAAATAAACAGCAAATGCATCCAACAAGTTTGTAGAGTCACAAGCGTGATGTACTCAGTGCGTGCTATGAATACGGGACCAAATACTTAACTTTGTACTACTTTAATACACCTATAAGTGCATTTTTCCCAATACTTTTGATTATATGTAGAGCGTGTAGGTGGGACGTTTCATAATAGTCTGTCGTGTAGTCGTATTGAAGTCGTATTGAATAGTTATATTGATGCATCACTAATGCACTTGTCCAGTCTGAATACATGGACTTTTCTAATTCACACGAACATTTAATATTATTCACAAGCTGCGAAGAGAGAGTGAATCATCGCTGACCAAAAGCCTCACAATAACCACCGGTGAATGGTGTGCTGATCTTGAATAACCAGATAGACTTACATTTGTCTTGCTATGACAGGTAACCTCCCACTGGGCAATTTCAATGAAATGACGTGGAACCAACGTGGAATAGACGTTGAATTGACGTCTGTGCCCAGTGGGCTAATTCCTAACTTGACCCTCCAGAAGCTTTGCTGCTGTCAAAAATCCACCGATTTAGCTAGCAGGTGCAGCTCAAGTCGTTATCTGATACCTCAGGACTGCTTGAAAGAGGTATGGCTGCAATGGATAGCTCAGGGAATGTATAAGGTGGCTTCAAGTTGCACCAATACCGTCATCTGTAAAATATTGTCAGATACCTAAAATGATTCTCTTCACCTTGACTGACCTTGGAGTTTTGCATTCTATTGGGAAATTCCAGCCTTTTATTTGAAAGAGAAGGATTGGCCTCTTTAAGGCTTTGTTCCTCTAAGTTTATTTTTAGGCTTTTCTTAATAACACATACATTTTCTTAATGCTCTATTTCTGGAAATACCCTGAATTAAAAATAATTCCCACCAAACAATAACTCCCCTCGGTAACTATGCAAACAAGGTTTGACCACAAAACTATGACTCAGAGCTATGTTGCGTAGTAGTGATTGCAAGCATTGCCCTCAGTCACAAGGTCTGCCATGCTACGAAATTAGAATACGGTTATCATGTTACTGTACTTCCACATCCCCTCAGCCCTGACTTTCTGTTTCTTCTGCTTTCTCTGTAACTGCCTGGTCTGTGAGACCACTGGGTATTTCCACGAAGGAATCCCCTGCACTCCCAAAAGTAGCACTTGCGCTTTACACGTTATTGCCGTACTATGGAGGAAACCAGTTTCTCCACTCTGGCTTATGCAGTCAAACGTCTTTAAGGGAAGGACAGAGGTGCTAAAAGGTGAATGGACAGGCTGGGAGGGAGAGGAGCGGGAAGGGGCGGGGCCAACCATGAGGTTACTGGTCATAACCGTCATTTACGCTTACCACACACTGGTGGAAAAAGTCACATGGAGGTTCTAGTATGATCACCAGATTAGCTATTATGGGAGCACTGCCCTTCCGATGGTGAATGGTTTTATATGGAGATGAGGTCAGCAAGGTCACGGGGTCACATATAGACGTCTATTGACATGCAGTTGCCAGAGCTATAGGTTTTGAGTTCCACCCAATGTCCTTTACTGTGGATGGTCTGTTTGGTGTGGTCAAATAAACATTTCAAAGCAAACTGAGCAAAATATCCCTTGTGTTCAACTGGATCAATATTTCTATCATTCTGTTTTGTTATGAATGACTGGAATCACCTTAGAATCCATAATTGCTTTGTTGTCTCAACCAATGTGGTTATAGTGGCACACTTGCTTTGTACCTCAGGACATGAAAAGATATTGAATTGATATTCACTGTGGCTGAACAACAGCGGGACAGACGTTGCCGTGGCGATTGCGTAACCCTATCAGTCAGGGACTGCATTGAATGTGATTCTCAGCGGTGCTGTGCCTCTCCTCTACAATGTGTCATCCACCAAGATGACAAATGACCCAGCGTGCCTAACGCACTCGCTCCACTCTCTGCTCTACTGATGGGCGGACATAGTTGGAGGGAGGGAGGCGCACATCTGCGATGACTCATCTGGACAACCCCCCGCCCTCTTCCCCCCCCCCCTCCGACTGTCCGTCCGTCCGTCATCCCTCTATCCCCCATACCGCTGGCACAATGCTGTCCTTATGCCATGTGCGAACCCCTTTCTCCACACACACACACACACACACACACACACACACACACACACACACACACACACACACACACACACACACACACGCACACACACACACACACACACACACACACACACACACACACAAACATGTCCCATACATAGACAAGTGTACACAATAACATTTGATTTGAAAGAATGTGTATGCGACCAATACAATTTGATTTAATTTGACAGACATGGACATACTGTAGTAGATAAACACTACATCCAGCATAAAGTAACACAGATGTGCACACACAGAATATAGAGTAACACAATGAAATACACACACACACACACACTCATACACTCACACACTCAGGGCTCCAGGGGCTACACAGACTAACAAAGCCAGGAGGGAGCCATGCTGAGAGATAAATGAGGCCGGTCACCTGAGTGTGTCTGAGGATGGAGATCAGCTGGCGTTCCTCTGGGTATCTGGGAGGAGGGAGGCTGGGGCCCTCTGGGGCCGTTCCACAAAAGATTATCCTTAACTCCTCAAACAGGCAGACTCCCCCTTCAAGCACTCTGATATATGGAGCTTTCACTTCTCATTCTCAACACCCACCGCACCCCTTCATCCATCCCTTCACATCCACCCACACATGCACTCCAGAAGTCTATCTGGTGCTGCATATTTAGTTGAGAGCTGCTAAATGTTCTGTCTCGGTCGCAAGAACAGACAGAATGTGTCATCGTTATGGCTCTGCTGTTTTGAATTGCATCTCATGATTTCAGCCCGGCTAAGATGAGTCAGTTCAGACTGTTCCAATTCAGAGTCCTTCAACAGTGAATAAACTCACACATACTGCTCGAGTAGCCTAACGTGTTGTTACTCATCTCTCGTTATTATTCTCATCTTTCTTTACCGGTGCTATCTACAATCTAAAAGGGTTCTTTGGCTGTCCCTATAGTAGAACCCTTTGAAGAACCTTTTTTGGTTCCAGTTAGATCCCTTTTGAGTTCCTTTACAAAGAGGGTTCTACGTGGAACCCAAAAGAGTTCAACCTGGAACCAAAACAGTTCTACCTGGAACCAAAAATGGTTCTCCTATGGGGACAGCTGAAGAACCCTTTTTGGAACCCTTTTTCTAAGTGTAGGATCTTAATTTGAGCCAGTTTTCTACAACAGGAAATGCCAATTATGTGAATTATAATTCATGGCAAATTTTTGTAGGTGTTGATACATTTTTCAACCTTTGCAAATCAAGTCTGACATTTTAAAGTGGAAATTGCAAACTTTTGAAGCCTTTTTATTCCATGAATACACTTCAAGTCTGCATTTCCTTCTCTGCAGGAAAATTCTCAGCAGCAAAAGAGTGATCCAATTAATATCCTACATCTGTATACTCACACGCCATAGGGTTACTGCTATTGCAACTTTTTTTATTTGTTATATTGTGTACACTGTATATAGACTTTTTCTATTGTGTTATTGACTGTACGCTTGTTTATTCCATGTGTAACTCTGTGTTGTTGTTTGTGTCGAACTGCTTTGCTTTATCTTGGCCAGGTCGCAGTTGTAAATGAGAACTTGTTCTCAACTAGCCTACCTGGTTAAGTAAATGTGAAATAAATACAAAAATAATAATAAAACTGGCAGTCAGCGGGTCATCTTGAGGCCTATTCAGTGTCCCAACACTAGACTTCAGATTGGCTCATAAATTGGCTCAAACATTGGCTCAAACGGGACTTAGATGTTCAAGAGGGGTCATCAAATGATCTACCTACCTAAACACAGCCCTAAGGCTTCATAAAAGACGTAAAAACTTAGTGGACTTGTTTTAAAAATATATTTCTGTGTTGGGAAAGGGGTAAACAAAGAAGATAGAAAGAGAGGAGAGGAGCACCCTCACACTTTACACTCCCTTGCACACTACAGTGTGACAGCCCGAGTAATTTTCTATGTGTCTATATAAAAGTGAGGAAGAAGAGCAGCATCTGGGCATGTGATGTGCTGCCCTGACCATCACTCATTAGCCGGAGCCTTACAGACACATCATTTGTCTATGGATGAGCAATACAGAGCAGCGGAGGCTGCCGTGAATCATGCCTGAGTTTAATGACGTGTCTCACACACACACACACACACACACACACACACACACACACATGGATGGGGGGTTAGGGGAATGCGTCGTGGTGACATCACCACCCTTGGTGGCAGGGTGCTTTGTTTGGCCTGTAACTGCTACAATGGGGCGGGAGGACGGGCCCCGCCTCCGCGACGCGAACACCGCGATGCCGAACAACAACAAGGACGGGGGACCCTGCGTTAAATATACAGGACTGTCAAAGATGGGCCATTAATAACATGTATGTGCTACTGCATGTTAGTGGAGTTGGCAGGTATCGAGGGGGACACAGAATAGACTCTCTGGTGGTGCATATGAAGGCCAAAGGGGCCGACAACAATACAACCAAAACAGAGCCATTCACTTCAACTCTGCCCACACAAGTAGAGAGGGCCGGACACAAAAGAGGGAGGGGAATCCATATGCAAGACATTCATCAGGCACAGGAGAGGAAGAACGGGGGCTGGGGTAGATAGTGAGGGAATAAGGGAAAGAGAGGGGTGAGGGGTAAGAGGTTTGAGGGGAATGGGGAAGAGAGGGGGTGAAAAATGGGTCTTAGGAAGAAAACAAGATTGACAGTTATGGAGAGAATAGGATTACAGCATGATACCATAGTAACAACCAGCAGAAGAAGAAGGTCTGCATGAAAGAGTGTGAAAGAGAGAGAGAAAAAAACCGTGGAAATGGGTTTGTGAGAAAATGTTGGCCAGCTTCGTTGATTGTGTGGGAGGTGTCGTGAAGCCATTTCGTAAAGCTAATTAAAATACACAAAACATCAATGGCAAAAATATATATATATATTTTTTTTCAAATGAGCCCGATTACATAAGAAACATGGCTTAGATCCCTCCCGGGCCAGAACACAAGCAGCAGTTTAGAACTGTCAATCCAAAACCTCACATGGCAGCTGCCTCCATGAACAACATGCGATGAAATGATTCGCTCGTCAACTGCATTAAAAAGCATGAGACAGAGCATGCTATTGGACAGCATAGGTGTGGAAAGGGACAGCATTGTAATGTAAATGCTGAGCGCCTTCATTCCAAATGTACTGAATACATTAGGCCACTTATAACATGGTTATTAAAGCAGAGGATGAGTAGTACAAACTATAGGCTTACATCCTTAATGAATGAATACCCGAAACAGAGTCCAGTATCTGCAATACAAGTTTCTGTGTGACTCATAATATGGCTGGGTGTTAGAGAAAGAATCACTTTGATTCTACCAGTGGCTGAATTCTCTATTTCTGACTGTATGCACATAAATATTCACAAGGAGGATGATTGGTGGTCCATGTTGGGGAAGCAACTATGAAAACATAGTTTACCAAGATACTAATTACTTCACACTGAAAGAACTTAAGTTACACTAAAACTTCCCTGAAGAAAAATATGCTTTTAGTATTTATCAGGAGCCTATTAAAAACCAAAACTGTTTCAAGTAAAAATTTGTCAGGTCTGATGCCGAAAATGAAAGGAAATTCTTGCATACTTCACACATATTTTAGTATATGTTTGCGAAATAAGTAGTGTGTAGTTCCAGTAGTTAGCTACACTGGTACATGGCAAAAAAAGTAAATCACTTCTGAAAACACTAACAAGATAAGAATTTAGTTCAACTACCACTAAGCTACTGCAAAATGTAGTTCAATTACTAGTTGAGCTACATGTAGTTAACTACTCCCCAACACTGATGATGGTGAAAATGCAGTGTGGAGAGTAATGAGAGTCTGGAACGATGAGATGAGAGTCTGGAACAATTAACATTCAATACCTTTCTCTTCTCTCTAATTTACCTCCTATATATTTGTGCCCAAAGGGATGAGTGTATCGAAAGCAAAGTTCACTAAACAAAAGAAGCAAACCACCCTTTTTTAGGGGGAAAGAGGAAAACATCCTATTAGCTTTGCTTGTCCTCCAACACCTGAATTCTGGTGGAATGTGGCCCAAATAGACCTATTAGTTATGGTAAATTACCAATAAAAATGATTTTGGTCATAATTTCTCCACAAACCGAACTAACCTTCAAAGAAAGAATGGTTGAATTTTTAACAGTGGCTTAACGTTGAGAACTCAGCTAAAATATACATATTATGCCATGGACCAAGATCAAAGTAAACCTCCACAGCAGTCTAGGGAGTTTGAATTAGTTAAGCTTTTAGCCCCATGGCTGTGCAATATACAGAGTTTTTACCTCATTCAAACACAATTATTGATGTACAAACTTCAGTACCCCTAGGCTTCCCTCAGCTCCTCTCTCCCGCACTCCTCTTACACCAGATCAGTATGCCGCCCAACTCTCTCAGCTTTCATTTGAAATCTTTCATAGGGTCTGGTTCGTCTCAATGTTTCTTCCACAAGTGTTTCATTTCAATGCCAAATGTCACCTTCAGTATGTTTACGCCTGGTTTTTGTAATATATGGCTGTCTGTGACAAATGACCGGGGAAAGCGCTACAAATACATTTAAATGGATACATTATTCTCATCAATGCTTGTATGAAGAGAGTCATACCGCATTGGTAAGAGAGTGGATGATCATTTCCAATGTGTACTCTGCATGCCTACACTCCCCAGAAGATGTCATGACAGAAACATTGCAATTTGCTACGACATGCCAGAAATTGAGATTCTCTATTGGTCATGTCAGCACCAGATTGGCATAGAGACAGAGGGGCCCTGGTAAAGAGATGGTAGGCAAGTGCATTTCCTTTGTAGCCTGTCCTATACAACGTAGCTAACCAAACAAGGGCTATAGGTAACTTTACAAACATAGCATGCCTTGTCCTCTTATTCAGATGTAAATCAAATTGTGTTCACCTCGTCCTTGAAACACAAACCATATTTTCCACTCGAATCACTATCGACTACTGTTAATGTCTCTTACCCTCAAGCTGTCACTCATCTCTGTAGCTCCACAGCAAGAAGTCTTTCAGTCTCAGTACTGGCCCCAGCCATTATAAATGGGCCACTTTTACCATCCATTAATGTCCCCATTATAATTCAACTAATTCAATTTTCATGTGATGGCTGAACTCAAGTTATGTTAACTAGAGAGTCAACTGAAAAGGAAAAATTGTGTCATTGATTATTAGTATCAGTTCATAGATGGGTAGTCCCGTGTGGCTCAGTTGGTAGAGCATGATGCTTGCAACACCCAGGTTGTGGGTTCGATTCCCCTGGGGGACCAGTATGAAAATGTTGGCACTCAATACTGTAAGTTGCTCTGGTTCAGTGTTTGCTAAATGACTAAAATAATTCAAATGTTTAATAGGCCTATGAGTTGAAGGCTTGGCACAATGTTGCCATCCAGTGGTAGCCGTTGAATAACTGCCAATCAACCACATGACAATTATTTTTTTCCTAGATTCTGTTTAATGTTCATCGGTCTAAACAAAATTTGCTCCACAATCAAGAAAACTTGTATATATTCAAACATCTATGAAACAAACAAGCCCTCACAGTGTTGGCAGGTCTAGTCAAATGAAACATGTCAAACCAATTTATCCTTAAGGCAGAGAAAATAAAACATTTTAAACATTCTTACCAGCCATTTTTAAACAAAACACTTTGAATACAACTCAACTTATACTGATTCAGGAGTTTTTTTTTAAAGAAAAAAAAGCCAATTTAAAGATGCATCAATAACTTGCCCTTTTTTGGGCAGACTCACTATAACAGTGTGCAGCCACCAGCACCAACTGAATTACTTTCACAATCATATTTATGTATGTATAACATGCATGTATGTTAGGTTTATTTGGCTGCTTTTAGACAGGCAGCCCATTCTGACCGCCCCCCACACACTAACTGGTCTTTTGACCAATCAGATCTGAAAAATATCTGATTGTGGAAAACATTCAGAATTTGGCTGCCTGGTGAAATGCAGCCTAAATGAACACAATTTCCTTTAGGGAAAATCATTTGGGATCAGCAGTACGTTCTGCAAACAGACAAATCAGATCCATTTTAGTGGTCGAGTGGCCTCACCAGTCTCTCCACTTTCACAAAAGGATTCTGAGGGGGAAATAAAGGAAACGGCAAACTTCCAAACAACCATTTCATTTCAAAAGCCAGAGTTAGCCTCGTTTTTATTTTATTTTATCCATTCATAACCACGTATACGACTTTTGTTCATAGTGACAGTACTAATTTGATAACAAGGTGGTAGTATTTCTGCTTATTTAAACCACAGGCTTTAATATACATTTATCTATATACACTTACATTAGAAAGCAGTAGCACTGTCAAGTACATCAGTTTCAGGCAAGGTTAAATGGTTCTCTGGTAATACAGTATTACGTAAAAAACTAAAAAAAACAGGGCAATGTGGAAGGTATCAAGAGAACTCGAAAATAAGTTGTTGAAATTGTAGGGTACTAGCTATAGGTAAACACCATCTGTATATAGGTTTTATTCTTTATCTAAAAAGTGTGCGTTTACAAGACTCGAAACCATAAAATAAAAACTAAGACCTACGATGCTGTTGCGAGATGAAATGGGACATTCCGCTACCTATTTATTTGCACAGTGAAGCAACATTTTGTCCATTCGGCTCTATACTCCAGCATTTTTATTTGAGATTAAAATGTTTTATACGATGACTTAAGAATGTCACCATTAATTGGAAAGTATTTCCATACAAATCTGTTATGTTTAGAAATTAAAGCACTTTACGCATCTAGTACCCCCATTTGAAGGTGTCATAAGTATTTGGACAAATTCACTTTGTGTATTAAAGTAGTCAAGTGTAGTACTTGGTCCCATATTCATAGCACACAATGACATCAAGCTTGTTAAGATACAAACTTGGATGCATTTGCAGTTTTTGGTTGTGTTTCAGATTATGTTGTGCCCAATAGAAATTAATGGTAAATATTGTATTGTCATTTTGGGAGTCACTTATTGTAAATAAAAGTAGAATGTTTTGGAACATTAATAAGGAAGGTCTCCATGAATACGGATAATCACGAATAAATTGTAAATAATGAGTAAGAAAGTTAGAGGCATACATATCATAACCACCCCAAAAAATGCTCACCTCTTATCGGCAATGGTGAGAGGTTAGCAAGATCTTTGTGGCTCAAACTCTCACTCATCATTGTTCAAGAGTTATTCATGAGTATCTGTAATCATGGTAGTATCCACATTAATGTAGAAGTGTTCAGAAACTTGAGTGAATTTGTCCAAATATTTATGACATCTTCAAAATGTTTGGCTTTCATTTCTAAAAAGGAAAAAATATATTTATGAAAAGAAACTCAAATTTAAATTAAAAAAAAAGACATTCTGTACTGTCGCCTCGTATGAAATCTTTGATCTCAAATCCAAAATGCTGGAGTAGAGAGACATTCAAAGTTTTGCTCCACTGTCCAAATAAATACATAGGGGAGTGTAAATGTTAGCAAGAAAATGAGCTGGATTGTCTGGTGGGTGGGACAAAAAGCTCTAGCTAGCCCATATAAATGACCAACTATGCCAGTTAGATTCTCTCCATAATAAAAACACTTTTTTTTGCATGAATATACCTACAGTTGAACGACAGATTGTTAGAAGGAACAAATGTCTACGAATGTCATTGTCGGGTGTCACGTTATGTTTACAGAGGTGTTGTTATTAAAGGCTTTCGTCAACGGTTTTATATGGTTACGTTTTATAGGGTTTTTATGACCGCACTCCCCTCAGAGGCAAAACACTGGTAGGTGAACCAAAACAACAACCCTTCAGTATTGTGGGCGGCACCTGAACACAAGGCGGCTAACATCCCAGATAACATAAAATAAAAAAAAATAAAAAAAATCGAAGCCGCTCCACACGTGGTGCTGGTCCTCGATTGCAGACCCCGTCTCCCTGTCCCTCACTCTCTTCCAACTGGCGCAGCCGTTCGGAACGCCGTGCTAGGATCTGACCTCCTGACTGGGCTTCCCACTCCGGTCCTGGAGAAAAGGGAAAATGGCAGAAACGGGACAAATCAGCACAACTGTTCTGTCGCGCAAGCTTTGGATTAGGCTGGAAGGAGGTGGCAAGAATGCATGGTTCAGCAATACAACTGAGCTCACTTCAGGAAACAGCAGAGGGAGCACCCCCTTATCCACATCGATGGGATCACAGAGGAGAAGTTCATCAGGAGGCTAAATAAATTTGGCTTAACACCTAAAACTTTTACAGATGCACAATTGAGAGCATCTGTTGGGCTGTATCACCGCCTGGTACGGAAACTGCACTGCCCACAACCGCAAAGCTCTCCAGAGGGTGGTGCAAACTTCCCACCCTCCTGGACATTTATAGCACCTGATGTCATAGGAAGGTCAAAAAGATCATCAAGGACATCAACCACCCAAGCCACTGCCTGTTCACCCCGCTATCATCCAGAAGGCGAGGTCAGTACAGGTGCATCAAATCTGGGACTGAGAGACTGAAAAACAGCTTATATCACTAGCCCATCAGAGGCAGCTGCCTATAGACACAGATTAGGAATCACTGGCCACTTTAATAATGTTTCCATCTCATACGTATATAATGTATTCTATACCGCCATCTTAGTCCAATGCCGCGCTGACATATGTATCCATTCCTTACCTAGATTTACGTGTGTATGCTGTGAAATTTAAATATTACTTGTTAAATGTCACTGCACTGTCGGAGCTAGAAGCACAAGCCTTTCGCTACACCTGTAATAACATCTGCTAAACACGCATGTGACCAATAAATTTGATTTGAAAAGTCTTGACTGTCATGCAGCTAGGTGTTAGGCATTCATCTGTTTGAAGGTTACCTCTGCACCAAAGCATTTCTCTGCTGGGATTTTGAATCACGTCTTTGTAGTGCGTGTGTGTATCCACTCACATCTCAAAAAGAGACATCAGTCTGAAGACAGTCTTATTGCCTGGGGGCTTTTAGGAAGAGCTCTAGGGGATAAGAGGAGCTCGTCTGTCAGAACGAACTGAAGAGCAGAGATCTAAACACACATTCAGCTGCTTTACTCCGACTCAGAGCCACTGGCCTGACTTCACGTGTCCAAGGCAAAAACACCATTTGATTTAGACGCGTTGCCTACTTTTGAACGGGAGCTCAAAAAACTAAATGAGGAAATCAAGCGCCTTTATGGCTATGGTATGACCTACAGCAACACTCTGGGATAGGCCTATTCTGTACTCCTCCCCCACCCAACTCTCCAAAACAGATTTTCAACATTATCAAAATGTTTTAAAAGCATAACCTTCCCTTTCGTCCTACTCTCACACCGACTCATCCAGTCAGGACTGAGGCAGGTCGGAGTCTTGTCGTTTTGATTGGGTGAGAGAGGGAAGACTTGCCGGTTGTTGGTTGGTGGGTCGCTGGGGTTTGGGGCTCACTCCGGGCCGTACCCTACCTCTGGCGGGGGAGGTTTGACGGTGACGGGCTGGGAGGAGCGCCGGGGAGGCGAGGGTTTGGGCTGGGCTTGCTGCTGCATCGGATCGTAGTACGTCACCCCACCGTACACCTGCGACTGGCCGTACACCTGCGACTGGGCCTGAGGGGAGAGGAGGTTACACGGTTTATGCATGTGTGGAAATACCTGGATGTCTGTAGCAAGTCCTACACATTCCTAAATGGTACGGGTGGAATCAAATATCATAAATATGCATAGAATTGCAGAGCTGTCAGCATACTGCAACAGTAATGTGTTGCATTGGGTACAATATATAGCAACATTTGACATGCTGCTATGGGGACTTGAGGGCAGGGGTCTCACCGGCGGGTTGTACATGGGGGGCAGGGTGGCTCCTGCCGGGTAGGGATAGTTGGTGTTCCCAAAGGTCATGACACCTGGCGGAGGGTAGAAGGGCGGGGCCAGCAGCTGCTGTGGAGGGGGCTGTCCAGGGGACATGGAGACGGGGGGAGCAGCGTAGAGAGCCGGGTTGGGCATGGGGCCGCTGGACTGGTGGGGGTGTAGACCTGAGGGGGAGACAGGAGGGGTTCATGGGTGTGACCAGACAGACTGAGGAACATACAGTAGCCAACAACATACCAGCATTTCTGGTAAAAAAATCCTTACCCGAAAAACTTTTGTTCCACACCCAATTAAAATCACAGTGCAGTTAGTTATCACAAAACGACCATTAAAAAAAAGGTCCCGATCATCATCAAAGGGAAAAATAAACATACCTAACGCAACAATGCTGTAATGTTAGGAGATATTATTTTCAAAGAATATAAAGCACTTTGCACATCATCCTTGTTAACAGTTGGGAAAATGGCAGTGTGAGACAGGGAAGTGACAGTCCTGTATGGCAATACTTCGTGAGGTTAAATTAGGCAATCAAATGCAAACTTTGGAAAGTGGAATTGAGCTACAGTGGTGGTACAGGTGCAATGCTGAAAGGGAGGCACCGTGAGACCCGAAACATTGCTGGCAGCAGCACAGGACCCTAAACAAGAGACACGGGATCTTCACAACAAAGAAGTGCGATAAGGGATGGATAAAGTAACAGCCCCGATGACAGAAATTGCAGTTAATATGCAGCCATTGCAATGGTAGATGATATCGGCTTCAATGCCCTGATGCTATATCTAGAACCAGACTACAAGAAAGAAATTGTACAATGATCGCTCTGCAAGTACAAAGCGTGAGCTCTCAAACACCACAGATTGTTGGACGTCAGAACAAGCTGTCATACATCATTGTCACGAGCCGTCACACTGATGAGAAGTGGGACATTAAGCCCCCTGTGCTGACCAGAGCATGGAGGAGAGGCACACAGAGAGCCTACCATCATTGCTGGCAGCCATGACTGGGGTCGATTGAGCACCATTGCACCCTAGCAGTCATGAATAACCATATCTGCATTGTGAATTCGCATGTCATTTTAACATTTTTTTCTTATCGTTTAAAAAAAGACAAATTGTACATTTGTCACATCCCTAGTTTGGAGGCACTTGAGGCCACTTTTTATGGCGTGAAAAACTTATTGAAAGGCACTATACAAAAGTTATTCATTAAACCAGTAAGAATAACAATTCATTTGAGTTTTATAAGAGAATTTAAGCAATACTATTAATGAGTTGATTGAACATGTCTTCACTTGCATGGTGATTATACAGAGGTAAGTGAGGTTCAAGAAAGCTTGTCATTGACTTCCTTTTTGTTGCCAGAGAAGACACAGGCCGAGTTCATATCTATCATCGTAGTTGAGGCTAACTGCTGCCCACACCACGTTTTCCCTGGGTCCCCTGGCAGCAAGGTGACAGACACTAACCTGGGTGTCCTGGATGGCCTGGGTGGGGGAGGTGCATCTCAGGCTGGACCAGCATGCCCTGGGGTGGGAGAGGGGCGGGGCTGTCGCCGTGGGCATAGATTGGTCCTTGGTAAGACACTGCAGGAGGAGACAATATAGCATTGACACTCATGTTTGCGCTCTACAGTCAGATATATCATTCTACAACCAAACCATATACACTACATGGTCTGCTCGTCAAACATTCCTAAATCATGGGCATTACTATGGAGTTGGTCCTCCCCTTGCTGCTATGCCTCCACTCTCCTGGGAAGGCTTTCCACTAGATGTTGGAACATTGGGGACTTGCTTCCATTCATCCACAAGAGCATTAGTGAGGTCAGGCACTGATGTTGGGCGATTAGGCCCTGCTCGCAGTCTGCGTTCCAATTCATCCCAAAGGTGTTCGATGGGGTTGAGGTCAGGGCTCTGTGCAGGCATGTCAAGTTCTTCCACCCCGATCTCAACACAACATTTCTGTATGGACCTTGCTTTGTGGACGGGTTCATTGTCATGCTGAAACAGGAAAGGGCCTTCCCCTAACTGTTGCCGCAAAGTTGGAAGCACAGAATCGTCTAGAATATCATTGCTGTAGCATTAAGATTACCCTTCACCCGAACCATGAAAAACAGCCCCAGACCATTATTCCTCCTCCACCAATCTTCACAGTTGGCACTATGCATTGGGGCAGGTAGCGTTGTCCTGGCATCCGCCAAACCCAGATTTGTCCGTCGGACAGCACTTCAGGCAATACGATTCCACTGCTCCAGAGTCCAAAGGCGACGAGCTTTACGCCACTCCAGGTGACGTTTGGCATGACGCATGGTTATGTTAGATCTTTCATGAAGCTCCCGACGAACAGTTCTTGTGCTGACGTTGCTTCCAGAGGCAGTTTGGAACTCAGTAGTGAGTGATGCAACTGAGGACTGACAATGTATTACACTTCAGCACTCGGCGGTCCCGTTCTTGTGTGGCCTACCGCTTCACGGCTGAGCCGTTGTTGCTCCTAGACGCTTTCACATCACAATAACAACACTTACAGTTGACCGGGGAAGCTCTAGCAGGGCAGAAATTTGACGAACTGACTTGTTGGAAAAGTGGCATCCTTCGACGGTACCACGTTGAAAGTCCCTGAGCTCTTCAGTATGGGCCAATGTTTGTCTATGGAGATCGCATGGCTGTGTGCTCAATTTTATACACCTGTCAGCAACGGGAGTGGCTGAAAAAGCCAAATCCACTAATTTGAAGGGGAGTCCACATATACATATATACAAAAGTATCTGATGTGGCAATCATGTAATCATGTGTTAAACCATGTAGCTTATTTTGTTATAGTTTATCACAGATACCTGTGTACCCTACCATTTATTTTTAAGACAGCATTCTAACGCAGCTACAACATGCTGTAGTTTAGAACTGATTCTACCAGAGCCTGGCTCTGAGCCTATGGACAAAGAGACACCGGCTAGTGTGTGTTTTCAGTAGTGCCCCTGCCTTCTGGTGGTAGTGTGTGGCACTGACTCACTGGGCTCGTAGTAGTGGCTTTCCATGACCCCTATGTGCATAGGAGGAGCGGGCTCCGGGCTTGGCCTCTGGCGCTGGGACGAGTACCGCTTTGCCCGGTTACCAGCTCCCTGAGATGGAGAGAAAGAGGATGAGAGCTGAACGAACCACTCAAAATGTCAGGTAAAAACAGACTTCTCCTTGAAGGCAACATATAAAATGACAGAAACCCATCTTTGTACATAAGTCACCACAAGTTGGCCTACTCACCAGCTCTTCTATGTTACTGTATTGTGGAGGTGCTCCACCCATGTGCATAGAGTTAGGGATGCCTGCAACGAGATGGAAAAAAAGAAAAAAAAAGGTCTCGACAACACGCAATCAAAACATATCCAACTTCCTGATTAACTGCTGCTGTTTAGTTACATCTTATAAGCGTCACGTCAAACCAGCTACCAACGTGTAGTTCTGACTAGGGTTTCTGTCCTGACAAAATGTGTACTTGAGGCACTTTAAACCTTGGGTGCAAAAAGGACATTTTATTTCTAAAGGTATTGCATGATAAAAACCTCCCAGGCTCCAGACTGCATGCAAGGACGCACCACCACCTGCACTGAGTGGATTAGCTGGCTTAAAAAGAGACTTCCATTCACACACTGACTAATGGCCTCATTATGTCAATCAGCCTCACTGAACGGTCACTGACCGACTGACTCAGTGCTGCACCAGGGAGCTGCTGCTTAGCTTCACCTGGGCTGCTGGTGCAGTGGTGACTGAGCTGCTTGTAACAGTGCTGCTGGAACTATGAGAGGATGTGTGTCACTCCATAACACTCAAAATAAAAACAAATTTAAAAAGGAGGGTTAGAGCGAGAGAGAGGTAGAACGGGGTAGAGCGAGGGCAAAAGACAGAAGGCTCACCCCTCATCTCAGCACGTAGAAACGAAGATGGGTTCTGGGCCCAGTTCTGTCCAGCCAGGCTGAGTCTGGCCAGGTCCTGGTCCAACCCTGTGAGTACCGTCGCCTGGCTACTGTCTCCAGCATCCCCCAGGCTCTGACCGGGGCCCTGCCACGGCTCACTCGTCAGTGCCGAGGAAGACGCGGTGGAGGCAGGCTCCTCAAGAGAGGCCTGCTTGTCCAGCTCAGTGGCCCGGGTGCGAGTCCTCCTGGCTAGGGAGTACGACTTCTTCTCCACGGGCCGCTCCGGAGCCGGGGAGGCATCGCGGGTAACCGGGTTGTCCGCCGGAGGAGCAGATCCCCCTCGCTGCTGCTCCTGTCGCCGTGGCGCAGAGTCCCTTTCTCGATCTCCCTTGCCACCGTAGTGGCGATTGTGGTAGACGGACTGAGACGTCGTCACTGTAGTTGTGTTGCGCTCGTCATCCTCCTCGCTGCGGATCTCCTCCACCACTACCGAAGAGCTGCGCTCCGTATGGGCCCCTCTGTTCCCCCGGCCCCTGGGGCCTCGTTCCCCGTCCATGGGCGGTAGGCTCCGGGTCTGGAGGGGCTCGGCCTTGGGGCCTGGCCGTTGAGACTCCTGGTTTCTGTCATTCCTGTACTGGGCCTGGGGGGGGCGGTTGCCCTGGAAGCCACGGGGTGGGGGGTGGGAGGAGGGCCTGGGGGGGTTGTTGTTGCGCTGGGTGTTGGGGGCTGCTGAGGGGGGAGGACCAGACTGCTGCAGGGCCACGGCTAGGGGAGCGCTACGGCTGTTGGAGTTCCCTCCCTGCTGCCAGGAGGTATGGATGGGCCTCTCCCCATCTCCGTCCCGCCAGCGCTTGTCCCGGACTGGAGAGGTGCTGTGTCTGCAGGGGGAGGAGAAGAGGCTAGTGTGAGGACAAGCTGCTAGTAGACCAGCGGTTGGTAAACGATGGTACACGGGCCAGATTATGTTTTGATTCTTTTATAAACACTCCAGGCCACTCTTGAACATCTAAAACGAGGTAGAAAGTATACAGAAACTATAATGGACCTATATATTTTCAAATAATTTATCCTTTTTTGACTAACAAATCGGCCTGGGAAAAATCTGTGCGACTCTGCTCAAATTCTTTAGATATATCTTTTATATTCTGCCTGTAAATATAAATTGGCACAATAGACAGTAATGGTGGTTAGTGTTACAGGCTTTCAGAGACATGGGAATTTGAACACTGGGTTGGTAGAGTTGAGGGTTAGTAGTACCTGGGCTTGCGCTGTCTATAGGACCGCTCATTGGAGACACCTCCGTTGCGGATGTCATAGCCATAGATTGCAACCAGCTCCTCACGTGACTTGGGCGCCTGCTCCTCCTCCCTGAACCTATCGTGTTCCCAGCGACCCTCATCCTTCCACAGCTTCCTGTTACGACCCTTCGGCCTGGAGGACAGGAAAGAAGCCGCAAATAAACCAATAAACAGGTTTACCAATGAAACGACATCCGTCTATTACTAGGAGTCACCCATCCTTTGTGTGGTTGTTGGTCACGTTTAGCTAGTTTCAGTTGAACGACAAACATTTAACGGATAAATAAAAAAGGGTAAACGTTCCGTTCCCCCTTACCGTTCCTCCTCCTGTGCGTTTCCTCTGACGTCATGCTCAAAGAACATTCCCTTACGGGGGATATAGGCTGGGTTATTACGGTCCTGGTCATCATCCAGCTTCTGGCCTGGTTTAGCACCCTTATTCTCAGAGTCTTCTGTGCTTTCCTGGTTACACGGAGTAGAATTACTCAAAATGATTGACCAAGAGGCCTATATTTGTATGCGATTCTTCAACTGTATTTTCTTTTCAATTATCCATTTTACCTGTCCATCCCCGCTTTGCCGCTCCCCTGCCAGGTTGCCTTTATCTTCACACTTCACTTCTTTACTCACACCTTTCTCACCCTCTTCCTTCCCCCCTGCTTCCTGCAGCTCCCCCTCTGCAGCAGGGGTGTCAGCAGCAGGACTGGGTTTGGGCTCAGCAGCCGGTGGAGGGACCACCTCCTCCTCTTCCTCACCTCCCTGAGAGAGACAATACAAGACTTGAGTTTAGTTTGCTTCTTGTGTATCATTATCAAGATGCTGTCAGAGAGATCAATGCAAATATCCTTGGAGTCCTTATTCCAGTCAAAAGCATTAATGCATAGTGGACAAATTAAACTTGTCACCCGAACCCCAGTAGATTTTTTTAAATGTTTTTTTACATATTTTTTTTAATACATCCATCCAGGATGTATTAATGTATCTTGCATCGAGGGGCTGCTACAGTGCAGAAGGTCTGTGTTCCGAAATACCGGTACCTGTATCAACGGTTGAAACCGGCTCATCTCTTCAGTCCATCCAGGATTTCACTGCAGCAATTCTGACATTTTACATGGCAATGTGTGATGATTTTGTCCAATTTGTTACAAAAATGCACTGACGAGGGAAAAAAGTTTGTTGATGTGTGCTTAACTGAACAATATTATGTAGTAAATTTGCAGTGATTGGTTGAAATTGCAAGCCCTCTTTTTAGTTGTGATCAGTCAGTTGTATGCGATAATTTGACTGTTTTATGAGGTAATAGTGCAGGATTGGGCAAATTTGCAAGCCCTCACATAATATACTGGGAATTGTTGATTTGGGTCGCAAAAAAAAAAATATGGGTCGCAGAATAGCTACATCCTGGAGGGACTCTTGTTTCATGGTGATTGAAAAAAAATGTCTCAAATACTTTGGAAGTTAGATACATCATGATCTTTCCAATCCACTAGTTGGGCTATTCTGTTGGGAGAATGAGGAACCTTGGGGTAGCCTCATGAAGCCTGCATCACTGAAATTCTAAAAAATCTGGTTAATCAAATACTATGTTGCCCAAGCGTCCATGAAAATAAAACCCATAAAAATGACATTAACATTTTACCCTACAGCATAACTCTGTTCAGCAGTGGCAACTCACCTCTGAATGGGAGCCATTCTCCTCAGGATCTGCACTTTCATAGTCAGAAAGGACAGCTGCAAAAACAAACATTAAAATGTGTCTGAAACAAGTGCATCAACTGTTTAACATTGGTGTGATCCAAATGGGAAATGCTTCAGATGTGTGCATCATTCTAGATAGGACATTGGATTGCGTCACCAAACACTGACTCACCTTCTCCTACGCCATCTTCACTTTCCTGTTAAGAAAGGATAACACTAGTCAAACAACGTGAATGAATTGACAACAAATAGCAACAGTATGTAGCATACACACACCGTCACGATACCAACCCTTATGTCAATTGTTTAGTAGTGGGGGGGGGGAATCTGTGTCACTAGGAATGTACCCTCTTAAATCATTAGCATACTGGTTTCGGATGACTGACATGCCCAAAGTAAACTGCCTGTTACTCAGGCCCAGAAGCTAGGATAAAGCATATACTTGGTAGCATTGGATAGGAAACACTGAAGTTTCTAGAACTGTTAAAATAATGTCAGTGAGTATTACAGAACAGATATAGCAGGCAAAAACCAGAGGAAAATCCATCCAGATTTTTTGTTTTTAGGTCACTGGCCATTTCAGTGCTTGCCTATGGGAAATACAAATAGATAGGATGCAGATTGCAGTTCCTATGGCTTCCACTAGATTTAAGTCTTTAGAAAGGGTTTCAGGCTTGTTTTTTGAAAAATGAACAAGTAGTTGGAAGAACTACAAGGTGTCTCATTAGAAAAGTGGTCTTGTTGGCACGTGAATTAAATATTGTTTATTTAGATATTAGAGTACCTGAGGATTAATTAGAAACATCGTTTGACTTGTTTGGACAAATTTTACTGGTAACTTTTTGGATTTGTTTGTATGCATGTTGAAAGACTGGATTACTGAGATCATTGGCGCCAACTAAACTGCCCTTTTTGGATATAAAGAAGGACTTTATCGGACAAAACGACCATTCATTGTGTAGCTGGGACCCTTGGGATTGCAAACAGAGGAAGATCTTCAAAAGTGATTTATTTAATCGCTAGTTGTGATTGTGACGCCTGTGCTGGTTGAAAAAGTATTTTGGTGTGGGGCCCTGTCCTCAGATAATCGCACGGTATGCTTTCGCCGTAAAGCCTTTTTGAAATCTGACAATGCGGTTGGATTAACAAGAAGTTAAGCTTTTAAATGATGTATGACACTTGTATTTTCATGCATGTTTAATATTACGTTTTTTGTATTTGGAATTTCACACACTGCAATTTCACCGGATGTTGTTGTAGGTGTCCCACTAGCGGTTCATGCGCCAAAAGAGGTTAAATGACCAGGCCATTCAGAGTGAATGACTGAGGGAATTAACTGGAATTATCTTGTCCTATACAGATGTGGAAGCTGACAGTCAAGTTTTTCTATTCACAATCCAGACTACAATAAATGACTTCCTAAAGAAAATCAAATCCAAACAAGGGAAAAAGAGCACTCTTCCTTAGCTAAATGGAGAAATCTGGAAACTGATGAAAGAATGAGATCATGCTCTAAAAACAGCCCTGAAGTTCAAATAAGAGCATGAAAGATGTAAACTCAGCAAAAAACGAAGTCCTCTCACTGTCAACTGCGTTTATTTTCGGCAAACTTAATATGCAAATATTTGTATGAACATAAGATTCAACAGCAAACAGAAACTGAACAAGTTCCACAGACGTGATTAAGAGAAATGGAATAATGTGTCCCTGAACAATGGGGGTGGGGGGGTGAAAATCAAAAGTAACAGTCAGTATCTGTTGTGGTCACCAGCTGCATTAAGTACTGCAGTGCATCTCTTCATGGACTGCACCAGGTTTGCCAGTTCTTGCTGTGAGATGTTACCCCACTCTTCCACCAAGGCACCTGCAAGTTCCCAGACGATTCTGGGGGGAATGGCCCTAGCCCTCACCCTCTGATCCAACAGGTCCCAGGCGTGCTCAATGGGATTGAGATCCAGGCTCGTCGCTGGCAATGGCAGAACACTGACATTCCTGTCTTGCAGGAAATCACACACATAACGAGCAGTATGGCTGGTGGCATTGTCATGCTGGAGGGTCATGTCAGGATGAGCCTGCAGAAAGGGTACCGCATGAGGGAGGAGGATGTCTTCCCATTAACGCACAGCGTTGACATTGCCTGCAATGACAACTAGCTCAGTCCGATGATGCTGTGACACACCGCCCCAGACCATGACGGACCCTCCACCTCGGTGGGTTTGTGCCCATAGGCGACGTTGTTGCCAGTGATGTCTGGTGAGGACCTGCCTTACAACAGGCCTACAAGCCCTCAGTCCAGCCTCTCTCAGCCTATTGCGGACAGTCTGAGCACTGATGGAGGGATTGTGCATTCCTGGTGTAACTCGGGCAGTTGTTATTGCCATCCTGTACCTGTCCCGAAGGTGTTATGTTCGGATGTACCGATCCTGCGCAGGTGTCGTTACACATGGTCTGCCACTGCGAGGACAATCAGCTGTCTGTCCTGTTTCCCTGTAGCGCCGTCTTAGGCGTCTCACAGTACGGACATTGCGATTTATTGCCCTGGCCACATCTGCAGTCCTCATGCCTCCTTGCAGCATGCCTAAGGCATGTTCACGAAGATGAGCAGGGACCCTGGGCATCTTTCTTTTGGTGTTTTTCAGAGTCAGAAGAAAGGCCTCTTTAGTGTCCTAAGTTTTCATAATTGTAACCTTAATTGCCTACCGTCTAAGCTGTTAGTGTCTTAAAGACCATTGTACTTTGTTGACTCTATCAAGGTACTGACACAGAACCCCTCCACTGGTTTCTTGGGCTCCGCGCTAATGAATGACACTGAACCGGTCTTCATCACAAGGGATGTTTCTGAGTCAGAGGTGAACAAGGTGATTAGCTTACTAAAGAACTCTAAAGCCAAAGATGGGTTTGGGCTGGACTCTACCTTTCTTAAAAACTAGAGTCACTCATTGGCCCCATTACTAAGGTCACCAACACATCTATTGGTCAGGGGGTGTTTCCAAGGGCCTGAAAGTTGGCCATAATAACAGCCATCTAAACCAGGTGACCCTGCTGACATGAGTAACTACAGGCCCATTAGTATACTACCTGTGGTGTTGAAGGTTGCTGAAAAGTGTGTAGCAGAGCAACTGACTGCCCACCTCAAAAACAGCCCTGTCACATTACACAGCAAAACACTCCACAGAAACAGCCAACTGCTTTCTTCTGGGAAATGTGAAGTCCAAGATGGACAAAGGGGTGTTGTTGGGGCTGTATTTCTTGACCTAAGGAAAGCTTTTGACACTGTTAACCATGAGGTTCTCATTACAAAACTGTCCAAGTTCAACTTTCCCCCCTGATGCCTTGAGATGGATGAAATCATATCGTGAAGGCAGAACTCAGCGTGTCAGAGTGAACAATGAGCTGTCGCCCACTCTCAGCTGTGATGTGGGCGTGCCCCAAGGGTCAATACTGGGGTCCCTCCTGTTCAGCCTGTACATTAATGATCTGCCTTCTGTCTGTACTGGGTCTTAAGTTCAAATGTATGCAGATGATACAGTGATATATGTGCATGCAAAGAGCAAACAAGCTGCACAAGAACTCACTACTGTAATGGTCCAGGTTCCAAAGTGTCTCAGTGACTCATGTTTGCATCTCAATTCTAAGAAGAAAAAAGTCTGCATGTTCTTCACAAAGAGAGCAACTGATGCTACTGAGCCAGATATGTCAGGGGAGAAGCTCCAGGTGGTATCCGATTTTAAGTACCTTGGCATCATACTTGATTCCAACCTCTTTTAAAAAGCAGGTGAAAAAGGTAACTCAACCAAATTCAACCTAGCTAATTTCCATTTATACAAAATTGTTTGACTGCAGAGGTAGCAAAACTGTACTTCAAATCTATCTATTGACTATTTAGGCCCAAGCTTGCTGTACAACATTAAAACCAATTCAGTCTCTCTACAAACAGGCTCTCAAAGTGCTTGATAGAAAGCCCAATAGCCATCATCACTCTTACACCCTCAGAAAGCATGAGCTCCTGCGTTGGAAAAATCTTGTGTAATACACCAACGCATGTCTTGTATTCAAGATCCTAAATGGCCTTGCTCCGCCCCCACTTAGTACTTTTGTTACACAGAAAACACAAACCCATGGCAGCAGATCCTCAAGGTCTAACATGAGGTGACTATATAGTTCCCGTAAGAAAAAGCAGCTTTAGTCAATTGGCTTTCTACATGAGAGCATCCCTTGTCTGGAACACACTGCTATCAAATAAATAACTGCACCATCTATCACACCTTAACAAAAACATGGCTAAAGGCCAATCAGTCTTCAGAACATAATCCCAAACTGTGTATTGCCGCTTTCCATGTCGTTTGATGCTTGTGAGGTGTGGAAACATTGTTGCTTTAATGCATTTTGTTTTGTTGCTTTTTGTGCTATTGCTCTGTCTGCATGCTATATGTTGATTGTCCTATGTTGCTCTGCATGTGCTCACTGCTCATTGATTGTCTGTATTGTAATTGTTTTTAATGACCTGCTGTTGAAAATTAGCTGGCTGGCTAAAACCGGCACTGTTACCTAAACGTTGATTAATGTACACTGTCCCTGTAAAAATAAACTAAAACCACCATTCATTATGCCAAACATGGATTCCTCACATCACTAGGGATTTCCATAAATATCAACAAGCTTTGTCGTAGTGGTGGCCATTCAAAACCAGAGGGTGAAGTCAAGATCTTTACTGATTATTACTGGTCAAGAAAAATTACTAGCTGAGGCGTGACTGGAGGCAAATATTGTAACGTTATCTAGCTAACGACGGCACATTTTAACAGTCAGATGAAATAACCCAACAACGTCAAAGCTCCCTGTGGCTTTAGTTAACATTAGCATCTAGCTACTACAGTAGTTAGCAAGTTACTGACAGATAACGTGCGCCAACGTTAGCTAGCTTATAAGCTTAACTAAACACAGTACAGTATATTAATATATTAAAATACTTTCATCTTGCTAACCATTTGCTAACGCGTTAGCATCGTGGTAAACGTGCTAACTAGCGTTACCAAACAAAGCATGCTAGCGCAAACGAACTGGCTTGTCTAGTTAGTTCACGGGTTGGCCCTTCACACGTTTCCCGGCCAAACATGAGAGTTGGTTGATTTATGAGCAACATTAGCTGGACGCAGCAAACGCAAAACATGGGGATGCGGCTTGGCCTAACCACTGGACAACTATCCCCGCGGTACTGTTCCATTACCATAGCCGGCTGACTTGTTGACCCAGCCATTAATTATAGTAGTGAGCAGGCTAACGTTAGCTAGCTAGCCAACTAATCAAGTACTATTAAATTGATCAGCTTTGCGTCTCGAGAACAACACTCACACACTCGGATTCAGCATCGTTTTTCGGCACCACACGAACAGCTGGTGCCTCAACTGGCTCAGGATCCCGTACTCGGGGCTTTGTCGTTGGCGAAAGGGACTTTCCACTTTCCGATCCCGAACCAGATTCATCGTCCTCCTCGCTATCCTGGGACGCGCGCCTCCTTCGCCGTCGCCGGTCCGCCATCTTAGAAATCGTATAAAGGAAACCGGAAGAATGCCAGGAATTGTGGGTGAACGTTAGTTACGCAATTCCGCCTTAGCTCCACGAGCTTCTTTTTTTATCAAGGAATTTCAATCTTTCTGGCAGATTATCGTTTCAATTAGCAAGTGTCGTTAATTGGTTGCTGAAGCATTTTGTAACGATTAAGTCAGTATGATGACACCTGTGAACAAAATTATAAATCCCCTGAAATCTGCTCAGAGTTGAATGAATATTAAGTATTATCCAGAGACATATTGATAGTGATATTCACGTTCACTCATACCTAATTCCCATTATGGTCCAGTGCTTTCAAATGAATTTTATCTCCTACATTTATCAAATCAGGCAAAGACACCATCCAAAAGAAACAAAGTCATGTTCATGGGCATAAAGCATTTTTTTAATTACAACATCTTGTTTGAAACACAAACCATAAGTGCTGCTGAAGCGCTTTCAACACATCTCACTCTCCTAATGACCAATGTTTTTTTCCTTTTATCTCCAACAGGTCTCCTTTCTATAGGATGCAACAGCAATCACATACAGATGGGAGACAGAGTCATTCTGCTCTGTTCAAATATGAGGCATGTCAATGTGAATGACAACGTCAACAGTTTGTAGAACTTTAGCTTGTTTTCTTGGGAATTTTTGGGGTGAAGTTGCACAGAGGAAAACTGTCCTCAAATTATCCCAGCGGGAATCTAGAGGAGACAAACATCTTTGCTCTTCCTGGATAGTCCACACCACCCTCAGTCTTCTTCCAAACCAGCCCTACTATGAACAAACAATAGGATCCGCTCTGCAGTCCAGCAACCATGACCAAACTGTGGCACAGTGCATCTTTTGATTTTAGGGGATTGTGGCATGCAATTCCCCCACCCCGTCTGTAGTACTCTCCCAAATATCAAGGCAGACGTTCACACAGAGGGGTGCTGCCTGGCACCAATCCAGCCGGTGTCTCCTCTCTTGGACTCAGCTGGAAAGGACAGATTTATTTTCGGCAGGTCCGGTGGGGGGTCTGCTTTTTGGGCAACTCTACTCGACAGCGGCTCCGCTCGTCCAGCCAGGGCAGGTCAAAGCTCCTTCAAGGGTGAATAAAGAAACACAGGGGTTTAGGTTAGGAAGCAAGCGCTCCGATTGTATTCAAGTGATGTTTGGCTTGGTGTTATTTAAGAACCAGTGTGTATGACTCAACTCACCGTCTCGACAGCTTTGGCAGAGGTCGGCCAAACACCACCACTGGAAGGTGGGGGGTGATCATGAGGGACTCCACTGAGGAGAGAGAAAGAACACCTTCATAAGTGATGAGTCCAAGACCCTGCTCAGTATTTCAACTGACTACATTTCATCTCAACAGACATTACTAATGGGATAGTTGCTTTTTGGCCAGATGTAAAAAATAAAATTGTATTGGTCACATACACATATTTAGCAGATGTTGTTGCGGGTGTAGCGAAATGCTTGTGTTCCTAGCTCCAACAGTGCAGTAGTATCTAACAATTCAGTGTATAGGTAGGCTTACCATCCTCGGCTTCTGGGTAGAAGGAGAACACTTCTGGTTCACTCTCTTGGATACCCTTCCTCTTGTTCATGCGCTGCTGCAGTCGCTGGAACATCCGCTGCTCACGGATCCGCTGGATGTCCCATCTACAGGAGGTGAATGAAGGAGAGTGAAGAACACAGCGACGGAAGGTCAAAATAAGGGACACAAAAATAAGGAGAAAGGCAGAAGTATGCCAGAGAAACATACTGACTCGTAGCAAGAGTTGGTCAGACGTAAACAGAGCATAGTGAAAACTCCAGCCCTCCCTTACCTCTTCCTTCTCTTCTCATCCAGTTCATGCTTCGAGTGGCGCTTCAGGAAGACATTGTCATCCAGATTCTGTAAGAGAAAACAGTTGGACTTTAGACCTCCTGACCAGGGGTCCAATCTGGACTTCCACCAGCCTAGGGCTTCAAACAGTGCAAGACAAGTACCCACCTCAGGGATATCAGATGCCTCCTCCTCTCCCAGGGGCTCCATAAGGTTTTCCTTCCATGAGGGAACTGTGTACAAGATGGAGAAGGTCATTCCACCACACATGCAATTTTACAAATCCTGTTTAACACACATTTTACAAAAGATAAAGCAACAAAAAGCAATCATGTGGCCTATTAGAAAATACTTAGGCCCAAGTCTCAGCCTTTATGTGCTGTTAATACTTATTTTGCCCTTTGCCTCATTTTTTGGGATCCAATATAACCATTTCATGACAGTTTGTAACACTCACTGGCCACAGGCTCCTCCTTCTTGGGTGAGGGCTCCCGCGAAGTTGGTGACAGGGGAGGCACATGCCAGCGACACAGGTACATGTCTGTGGTGGACAGGTAGTCCAGTTCCTCAATGGCGGCCGGGCTGGTCCCAGGAGACCCATCTGAAAACTCTTCCCCGTCCAGAGGCTCCTCTTTGGGGAGAAGC
This sequence comes from Salmo trutta, assembly GCF_901001165.1. NCBI lineage: Eukaryota > Metazoa > Chordata > Actinopteri > Salmoniformes > Salmonidae > Salmo > Salmo trutta. Next base: position 9,986,764 of record NC_042988.1, on the reverse strand, counting down.
GCCTCGTTGTGTGGGGACTGGGAGGCCTTGGCTTGGGCACGTCGTTTGGCTGCCCTGGGGTCCTGGAAGAGGAAACGCCTATTGGCAAGAACAAAAACAACCTTTAGAGGAATTGCGTGAGGGACAATAAGGGGCTTTGCATGTATCTACAGTACATAGATATATCCATCCATGTATGGATCTAGGACAGGCCTGGGCCCCCGACCTGATTCAACACGGCCCGCGGAATCATGCTCAGATCAAAGAATTTGCGATAGTAAAGTTTTGAAAAACGTATTTGTTATTCAAACTAAAAGCCCAATGAATACTTGCCTTTGTGTAATGATTTAACTCCCACCACTTGTGGGACATTTATTTTGAAGGCACGTATAAATAACTGCACGAGGACACACATTGACTGACAGGCTGACACACACACCACAGTCACAAATAGTAGCTAGCTAGAAATTGCGCAAAAATTAGTTTCAAAGATTTAAAAGAAAAGTAGACAATGAATGTAGGATGTTCCAGCAAGAGTGGACATCAAAATACAGTCATGGCCAAAAGTTGAGAGAATGACACAAATAATAATTTTCAAAGTCTGCTGCCTCAGTTTGTATGATGGCAATTTGCATATACTCCAGAATGTTATGAAGAGTGATCAGATGAATTGCAAAGTCCCTCTATGCCATGCAAATGAACTGAATCCCCCCAAGAACATTTCCACTGCATTTCAGCCCTGCCACAAAAGGACCAGCTGACATGTCAGTGATTCTCTCCTTAACCTGTTAGGGTATAGGGGGCAGTATTTTCACGGCTGGATAAAAAAATGTACCCGATTTAATCTGGTTACTAATCCTACCCAGTAACTACAATATGCATATACTTATTATATATGGATAGAAAACACCCTAAAGTTTCAAAAACTGTTTGAATGGTGTCTGTGAGTATAACAGAACTCATTTGGCAGGCAAAACCCTGAGACAGATTCTGACAGGAAGTGGATACCTGATGTGTTGAATTGACTTTAAGCCTATACCATTGAAAAACAAAGGGGGTGAGGAATGTTTTGGCACTTCCTATTGCTTCCACAAGATGTCCCCAGCCTTTACAAAGTGTTTTGAGTCTTCTACAGTGAGATCTGACCGAATAAGAGCCTTGGAACGGTGATGGCCCATTAGACACCTTGCGCGCGAGTTGATGGTGGGTACTCTCATTCCGAAACGTTTTAAAAGAGAACCCAATGGTCCGCCTTGAATTTTATTCATGTTCTGGTTAAAAAAGGCCCTAATGATTTATGCGATACAACGTTTGACATGTTTGAACAAACGTAAATATATTTTTTCCGTTCGTGAAGTGGAGTCCGGCTGGCTTAGATCATGTGCTAACAACACGGAGGTTTTTGGACATAAATGATTAGCTTTTTTGAACAAAACTACATTCGTTATGGACCTGGGATTCTTTGGAAGTGACATCTGATGAAGAGAATCAAAGGTAATGGATTATTTACATAGTATTTTCGATTTTAGATCTCTCCAACATGGCGGTTAGTCTGTATCGCAATGCGTATTTTTCTGGGCGCAGTGCTCAGATTATTGCAAAGTGTGATTTCCCAGTAAGGTTAATTTTAAATCTGGCAAGTCCATTACGTTCAAGAGATGTAAATCTATAATTCTTTGAATGACAATATAATATTTTACCAATGTTTTCTAATATTAATTAATTATTTTGTTGTCATGACTTGACTGCCGGTATTGGAGGGAAACGATTTCCTGAACATCAACGCCATAGTAAAACGCTGTTTTTAGATATAAATATGAACTTGATAGAACTAAAAATGCATGCATTGTCTAACATAATGTCCTAGGAGTGTCATCTGATGGAGATTGTAAAAGGTTAGTGCATAATTTTAGCTGATTTTATGGTTTTGGTGACGCCTGTCTTTGAATCGACAATACATTACACACAGCTATTGTCAATGTACTCTCCTAACATAACCTAACTTTATGCTTTCCCCTTAAAACCTTTTTGAAATCGGACAACGTGGTTAGATTAAGGAGATGTTTATCTTTCAAAGGGTGTAAGTTAGTTGTATGTTTGAGAAATTTGAATTTTGACATTTATTTGGTTTCAAATTTGCCGCTCTTGAAATGCACCTGCTGTTGATAGGGTGCGCCACGGGGGGCACGCTAACGTCCCACATAGCCCCAAGAAGTTAACACAGGTGTGAGTGTTGACGAGGACAAGGTTGGAGATTACTCTGTCATGCTGATTGAGTTTGAATAACAGACTGGAAGCTTCAAACGGAGGGTGGTGCTTGGAATCATTGTTCTTCCTCTATCAACCATGGTTTGCAGCAAGGAAAAATGTGCCGTCATCATTGCTTTGCACAAAAAGGGCTTCACAGGCAAGGATATTGCTGCCAGTAAGATTGCACCTAAATCAACCATTTATCGGATCAAGAACTTCAAGGAGAGCGGTTCAATTGTTGTGAAGGAGGCTTCAGGGCGCCCAAGAAAGTCCAGCAAGCGCCAGGACCGTCTCCTAAAGTTGATTCAGCTGCGGGATTGGGGCACCACCAGTACAGAGCTTGCTCAGGAATGGCAGCAGGCAGGTGTGAGTGCATCTGCACGCACAGTGAGGCAAACACTTTGAGGATGGCCTGGTGTCAAGAAGGGCAGCAAAGAAGCCACTTCTCTCCAGGAAAAACATCAGGGACAGACTGATAGTCTGCAAAAGGCACAGGGATTGGACTGCTGAGGACTGGGGTAAAGTCCTTTTCTCTGATGAATCCCCTTTCCGATTGTTTGGGGCACACGGAAAAAAGCTTGTCCAGAGAAGACAAGGTGAGCGCTACCATCAGTCTTGTGTCACGCCAACAGTAAAGCATCCGGAGACCATTCGTGTGTGGGGTTGCTTCTCAGCTAAGGGAGTGGGCTCACTCACAAAGAACACAGCCATGAATAAAGAATGGTACCAACACATCCTCCGAGAGCAACTTCTCCCAACCATCCAGGAACAGTTTGTTGACAAACAATGCCTTTTCCAGCATGACGGAGCACCTTGCCATAAGGCAAAAGTGATAACTAAGTGGCTCGGGGAACAAAACATCGATATTTTGGGTCCATGGCCAGGAAACTCCCCAGACCTTAATCCCATTGAGAACTTGTGGTCAATCCTCAAGAGGCGGGTGGACAAACAAAAACCCACAAATTCTGACAAACTCCAAGCATTGATTATGCAAGAATTGGCTGCCATCAGCCAGGATGTGGCCCAGAAGATAATTGACAACATGCTAGGGCAGATTGCAGAGGTCTTGAAAAAGAAGGGTCAACACTGCAAATATTGACTCTTTGCATCAACTTCATGTAATTGTCAAAAGCCTTTGACACTTATGAAATGCTTGTAATTATACTTCAGTATTCCATAGTAACTGACAAAAATATCTAAAGACACTGAAGCAGCAAACTTTGAAAATTAATATTTGTGTCATTCTCAAAACTTTTGCCACGACTGTACTTCTTTATTGAGGTAAAGGGAAAGCTGTGTGCTTAGTGTGGAAAGAGAGCATCGCTGTCTTGAAAGACTACAACTTGTCCCGACACTTCCAGACGAAGCATGCAGAGAAATATAGGAATATGTCTTCTGAGCAGAGGGCAGGTGCATCGAAAGAGTTGCTTTCTCAGTTGCAAAAGCAGCAAGGACTTTTCACAAAACTTAGTTCAGCAAACGATGGAATTGCGAGAGCTAGCTATGTACTGTCCCACAAAATTGCTAAACATAGCAAGCCATTCACTGAGGGCGAATTAATTAAATAATGTTTAATTGACTCTGCAGCAATACTTTGCCCCGACAAGAAAGAGCCGTTTGAAAATGTTTCCCTGTCAAGACGAACAGTGACACGGCGTGTTGAGGACATCGCAGAGAATATGGAACAACAGTTGAAAGACAAGGATTTCACCTATTTCTCCTTGGCCCTGGATGAGAGCAGTGATTCACGTGACATGGCGCAGTTGTTGATATTCTTACGAGGCATAACCCCAGACTTTGAAATTACAGAGGAGCTTCAGTGCAGTCAACGAAGAGCACAACCACAGGGAAAGATTTATTGGAGAAGGTTAATAAGTGTGTGGCAAAGCTGGGAATGAGTTTTGAAAAGTTATCCAGTGTCACCACTGATGCTTGCCCAAACTTGACAGGAACAAATGTTGGCCTTTTCAAAAGGATACAAGATCAAGTAGCTGAGTTGAACCCAGATCAGAAAATGATTTTCCTGCATTGCATTATCCATCAGGAAGTGCTCTGTAAATGTGTTCTGAAAATGAGCCATGTTGTGGATACAGTCATTAAAGTGGTAAACTTCTTAAGCGCAAAATCTTTAAACCACAGGCAGTTTGTCGCACTGTTGGAAGACAGAGTCAGGTCATGCAGATCTCCCCTACCACACAAACGTGAGATGGCCGAGTTTGTGGAAGGAGCTTGTAATATGTTTCTGGCCCGCAATGGCAAAAATCTATTCTAATGTGGCCCTCCATGGAAAATAATTACCCAGGCCTGATCTAGGAAGTACGTCATATCATGAAGTTAAAAAAAAAAGAAAAGTTAAACAAATTGAAGGTGGAGCCCTACCGTTTGTGGCCCTTGCCTCCTCTGCCAAAATTCAACGTTCGGGGTGTATGGCTGCTGCGGCACTCAGACAGACCCTGACCCTCTGGTGTCCCTGGCATTGCCGCCTGGTCTTCCTGCCGGCTAGGGATGTGGTTGGGACGCTGGTCACACCCATCCTTCTTACCTAGCTGCAGACGTCGCTCCATGCGCTCGATCCGCGCCATGAGCTACAGTAGTGAAAAAACACGTCACGTCAGTGGGGCTCAAGTGAGGTTTATAGCCCCTTATGATTTGGCATTTAAATAGTTTGTCTAAGGGTAGCCTATTCTCTTCAACACTTGTGAGATTTACAGTCCACAAGAGTACAACGAAAATATTATATGTGTTTGAGGCCGATTTAGTTGACTTCAATAACCTTACACTTCATAGAAACAATGATGTCATAATAGTGCTGCACTGCTATTACATCACAAAACCACTGGTGGCATTGTGGAGCTGGCCTAGGCTGCTGGTTATTCTGGAAAATTCAATTTTTCACAAAATATGCTGACCAGGATTGACAATTGAAATGTTATACATTCGTGTTTGCTAGCATACCATTTCCTTCTCAGCTTTGAGGTCATCTATCTCCTTGCTCTTGGACTGGAGCTGCTGTTGCTGTTGTTCAATGAGTTCCAGTTGGAGGAGGAGGATCTGGCGTATGCAGCTGGTCTGTGTAGGGGAGTGACCAGGTCCTTTCCTAATATTCCCTCTTTTGCCATCTGGGCTGTGTTCTGATGACTGTGCCCCCATGATTGATGCAGTAGCAGCCCCTCTGACCTCCCTGCCACACACTGCATCGTCCCGGGGCTGTTTGATAGTGTTGAGCACTGCAAGGTCTGTCTTGCCCATGTTGCTGTTTGTCTGTCCTAGTAGTGCCTTGCTCTTGACTGGTGTGGTGCCGTCGCCCCCCATTGGTTTGCCCTGGGGAGTTTGGGCTCCAAAGATCACCCAGTTCTCCTCTTGCCCAGACCCAAGCCCAGGGTTCTGTCCAGATCCAGGCCTGCAGGTAATCAGTCCCTGTCCTGGCACCACCTTGGCTTTCCCCTGGAGCTGCTGACCGCTGCTGTTGTGGATACTGCCGAGCACGTGTGGGACTCCGATGACGTATTCACTTGGCTCCCTCCTCAGGCCAATGAAGGAATCTGGTGTTCCTCCTGCTGGAGCTTTGACCAAATCAATCTTCCCTACTGTGTCTAGCTTATATCCTCCACTTGTAAACACAGTGGATGTCATTGTCGTGGCAACCCCACCGCCAGAACCCTTGCCAACCAACGCCCACCAATGTCCTCCTGACAGGGGCGTTGGTGGCACAAAAAGCTTGATCTCACACCGTGGATGCCGTTTCTCCTCAGCAGTGGGCTGTCTAGATGTCCATGCAAGCCTGAAATACAAGGGAGGGATGTCAGATGGGCACACAGTTAACCTTGTGTCTATGTTGAATTATCAAGCATAAAACTAACTAAAATCAAATGTTGAAACAGACAGGAAATCAGCCACAATGGCCTCTCTTACAGCAGATATAGCCCAACTAAGAAAGCCACTTTGCTAATAACGTTAGCGTTCTCTACAATTTCCCTCCTCACGCATTTCTATACGCCCATGAATAATCTGTATGATATTGACACATGAACCAACAAACTGACACAATAACAACAATCGAGCAACCCGGAGATAAGCTGACTTGCATCTCAACAATACAGGCATGCCTAGCAGACGAGGTAGTTAGCTAGCTTATACAATCATTAAAGAGTTGAGTTTCGTCAGCTACCCAATGATGTGTATAATTGACCTAGCCGGTGTTTGAAGAAAACATTATGCAGGGACTGGCAATTGCTTGGTTACAAGGGAAACAGTAATAGAATAACAAACGTTACAGCTGAGCTGCAGTCGCTTAGTTGGCTAGCTAACTGGTTAGCCAAGTCCTCCATTTTAGGTCCGCAGCAAAGAGCAAAACAATGACAGCCACTTTGGCTTCAACCAACCCGGTCTCATTTGACGCCATTTTAACTTTAAACGCTTTACAAAGTTACGTTTTTCTCTTGAACGTTATAACACATTGTGCTTTACACTTATGACTAAAGGCCACCTACCTATTTGATATTCTATGTACTCATTCGAACTCACCTATCGCCTTGATGCCCCCCTTCTCAGGTCGTTTTAAAATAATGATACTGCGCATGCGTTCCTTGTATGCTCGCCTCTGATTGGTCAATTAGCGAGCGGTTCCACTGAGCTCAAGAGATTTCCCAAGAATAAAAATGCCAAGACAAATGCATATTCCTACCTAATTTTTATGATTGTTACAACTTGTTGTAGTTAATATATCTTGTACAATCATGCAACCATGATGAAATTGTTATGGTCGAGAGAGTTCTTGTCATATTTTCTCTATTCACACTGGGATTAGGTGCAACCAATTGGCAACTGGCTCAGTCACCACCAATTATTACTTTTTTTAAATACTGTGGAACAGGTACAGCTATGGCATTTCATCTGCTTGCTTGATATTAGTTTGGGCTCTTCTCTATTTGGGGAGAGGACAATTCTGGGCTCCCTAATTCACTATCTTGTAAGGGAGTTATGTTTATTGGAGATTAGTTGAAGATAAACCATTACATGCTACCACTTTTCTTATAAATTAGTTAATATCTCATATTCTACAGTAGACCACAGGCTGTTACATTGGTGTTAGTCACTGTGGATCAATGCTGCTCTTTTACCACAAGAGGGCATTCTGAAACGGGTGTCAGTCCCACCCATCATTGTAAAGTAGCATTCAGGTGCAACACCTGTTTTTAGTAAACTGTTTTTCATAAGCATGCATGGATAGGCCAACTTCAACAGCCAAAAAGTAATAGCCTACTACAATATTTTAACAATAACCTATTAATACAAAGAAACATTCAAAAAGAAAAAGATATGCCTCGTGCTAGGTCGTTTTTCCCGAATAGACTATAGCCTAGGCCTATAATATGGAGATATACAAATCCAACATTATGTGGCGCTTCTTCCCTCACATGTCTCTCTACCTCTCCTCTGAGAAGTGTTTACATTGATGTAGCCTATGACTGGGTGATGCTACAATCTAAAGTGGTATTTTCTCCATGAAAATAGCAGAGGATCGGCTCCCACTCCAGTATGCCTCTGGTCGTAACAGCGCCCCTGTCACGTGGACAAGCCCGGTGACCATGCATATCCGCTGCAGTGTTTATGAGTGTCGACACTCCTCTCACGCTCTCCGGCTGGCAGAGCCGTCCACTGTGCCATATCGCTCACATGAAGCACCTGGACAGCGCGACAAAATATGCACCTAAGGATTATATATATGTTTTACATAATGCTATATGCTATAATAAAACCGCGGGGTAGTTAAATAAAATAACGTAAAGTCTATTTATGGAATTCTTCTCAAGAATAGTAATGAGGTTTTAATGTTTTCTTCTGCATGTCATATGGATGCTGATCCAATTGAGGATAGTGTGAGAGGTTTCCACTATTTATTTTATTTAACTAGGCACTGAACTATGTTCAGAAATAAATCTTATTTACGATGACGGCCTACCAAAAGGCAAAAGGCCTCCTGCGGGGACGGGGGCTGGGATTAAAAGTAAATATAGGACAAAACACACATCACGACAAGAGAGACAACACAACACTACATAAAGACAGTCCTAAGACAACAACATAGCAAGGCAGCAACACATGACAACACAGCATGGTAAAAACACAACATGACAACAACATGGTAGCATCACAACATGGTAGCAGCACAAAACATGGCACACACATTATTGGGCACAGACAACAGCACAAAGGGCAAGAAGGTAGAGACAACAATACATCACGCAAAGCAGCCACAACTGTCGGTAAGATTGTCCATGATTGAGTCTTTGAAGAGATTGAGATAAAACTGTCCAGTTTGAGTGTTTGTTGCAGTTCGTTCCAGTCGCTAGCTGCAGAGAACTGAAAAGACTAGCGACCCAGGGATGTGTTTGCTTTGCTATGGACTGTGCATTATGGCATAGCTTACAATGTTGTTATTTTATTGGAATAAATGTATTATATTTTTTACCTAAGGTTATTGTGAATTTTAAAATAAACTTGATGTCCAAACACTCTAGGCCTATACAAGATGTCCCTATTATTTTTTTAGAAAAATAAGGACACATTGGATACGATCATAAAACACTACTAGCTGGACTAATTACTTAGTATTTTGAGAATGAAACATGCTTGAATATAAACGGGGTGGTTCGAGCCCTGAATGCTGATTGGCTGACAGCCGTTGTATATCAGACCATATACCAGAGGTATGACAAAACATGTATTTTAACAGCTCTAATTATGTTGGCAACCAGTTTAAATTAGCAATAAGGAAACTGTCCACTCCACCAGTGTGTAAGAACAGCCCATAGCCGTGGTATATTGGCCATATACCACAACCCTTCGTGCCTTATTGCTTAATTATATACCAGAGAAGAGAGGTATAACATTTGCACCATTTGACTGTACTGTTGCCCAATGTCTGCAGAATGGGTGAGCCCACCCATTTACTGTCGGCGAGTCACGCGAACAGTAGGTTGGGAGGCGGCAAGCCTCGCTATGTGACCTACTTTTACTTCAGTTACGTCTTCACTGATACGCTCCAGATACTCAACTAGTCTAAAGAAGGCCAGTTTTATTGCTTCTTTATTCAGAACAGTTTTCAGCTGTGCTAACATAATTCCAAAAGGGTTTTCTACTGATCAATTAGCCTTTTAAAATGATAAACTTGGATTAGCTAAAACAACATGCCATTGGAACACAGGTGTGATGGTTGCTGATAATGGGCCTCTGTAGGCCTATGTAGATATTCCATTAAAAATCAGCCATTTCCAGCTACAAAGGTCATTTACAACATTAACCATGTCTACACTGTATTGCTGATCAATTTGATGTTATTTTAATGGACAAAAAAATTGCTTTTCTTTCAAAAACAAGGACATTTCTTAGTGACCCCAAACTTTTGAACGGTAGTATATATATATATATATATATATATATATATATACTATAATTTGTTTCATAGCCTATGTAAAATTAGAAAAAGCCTAATCTAGTTTTCAATTGCCTAAACGTTCCATCATCTAAACCACCACTTATATACTGTTAAACTCGAATCTTTTAAAAGTCTCAGTGAAGACGTAACTGAAGTAAAAGTAGGTCACATAGCGAGGCTTGCCGCCTCCCAACCTACTGTTTGTGTGACTCACCGACAGTAAATGGGTGGGCTCAACCATTCTGCAGACATTGGGCAACAGTACAGTCAAATGGTGCAAATGTTATACCTCTCTTCTCTGGTATATAATTAAGCAATAAGACATGAGGGGTTGTGGTATATGGCCAATATACCACGGCTATGGGCTGTTCTTACACACTGGTGGAGTGCCTGGACACAGCCCTTAGCCGTGGTATATTGGCCATAAACCACAAACCCCAGAGGTTTCCTTATTGTTATTTAAACTGGTTACCAACATAATTAGAGCTGTAAAAATACATTTTTTGTCATACCCCTGGTATATGGTCTGATATACCACGGCTGTCAGCCAATCAGGATTCAGGGCTCGAACCACCCAGTTTATATTCAAGCATGTTTCATTCTCAAAATACTAAGTAATTAGTCCAGCTAGTAGTGTTTTATGATCGTATCCAATGTGTCCTTATTTTTCTCTAAAAATAATAGGGACATCTTGTATAGGCCTAGAGTGTTTGGACATCAAGTTTATTTTAAAATTCACAATAACCTTAGGAAAAAATTATAATAATTTTTTTTTTTTTTAAATAACAACATTGTAAACTATGCCATAATGCACAGTCCATAGCAAAGCAAACACATCCCTGGGTCGCTAGTCTTTTCAGTTCTCTGCAGCTAGCGACTGGAACGAACTGCAACAAACACTCAAACTGGACAGTTTTATCTCAATCTCTTCATTCAAAGACTCAATCACGGACAATGTTACCGACAGTTGTGGCTGCTTTGCGTGATGTATTGTTGTCTCTACCTTCTTGCCCTTTGTGCTGTTGTCTGTGCCCAATAATGTTTGTGCCATGTTTTGTGCTGCTACCATGTTGTGATTCTACCATGTTGTTGTCATGTTGTGTTTTTACCATGCTGTGTTGTCATGTGTTGCTGCCTTGCTATGTTGTTGTCTTAGGTCTGTCTTTATGTAGTGTTGTGTTGTCTCTCTTGTCGTGATGTGTGTTTTGTCCTATTTTTATATATATTTACTTTTAATCCCAGCCCCCGTCCCCGCAGGAGGCCTTTTGCCTTTTGGTAGGCCGTCATCGTAAATAAGATTTATTTCTGAACATAGTTCAGTGCCTAGTTAAATAAAATAAATAGTGGAAACCTCTCACACTATCCTCAATTGGATCAGCATCCATATGACATGCAGAAGAAAACATTAAAACCTCATTACCATTCTTGACAAGAATATCTAATGACCAATTAGCCTTTTAAAATTATAAACTTGAATTAGCTAACACAACATGCCATTGGAACACAGGAGTGATGGTTGCTGATAATGGGCCTCTGTATGCCTATGCAGATATTCTATAAAATTCAGCCGTTTCCAGCTACAATAATCATTTCCAACATTAACAATGCCTACACTGTATTTCTTATCAATTTGATGTTATTTTAAAGGACAAAAAAGTTGCTTTTCTTTCAAAACAAGGACATTTCTAAGTGACCCTAAACTTTTGAACGGTAGTGTATATATATATATATATATGTATATATATAAATATGTATATATATGTATATATATGTAGTACCAGTCAAAAGTTTGGACACGCCTACTCATTCAAGGGCTTTTCTTTATTTTTTACTATTTTCTACATTGTAAAATAATAGTGAAGACATCAAAATGATGAAATAATACATATGGAATCATGTAGTAACCAAAAAAGTGTTAAACAAATATATTTTATATTTGAGATTCTTCCAAGTAGCCACCATTTGCCTTGATGACAGCTTTGCACACTCTTGGCATTCTCTCAACCAGCTTCATGAGGAATGTTTTTCCAAAAGTCTTGAAGGAGTTCCCACAAATGCTGAGCATTTCTTGGCTGCTTTTCCTTCACTCTGCGGTCCAACTCATCCCAAACCATCTGAATTGGGTTGGGGTCGGGTGACTGTGGAGGCCAGGTCATCTGATGCAGCACTCCATCACTCTACTTCTTGGTCAAATAGCCCTTACACAGCCTTGAGGTGTGCTGGGTCATTGTCCTGTTGGAAAACAAATGATAGTCCCACTAAGCGCAAACCAGATGGGATGGCATATCGCTGTAGAATGATGTGGTAGCCATGCTGGTTAAGTGTGCCTTGAATTCTAAATAAATCCTGACAGTGTCACCAGCAAAGCACCCTCACACCAACTCACCTCCTCCTCCATGCTTCATGGTGGGAACCACACATGCGGAGATCATCCGTTCACCTACACTGCATCTCACAAAGGCACTGACTCATCAGACCAAAGGATAGATTTCCACCAGTCTAATGTCTTTTGCTTGTGTTTCTTGGCCCAAGCAAGTCTCTTCTTATTATTGGTGTCCTTTAGTAGTGGTTTCTTTGCAGCATTTTGACCATTAAGGCCTGATTCACACAGTCTCCTCTGAACAGTTGATGTTGAGATGTGTCTGTTACTTGAACTCTGTGAAGAATTTATTTGGGCTGCAATTTCTGAGGCTGGTAACTCTAATGAACTTATCCTCAGCAAAAGAGGTAACTCTGGGTCTTCCTTTCCTGTGGCGGTCCTGATGAGAGCCAGTTTCATCATAGTGCTTGATGGTTTTTGCGACTGCACTTGAAGAAACTTTAAAAGTTCTTGACATTTCCAGGATTGACTGACCTTCATGTCTTATTGTAATGATGGCTGTTGTTTCTCGTTTCTTACTTGAGCTGTTCTTGCCATAATATAGACTTGGTCTTTTACCAAATAGAGCTATCTTCTGTATACCACTACTACCTTGTCACAACACAACTGATTGGCTCAAACGCATTAAGATAGAAAGAAATTCCACAAATTAACTTTTAACAAGGCACACATGTTAATTGAAATGCATTCCAGGTGACTACCTCATGAAGCTGGTTGAGAGAATGACAAGAGTGTGCAAAGCTGTCATCGAGGCAAAGGGTGGCTACTTTGAAGAATCTCAAATATAAAATACATTTTGATTTATTTAACACTTTTTTGGTTACTACATGATTCCATAAGTCTTATTCAATCATTTTGATGTCTTCACTATTCTTCTACAATGTAGAAAATAGTAAAAATAAAGAAAACCCCTTGAATGAGTAGCTGTGTCCAAACATTTGTCTGGTACTGTATATGGCTACTCATGCGCAAACATTCATCTCTCATAAGTAGGTGTGGTTAGTTACAAGATATGGGCATAGTGGCCCTCCTCATTTACAAGGGGTAGGCTGTATGCCAAGTCTCTCTCTCTCAAACCTACTGGAAGGTAGCTCTCCAGGAAGAGTGTTGGAACCATTCTATTCATACATAAACAGACAAATAGACAAGACAGAGACAGGCAGACACAGTTGATACATCAAATTAAGAAATAGTTCATGCATAAGCTATAACATAAGCTATAACAACTTTTTTTTGTAGAACTTGACCACTGACATATTTAGCATGGGAGGTCGATGTTAGGTCACTGTTACATTTTGTAGCTCTGCAACACAACAACATAACACTACACTACAAAAAAACAACAGCAATTAAATGGGCTACCGAAACAGTGGTTAGGTGTGTGACCTGAGAATTGAAGAGGTAAATTGGTAGCATGTTGAAAAGTATAGCCTGAATTCTTAAAATATAAATAAAATAGGAAAAAATTAAGGTAGGCTGAATTCTCAACCTCATCAAGCAAAATATTGACATTTTGAAAGTGCAATTCCCAATACAGTGTCTAAATTAAGGCTGACCAAAGTCATCATTTGGAGTGTCTCATAAAAGCCTGTATGGCAAGGTTCTCCAAAGAATCAAAACGTGAAGAAAACTTTTTCATTATGGTCTCAAAAGTCGCCATGGCGTGCTGAAAGTGTTTTTCTTTCATACGTCATTCATTCAAGGCGAGCCGGTGATAAAAGATCAACAGAGACGGAAACACCGAACTGCTGCAGCATGCATGCGCATGCGTGGCACACAATAATATCCTCACAAGGACGAACACTGACACCGCTGGTGGCACATCTGATAACCAGAGCACGGCACGGGGATGGGTCGACACAAACAACTCTTGATTACTAAAGGCACGAGATATGATACGCTCTTTATCCGTTTGACCCTTAAGGTGGTGCTCTGCCCTAGATTCAAAACAGATATGGCAACATAAATCATCAATCAAATGTATTTATAAAGCCCTTCTTACATCAGCTGATGTCACAAAGTGCTGTACAGAAACCCAGCCTAAAACCCCAAACAGCAAGCAATGCAGGTGTAGAAGCACGGTGGCTAAGAAAAACTCCCTAGAAAGGCCAGAACCTAGGAAGAAACCTAGAGAGGAACCAGGCTATGAGGGGTGACCAGTCCTCTTCTGGCTGTGCTGGGTGGAGATTATAACAGAACATGGCCAAGATGTTCAAATGTTCATAGATGACCAGCAGGGTCAAATAATAATAATCACAATGGTTGTCGAGGCTACAACAGGTCAGCACCTCAGGACTAAATGTCAGTTGGCTTTTCATAGCCGATCATTTAGAGTATCTCTACCGCTCCTGCTGTCTCTAGAGAGTTGAAAACAGCAGTATGCTGAACAAATAGAACAAGTAGCCAGTTAAAGCCTATACACCAATCTGTGTGATACTCGTGTGCCTTATAAAGTGAATAATAACCCATTAGTAGCTTATGATTCTTCAAATTATTTCACTTATAGAAATAGAACTTGGAGCAAAAAATGTGCATCTCCCGATCATCCCCAAATATGGAGTTTGGCAACGTGCGCTGGGTTGCTTCATCTCATCTCTGAGACAGATCTTGTGGAGCTGCTGGCTATAGTACAGACCTTTACTGAACACCAAACTTTCCTACCCCAATAGATGAGATATGCTTTCCAAGTCATGCTGACTGGGAAACTAGCATGATGGGGACATTGGCTCTCCATGCCAAGGGCACCCCTGCCCAAATAGGCAGACAGTGACGGGTAGTAAGAGATGGCTTAGATGATAAGGAGGTCACAATTAAAGAGACAGAAAGCATTACGAATATAGGCCACCTATCTCCCTGTGCTTATTTATGGTCACACAAGTGCTCATTATGCACACATAAAAGACATGACTGGCATTCCTGTTAGGTCTATTTTTGATAGTGTGTTCTCTTATGTTAATCAATTTCGTCAATACATAACTAATGTTGGTTTGGGGTATTTAAGGTGGATTGTGTTTTTTAAGCAAACCTTTTGTATTTGATTTCCAGTTGCTGCACTTCAAATGTTACACATTTATTTAAGTGATAATGCCCGAGAAACCGGTGTTTAGGGGATATATTGGCGGGTGCTGCTTCGAGGGCATTATCACATTATACAACGGGTTACCAACATATTCAAATGATGATTTACATATTTTCCTTAAAAACTTTATTTTGATGAATTTATTCATACTATTTCATACTTCCACAAGATATAATCTTGACACAAATCTGGGGTTACTACGCAAACCGGCAGAAATCTATGGTTGCTACCCAAACCGGCTGGTCACGAGTCGTTCAGTCTTTTTGATTTGTATCTATGGACTCGACCCAGTCGTTCGTTCTAAATGTTCCAATTACCATACTTCCTGGCTACATTCTTATCCCTTGCTTGCTAGCTAACCAGATATGGCTAATTTACAGTCACGTCATAAAGTGCAGCAAGAATAACAGCAAAGTAGCCGTATTTGCATTTGTTTAAGCTGTTTTCTAGTGACATTTATAAAGTGCCTGGCTGGGCTGATGAGACAGTGGATTGCGCAGTCAGATGGAACAGAGTAAATAAACATTTAACTTCATAGATTTAGCCGGTGGTAACTTGTGGAATAGACACCGGCTGGAATGCGGTTTTAACAAATCAGCATCCAGGATTAGACCCACCCTGTTGTATAATGAATCATACTGCACTGTCAATACTTCTGTAGGGCTTAATCGTGGGTCTGATATACAGTCTCCAAAGGGATTATCATCAATCTATAGAAAAAAAATAATTTAAGGCCAATTATTTAGGCCTACCCTAATTTGCAGAGTTGTGGACTCGAGTCACATGACATGGACTCAAGTCACAAATTCTTGACTTGAGAGTGGACTTGATAGAAAATAAAATAACTTGAGACTTGACTTGGAGCCTCAAGATTCGGGACTCGACTTTGACTTCAAGCTGACGGCTTGAAATGATTTTGCCAGGTTTTGTAACATTTTGTCACTCATTTTGTTACAAAAAGTCTCCATGGATTGCTCTCCACGCAGCATCATTCTTGTCCTTCAACACAGGACAGGTGAGCTAGCGAACAGATTGCTGATTTGTACAGCCATAGGATCCGGTGCAGCACAAACGTCAAATTGTAGGGAGACGAGGATTGCCATAATAACTACAATATGCAGCTTCAAAAATAGTTTGGAATCAATAATACTTTACATTTACTTTGCAAGCTCACCAACAATTGGGCATCAATAAACAATTACTAGCATAGGCCTACTAGTCTTTTGGTATGTCAAAATTGTTTTCAATTGATAATTTGATGCATTTGGAATTTGTTGCTAAAATTATTAACGTGTTTAATAGGACACAGACACATTCTATGTATGGTTTCTTTTGTTCATATTTCACGGGCTATGTCAGAATTCCGTGTGTCTGGGTCCTACTTGCACTCTCCAAACTCCTGCCAGTGGAGAGAGAGAGAGCTTTGCTAGTTTAAAAGTTTGTAGTTGCTTTCACAAGTAAAATAAATGCATATGTGGTAAATCTATATTCCATCTAATCCTACCATCTAATCCTATTGTTAGCGTGTCATCATTCCATCCCGGTAACTTTTATTTCAACACGTTTCATGTTTGATACCATACATTTTCATTTAGCCTACCGCTACTCACCCTCTGAGTGGGCGCGATGTTTATTGTGCACGTGAACATTAGCAAGACTCACGAGGTAGAAGTTCAGTTCATTTCAATTCTATGTATGGTTTCTTTTGTTCATATTTCACGGGCTATGTTAGAATTCCGTGTGTCTGTGTCCTACTTCTCTGTCATTCCGGTTGTGCGTAATAGGAGTACGTGGGCATAGAAATAGACTACGTGGGCTGCACGCCATGCCTTGGAGTCAGTACGTTGAATAAGATAAAATGACTGTTCCATGTATGAATGGTGATGAAAAATCATTAATCATTCTAATTCTAATGTAACAATGGATGTGGAATATGCATTTTACATTGTAGAACTAGTTTGTTGGTTGTAATTGCCAATTGGGTAATTGTGTGGTCCTAGGAGGGGCCAAGTGCCAATACAGTGCATTCGGAAAGAATTCAGACCTCTTGACATTTTCGACAGTTTGTTACGTTACAGACTTCTTCTAAAATGGCTTAAATTGTTTTTTTCCCCCCTCATCAATCTACACACAATACCTCATAATGCCAAAGTAAAAACAGGTTATTGGACATTTTTGCAAATGTATAAAAAAATAAACTGAAATATCAAATGTACATAGGTATTCAGAACCTTTACTCAGTACTTTGTTGAAGCACATTTGTCAGCAATTACAGCCTCGGGTTTTCTTGGGTATGACACTACAAGCTTGGCACACCAGTATTTGGGGAGTTTCTCCCATTCTTCACCGCAGATCCTCTCAAGCTCTTTCAGGTTAGATGGGAGCGTTGAGGCACAGCTATTTTCAGGTCTCTCCAGAGATGTTTGAACAGGTTCAAGGCCAGGCTCTGGCTGTGCCACTCAAGGACATTCAGAGACTTGTCCCGAACCCACTCCGGCATTGTCTTAGCTGTGTGCTTGGGGTCATTGTCCTGTTGGAAGGTGAACCTTCGGCACCTAGGTTCTAGGAAGAGTCTTGGTGGTTTGAAACGTCTTCCATTTAAGAATGATGGACTCCACTGTGTTCTTGGGGACCTTCAATGCTGCAGAAATGTTTTGGTACCCTTCCCCAGATCTGTGCTTCGACACAATCCTGACTCAGAGCTCTACGGACAATTCCTTCGACCTCATGGCTTGGTTTTTGCTCTGACATGCACTGTCAACTGTGGGACCTTATATAGACAGGTGTGTGCCTTTCCAAATCATGTCCAATCAATTGAATTTACCACAGGTGGACTCCAATCAAGTTGTAGAAACATCTCAAGCATGATCAATGGAAACAGGATGCACCTGAGCTCAATTTCGAGTCTCATAGCAATGGGTCTGAATCTTTATGTAAATAAGGTGATTCTGTTCTTTAATTTTTATCAATTTGCTAAAATATCCCAAAAACTGTTTTCGCTTTGTCATTATGGGGTGTTGTGTGTACATGGATGAGGATTTAAAAAAAAAAAGTAATCTATTTTAGAATAAGGCTTTAACGAAACAAAATGTAGAAAAGGGGAAGGGGTCTGAATACTTTCCGAATGCACTGTACAGTCGTGGCCACAAGTTTTGAGAATGACACAAATATTAATTTTCACAAAGTCTGCTGCTTCAGTGTCTTTAGATATTTTTGTCAGATGTTACTATGGAATACTGAAGTATAATTACAAGCATTTCATGAGTGTCAAAGGCTTTTATTGACAATTACATGAAGTTGATGCAAAGAGTCAATATTTGGAGTGTTGACCCTTCTTTTTCAAGACCTCTGCAATCTGCCCTGGCATGCTGTCAATTAACTTCTGGGCCACATCCTGACTAATGGCAGCCCATTCTTGCATAATCAATGCTTGGAGTTTGTCAAAATTTGTGGGTTTTTGTTTGTCCACCCGCCTCTTGAGGATTGACCACAAGTTCTCAATGGGATTAAGGTCTGGGGAGTTTCCTGGCCATGGACCCAAAATATCGATGTTTTGTTCCCTGAGCCACTTAGTTATCACTTTTGCCTTATGGCAAGGTTCTCCATCATGCTGGAAAAGGCATTGTTCATCACCAAACTGTCCCTGGATGGTTGGGAGAAGATGCTCTCGGAGGATGTGTTGGTCCCATTCTTTATTCATGGCTGTGTTCTTAGGCAAAATTGTGAGTGAGCCCACTCCCTTGGCTGAGAAGCAACCCCACACATGAATGGTCTCAGGATGCTTTACTGTTGGCATGACACAGGACTGAAGGTAGCGCTCTCCTTGTCTTCTCCGGACCAGCTTTTTTCCGGATGCCCCAAACAATCGCAAAGGGGATTCATCAGAGAAAATGACTTTAGTCCCAGTCCTCAGCAGTCCAATCCCTGTACCTTTTACAGAATATCAGTCTGTCCCTGATGTTTTTCCTGGAGAGAAGTTGCTGCCCTTCTTGACACCAGGCCATCCTCAAAGTCTTTGCCTCACCTGCCTGCTGCCATTTCTGAGCAAGCTCTGTACTGGTGGTGCCCAGATCCCGCAGCTAAATCAACTTTAGGAGACGGTCCTGGCGCTTGCTGGACTTTCTTGGGCGCCCTGAAGCCTCCTTCACAACAATTGAACCGCTCTCCTTGAAGTTTTTGATCCGATAAATGGTTGATTTAGGTGCAATCTTCCTGGAAGCAATATCCTTGCCTGTGAAGCCCTTTTTGTGCAAAGCAATGATGACGGCACATTTTTCCTTGCTGGAAACCATGGTTGATAGAGGAAGAACAATGATTCCAAGCACCACCCTCCTTTTGAAGCTTCCAGTCTTTTATTTGAACTCAATCAGCATGACAGAGTGATCTCCAGCCTTGTCCTCGTCAACACTCACACCTGTGTTAACAAGAGAATCACTGACATGATATCAGCTGGTCCTTTTGTGGCAGGGCTGAAATGTAGTGGAAATGTTTTTTGGGGATTCAGTTCATTTGCATGGCAAAGAGGGACTTCACAATTAATTGCAATTCATCTGATCACTCTTCATAACATTCTGGAGTATATGCAAATTGCCATCATACAAATTGAGGCAGCAGACTTTGTGAAAATTAATATTTGTGTCCTTCTCAAAACTTTTGGCCACGACTGTATGTAGGCTACCTGTTTGACAGATTCAATGTGGTTTCTCAAGGGGAGGCTGTGCAGTCTTGCCCTCTACCTGTGTCTACCTGTGTCCCTGTTTGGCCTGACACAGAGGTTATTTCTTTTGGGCTATTGCCAGTGTATATTTTGTATGATATGGTACCTTCAACATGGGATCACCAAGACCTGTAAATAAATCTACACTCTTAGCACTTCACCCTGCATTGTCTTCTGCTGATTTAATTCCCTTAGGAATTACAGCATCGAAATGTGTTGTAGCCAAAATAATGAAAAGGGCTGCCTGGTAGCCTCAAAAAATAGATATGTCGTTGCATAAATACATACAAAAAAGTACTTGACTTGAGACTTGACTTGAAAAAAAGTGTGACTTGACTTGCTCTTAGAATGCACGACTTCGATTTGACTCGAGACTCGACCCGTTTTACTTGGGACTCGACTGAGACTAAGACCTTGGGACTCTAATTAGAGGCTGGCAGGATATGATACACAATTGCGTGTAAAGACACTAATATAGCGTATATCGAGTGACTTATCTAATTGTCTGCACGGTACAAAGTGAGCAAAGAAAGTTCCTATAACATTGTTCCAAATGTCCGTTTTGAATGCTTCAATAAGCCTGACCAATTGTTAATAGCCTAATGATGTTCTCACGCACACTATTTGATGCAGCTATTGTATCTTATGAACAGTATGAAATGGTAGGCTGTATATTGTAAACACATACAGCAAATAACATGATAGAATAGGTTCTATTTAATTATTTATTCAACAGCTCTTTCCTCTAACAGAAGTTCGCAGTGATCTGTGCCTTCTAACTGCACATTTTATCTCCACATCTTCATTAAAAGACTCAATCATGAACACTCTTACTGACAGTTATTGCTGTTTCGCGTGATGTATTGTTGTCTCTACCTTCTTGCCCTTTGTGCTGTTGTCTGTTCCCAATAATGTTTGCACCATGTTTTGTCCTGCTACCATGTTGAGCTGCTACCATGTTGTGTTGCTACCATGCTGTGTTGTCATGTGTTGCTGCCATGCTATGTTGTTATCTTAGGTCTCTCTTTATGTAGTGTTGTCTCTCTTGTCGTGATGTGTGTTTTGTCCTATATATACACTGCTCAAAAAATAAAGGGAACACTTAAACAACACAATGTAACTCCAAGTCAATCACACTTCTGTGAAATCAAACTGTCCACTTAGGAAGCAACACTGATTGACAATAAATTTCACATGCTGTTGTGCAAATGGAATAGACAACAGGTGGAAATTATAGGCAATTAGCAAGACACCCCCAATAAAGGAGTGGTTCTGCAGGTGGGGACCACAGACCACTTCTCAGTTCCTATGCTTCCTGGCTGATGTTTTGGTCACTTTTGAATGCTGCCGGTGCTTTCACTCTAGTGGTAGCATGAGACAGAGTCTACAACCCACACAAGTGGCTCAGGTAGTGCAGCTCATCCAGGATGGCACATCAATGCGAGCTGTGGCAAGAAGGTTTGCTGTGTCTGTCAACGTAGTGTCCAGAGCATGGAGGCGCTACCAGGAGACAGGCCAGTACATCAGGAGAAGTGGAGGAGGCCGTAGGAGGGCAACAACCCAGCAGCAGGACCGCTACCTCCGCCTTTGTGCAAGTAGGAGCAGGAGAAGCACTGCCAGAGCCCTGCAAAATGACCTCCAGCAGGCCACAAATGTGCATGTGTCTGCTCAAACGGTCAGAAACAGACTCCATGAGGGTGGTATGAGGGCCCGACGTCCACAGGTGGGGGTAGTGCTTACAGCCCAACACCGTGCAGGATGTTTGGCATTTGCCAGAGAACACCAAGATTGGCAAATTCGCCACTGGCGCCCTGTGCTCTTCACAGATGAAAGCAGGTTCACACTGAGCACGTGACAGACGTGACAGAGTCTGGAGACGCCGTGGAGAACGTTCTACTGCCTGCAACATCCTCCAGCATGACCGGTTTGGCGGTGGGTCAGTCATGGTGTGGGGTGGCATTTCTTTGGGGGGCCGCACAGCCCTCCATGTGCTCGCCAGAGGTAGCCTGACTGCCATTAGGTACCGAGATGAGATTCTCAGACCCCTTGTGAGACCATATGCTGGTGCGGTTGGCCCTGGGTTCCTCCTAATGCAAGACAATGCTAGACCTCATGTGGCGTGAGTGTGTCAGCAGTTCCTGCAAGAGGAAGGCATTGATGCTATGGACTGGCCCGCCCGTTCCCCAGACCTGAATCCAATTGAGCACATCTGGGACATCATGTCTCGCTCCATCCACCAACGCCACGTTTCACCACAGACTGTCCAGGAGTTGGCGGATGCTTTAGTCCAGGTCTGGGAGGAGATCCCTCAGGAGACCATCCGCCACCTCATCAGGAGCATGCCCAGGCGTTGTAGGGAGGTCATACAGGCACATGGAGGCCACACACACTACTGAGCCTCATTTTGACTTGTTTTAAAGACATTACATCAAAGTTGAATCAGCCTGTGGTGTGGTTTTCCACTTTAATTTTGAGTGTGGCTCCAAATCCAGACCTCCATGGGTTGATAAATTGGATTTCCATTTATTATTTTTGTGTGATTTTGTTGTCAGCACATTCAACTATGTAAAGAAAAAAGTATTTAATAAGATTATTTCTTTCATTCAGATCTAGGATGTGTTGTTTAAGTGTTCCCTTTATTTTTTTGAGCAGTATATATATATATATTGTTTTATCCCGGTCCCGTCTCTGCAGGAGGCCTTTTGCCTTTTGGTAGGACATCATTGTAAAGAATAATTTGTTCTTAACTGACTTGCCTCGTTAAATAAAGGTTAAATAAATACTATATATATTTTTTTTTTACATCCGTGGTAAGCTGTCAATCCTGTAGGCCTAATTGACTCGTGCGCCAACCCTGCTGTCTCGTGGTGGCTGGCCAGATAAGTAAGGCGTTGAGTAAACGTGACGAAAACTTAACACAATTCTCTAATCTATCCGTTAGCCTTGATCTACCCCCTGTCTACCAGAGTTGCAGAATGAATTACATCCGCTCATTAACTTGTCACAGCATTCGCACCACTGTAGAGAAACCTCCCTAATGTATTCATGGGTCTAAAGAGCCATGGCAATAAATAGTCTACTGGATCTGTTTTTCTGCATACAGTAAAACAGTTTCTAAGAATTCCAAACCAACACCCACAATAGTCACCGGTGGAGCCACGTGCGCCTGGTATGCATCAGTGGCCATATACAGTATATACAGACCAGATGCAAACGGATAATAAACTCACGTGTGTGATTAATGAACTGCCATAATAATCACGGATATGATAAATGAAGTTGAATGACTCGCTTGGTTATATTGATGTTAAGGCTATGTCTCATGTCTCCACAGATGAAAAATGAACAGACATTTACATTTGACAGTGAGTGACTGCTTTATAAGTACGCCTACGCCTTAACAATTTATAGTTAGAAGTGCGCTCGACAGGCTTGCACGCACACATGATCAAGTTATTCTTCCCCTTGCTTGGTAATGCGCTATTTCAAATCACATTGCTCTCGGACACGTGTACAGCGAAGTTAAAGCTGGAATCCTTATATAGTTGCTACACACATTTTTGAACTTATAAATTAATTATATATACCCATTATTTCTTGAAGAATTTAACTTATAAATGCATCATGAGCTATAAATGTCAACAAAACATGGTTAAATACAGGTTAAATAAACAAAATATGGTTAAATCTATAGGCTTGATTTTGGTATGTCCTTGCATCCATAGCTCTGTCTATGAATTTGAGAGTGGTTACATTTGTTCAGGCCCATGGCTCAGCTTTTAACAAAAACACAGGGGGGTGACCCCTTTGTTATTGTTTCAATTAAGGATTCTAGCTTTGAAAATGAATGATAGTCTACCGAACTTGGATAACCGCTTTCGGCTTACTTTTTCTCCCGCGCTATCTGCAGCAGCAGCACAGCGGGTAGCTTAGGCCTCCTCATTTTGGGTTTTAAATACATTTATCACGGGGAGTGCATTTACTAGATGCGTGAAGGTAGCCTAACTCTGCAGGTGGTAACAACAGCCTGAGCAGGGCGCTTGATCAAGAGTCTAGAACAGTCCCCAGCTAGCACATAACGTTCTGAGAACCATGTGTTTTTTAAAGCTTGGTGAGAGCTGGTTGTCCTATGGTTATTTTGCATACAACCTTCCCACAACTTTCTGGGAATGGTGCAAGATAGTTACTTAGCTTTAGCACATTCTCAGCACATTTAAGGAACCTGATTTTTTTAAATTGGTATTTCATAACATTAACAGAACATGGCTTGACATTGGAAATGTTCTCAAATAGTTCAGACAACATTAAGAAACAACGTTCTTCTGTGGAAATGTCATTACTTCAGCATAACGTTTCCTACAGGTTTCCTTATGGTTCTATTTAAAGTCAAATATATTTCCATGTGTCCTATCTGTGCTTGGAGTATTAAAAAAAATGACCCAAAATAAACTACATGTGTTATAAAAATCTTAATGAAATATTGCGTGAAACGTTTAACTCTATACTCCAATAGAATTCTAGAACGCTGCTGTAGATTACTGAGAACTTTCAAGATAAATCAAATTTTCTCACACATTTCAAACAAACAGACATAGCTCAAAAACAAAGAACAAATGACAACTACAACTTAACTTACTGTTAAAGAGCACAACCTCTTCTTTAATATTACACCACATTCATGTCGATAGGAATAACACTCATTTTGTCCTCCATTGTGTAAAGACACTCTATCAAAAAAACAATTAACACTCAACACAACAAAAAACTAGAGTATTGAAATTGTAATACATTTGACTAAATTACTCACTCAAATTGTAGCAAGTATAATATACTGAACAAAAATATAAACGCAACATGTAAAGTGTTGGTCTCATGTTTCATGAGCTGAAATAAAAGATCCAAGAAATGTTCCATATGCACAAAAAGTTTATTTCTCTCAAATTTGTTTGCATTCCTGTTAGTGAGCATTTCTCCTTTGCCAAGATAATCCATCCACCTGACAGGTGTGGCCTATCAAGAAGCTGATTAAACAGCATGATCATTACACAGGTGCACCTTGTGCTGGGGACAATAAAAGGCAACTCTAAAATGTGCGGTTTTGTCACGCAACACAATGCCACAGATGTCTCAAATTTCCAGGGAGCGTGCAATTGGCATGCTGACTGCAGGAATGTCCAAAAAAGCTGTTGCCAGATAATTTAATCTTAATTTCTCTACCATAAGCCACCTCCAGAGTCGTTTTAGAGAATTTGGCAGTACATCCAACCTGCCTCACAACCGCAGACCACGTGTAAACACGCCAGCCCAGGACCTCTACACCCTGCCTTTTACCTGCGGGATTGTCTGAGGAGGGGGGTACTGATTAGTATTTCTGTCTATAATAAAGTCCTTTTGTGGGAAAAAACTCATTCCGATTGGCTGAACCTGGCTCCCCAGTGCGCCCCTGCCCAGTCATGTTAAATCCATAGATTAGGTCCTAATTTATTTATTTCAGTTGACTGATTACTTTCTATGAACTGTAACTCAGTCAAATCTTTGAAATTGTTGCATGCTGTGTTTATATTTTTGTTCAGTATATACTTAAATATTATTTACATTTATATACAAAAATATCCTAAATGTGACCAGAGGACAATATTCAGAAAGTATTTCAAAACCCACACAAAGTAGGCTATTTGATTGACAATGATTATTACTTCTGTAACAATGTAAAAATGCAAACAACCATTCAGGGACTATTTAAAAATGTAGGTAACCTGTCACAATAAAATTTAGTACAGACCAGGCTTGACACAAAATGTAGAAATAGTAGCCTACTTCGACAACAATTCAGTGAATGCAACAAGTATTAGAAAGATATAAAGAGAGAAGATACAAAACATAACTGTTCAGAGACAATAAAATATTTGTAGGACAAATTCATATTTCACACTGTCACTTTAATGTTTGGATTTAGCCTACAACATATCATGGAACTTCTGGAAGCACGGCCCCATCCTGCAAAGTGGCACAGAACACGTAGAGCACCCAAAGGAGGTTTCTATACATCTCTCACTCTTTGCCCTGCGTCCACTCCGGATGCACACCCTCTCCTGCACCCTTCAGACTTCCCCTGTTTTCAAATGAGTTACAACTCAGTCCACATACCCTCTTGGCTCCCCTCCTCCTGCCACTGTAGCCATATCACAAAGTGAATGCACAAGCTGCTTTTTGAATGCCTTCAGGGACCAGCACCTGTGGTTTCTGGGAAGGGGCCTTTGCAGGGTCCCCCACACAATTATGATGGCAATGTTGAGCATCCCCCAAAGCACATACTTACACCATTTTCTGCCTGTGCGTCCAACATTGCAATAAGTCCTCAGTCAAGATGGTCAACCCCGCCCATTTTCTTGTTGTAATCCATCACAAGCTTTGGAGAATATATAAATTCCTACTACTTTTAAAAACAACTCCAAAACACCTGCCACTGTCACTTTAGGGCCAGGCTGTGTGGTACAAGGGTGAATGGTGGGACTTGGGGCAGACACAATGCATGGAAACGTAGGCTCCACTCTCAGGTGTGCTCTCCCTCTTCCCCTCCCTCCTCCTCTTCCCCTCCCTCCTCCTCTCCCTCTGCTTCCTCCTCTCCCTCTGCTTCCTCCTCTCCCTCTGCTTTGTCCTCTCCCTCCTCTTCCTCCACTCTCCTCTCCTTTTTCTCTCGTCCTCTACTCTCCCTCCTCCCTCCTTGCTCCACATCTCTATCCCTCCAATCATCTCTAACTCTTCTTCCTTCCTGCTTTTTGCTGCTGAGCTCTGACTCTCCACATCACTTCCCTCACTTTCACTGACCTAGAGGAACATGGGGTATTGTGTGTAGATTGATGAGGGAAAACACTATTTAATCCATTTTAGAATAAGGCTGTAATGCAACAAAATGTGGAAAAAGTCACTGTATCTGCACCTAGAAAACATATAACCTAAGCCCAACAGATAAAAACAAATTACTCTATACTTGATTTCAGCCTAGATGTTGGAACATTGCTCCGGGGACTTGCTTTCATTCAGCCACAAGAGCATTAGTAAGGTTGGGTGCTGATGTTGGGCGATTAGGCCTGGCTCGCAGTCTGCGTTCCAATTCAACCCAAAGGTGTTTAATGGGGTTGAGGTCAGGACTCTGTACAGGCCAATCAAGTTCTTCCACACCAATCTCGACAAACCATTTCTATATGGACCTCACTTAGTGCACGGGGCATTGGGGCTCCAGGGGGCTCCTGATTGGCGCAGCGGTCGAAGGCACTGCATCTCAATGCTAGAGGCGTCACTACAGACCCTGGTTCAATTACAGGCTGTATCACAACCCGGCCGTGATTGGGAGTCCCATAGGGTGGTGCACAATTGGCCCAGCATCATCTTGGTTGGGGTTTGGCCGGGGTAGGCCATCATTGTAAATACAAATGTGTTCTTAACTGACTTCCCTAGTTAAATAAAAACAAATTTGAATGCCATAACAGGACAGGGCTTTCCCCAAACTGTTGCCACAAAGTTGGAAGCACAGAATACTCTGGAATGTCATTGTATGCTGTAGAGTTAAAATGTCCCTTCACTGGAACAAAGGGGCCTAGCCTGAACCATGAAAAACATCCCCAGACCATTATTCCTCCTCCACCAAACCTTACAGTTGGCACTATGCATTGGGGCAAGTAGCGTTCTCCTGGCATCCGCCAAACCCAAATTCGCCCATCAGACTTCCAGATGGTGAAGCGTGATGGCCAGAGAACGAGTTTCCACTGCTCCGGAGTCCAATGGTGGCGAGCTTTACACCACACCAGCCGAGGCTTGGCATTGCACATGGGGATCATAGGCTTGTGTGTGGCTGCTCAGCCATGGAAACCCATTTCATGAAGCTCCTGATAAAAAGTCACTGTGCTGATGTTGCTTCCAGAAGCAGCTTGCAACTCAGTAGTGAGTGTTGCAACCGAGGACAGGCGATTTTTATGTGCTACGTGCTTCAGCACTCGGTGGTCCCATTCTGTGAGCTTGTGTGTCCTACAACTTTGTGGCTGAGCCGTTGTTGCTCCTAGACATTTCCACTTCACAATAACAGCACTTACGGTTGACCGGGGCAGCTCTAGCAGTGCAGAAATTATACAAACTGACTTGTTGGAAAGGTGGCATCCTATGACGGTGCCACGTTGAAAGTCACTGAGCTCTTCAGAAAAGGGCGTTCTACTGCCAATGTTTGTCTATGATGATTGCATGGCTGTGTGCTCGATTTTATACACCTGGCAGCAACGGGTGTGGCTGAAATAGCCAAAACTACCAATTTGAAGGGGTGTTCGCATACTTTTGTATATATAGTGTATTATTGTTAGAAAAACAAGGCTGTTCCAGCCGCTATAGTAAGTTAAAGAAAGGAAGTTGACGGCTGCTATGGGTTCTAAAGAGTTTTAAGGAAGTTATTAAAAAAACTATAAATAACCAATAATTTCCATTCTCAGATCGTTAATGAAACCTCTCAGAAACCAGAGCAAAACATTCTCAGAACCTCCCTGCAACCTAAAAATAAGTTCACTGAATATTTACTGAACATTCAATTTTACTAGGCAGGAAACTTATGGGTTCGTTCCCAGAACCAATTGGAAACCACAAACGTATGTTCTCACAACTTCCAACGAACCAAATGTCCTACTGTAGCTGCGTATAATGGGAAATAAATGAGATCTTCAGGGGTAGTCGCAGAATTGGGCTAGGTGATCTTTACATGTACCCACAGCAGCACAATGTGGGGGCGTGAGGACAATGTGCACAGAGTAGAATAGAGTGGGGCGCTGTAAACAGTCTGGCAGAAATGGTGCGCATTATATGCAGGCATATCATGTTCCTTTTGATCCTGCAGAGTTTTCCTATTACAAAAACACTGGTTATAAAATGGTAATAAGTAAGGTGTTATGATACTGTCTGCAATTATTCTGGAGAGTTCTTGGACAGTTTTATTTTTTTATTCTATACCACCATCACCCCATTCCCATCGCTTGCAAATGCTGCCAGAAAAGCTGAATAAAAGCTAATCGTTGTTCTTGATCATATTACGATGTTTGAAATGCAATGTTCCTGCTTCACAATAGGTTGCATTATTCTTTTCATTGTATCAAGTGAATGTCAGTGGTCACGTCCACATTCCCACCAGACATGAAAAGGGGAGCCCTTTGTGAGCCAGTATATAATGACACGTCCAATTAGATCCAAATTAGACACCATTTGAATGATGGATGGAACATGTGCCATGGCTTTGCGCATTTGGTTATAATAAATATTGTGCATATGTCTGCCCTATCCCTTCTAGTTAAAAATGGTAGCGTTAAAATATTATTTCCCCACATTTTTCGTAGCCATTTTGGTAGGAGTTACCATCTCCATGTGCGCAGGGGTTTTAAAAGAAAAGCTGATGTGTTCGGAGAAAAAGTGTGTCACTGGGACACGAGGCACTCCCCGGGGGTCACATGGTCCCGTTTTCAGCCCCGTGCGAGCAGGCATGCAGTGCGTCCTCGTTCCTTTCCTAGGGATGAGGGAGACTGAGAAAAACCAGACCGACTTGGGAACTGCGGTCAGACCTACACGGATAGAGCCAGTGACAGCATAGACGCTTTTCGTAATTGTTTTCGCAGGCAGTGCTCACAGAGAAGTGATTCACATTACGCGGGAACTTGCTCGATAGCAGATGCATCATTTGGTAGTTTATTAACCTTGGTTATAAGTATTATAATGAGTATTCGAACTCAAATAGAGATTTTATTATAAAGAGGAACACAATGACATCGTAACAAAGAGGACCTTATTTTTTGCCAATAACCTAACCAGAAGGGAAATTATCCTTTCCTAAACTGTTTTCTATTTTCACCGATATCTATTTGAATGTTTTGGAGGTCAGGATGGCAACAACAGCAATGGACACAAATAACAACAATACAGGTACATATTCAGGATTATTTTGTTGTGCGTGTGTAATGGGGTTATGTGTTTTACGCATATTGTTTTGGCTACCTGGCTTGTTGGCAGTCTGTTGAAGCTCTTTACATTTAGTTGTTTATCAGTCCGTAATGCGTAAATCAATGATTAGTTGTATTGTATTGATGTACACCTGTCGATTAAGTAGAGACACTTTTGTATATGGAACTTACGAGGCTGATGGAATCATCCTTGTGATGCAACACTGGATGGGGGAAAGTTCAATGGGCCTCTGTACAGTTCTCCTCATGCCAAATCTCAGTCCATGACAGATGAGGCTTGAAGTAGGCCTATTCCTCATAGTGTTTATTTGGAATTCACTGATGATTGTGTGTTATCATTACTGTAGCCTATATATTGTACCCCAACTGTTCTTCATAATTGTCATTGTCAAGATCGATTTACTGGCCTCAGTAAAAGCAAAATTAAGAAATGTTGTATTGTGGAGTTTAATAGCCTATAAGTTATCTGTACATTTCCTTAAAGAAATATTTAAAGTGCTAAACATTGTTTGATGGTGTACGTGTGGTAGGTAGAACATCATGGGTTGAGACACGGTGGACTAAAATTGTTCGGGGGGAAGTAGGTCATGTCAGGTGGACTGACATCCCTTTGATGCAGACATCCGCGCATGTTTTTGTCCAATTCACATGGCCCGCCAAGCTAGCCATGTGCGTTTTGTTTTCATTCACCGTTCTCCACCAATCTCCGTTGGTATAGAGAGCAAGCTCATTGCATAATTTCTCGTCAGAGTCCCATGGGTGACGTAGTCTTGGATGCCATGTGTGCACTGCTATTGGATAGCTGGCGGGTGTACTTATTGCGATTCGATCAGGGCATCGTTCAGTCACGTGTTAGATTGAAACGTGGGACACGGACGTTTATGTAAGGCATCATAACTTATTGTTGCTGACATAATTACACAGGCATAACCAAATACTTGCAGGGTGATTGGGACATTACTTTTCGATATCTAAGATGTCCAAAATAATGGGTTTAACTTTATTATATTATTATTAGGGCAAGGCGATAGTAGGTCTAATAAAGCATTTATAGGTTAAGCCATTTGAATATAGGTTCAGAGAAAATACCTTTTCAATACATACAATTATATTGTACAGCTACAACATAGCGAAGTGAAAACGTAGATAGATGCCAAGCTTTTCAGTTATATTCAGCAAGTATGTTGTAAATGATATTAGATTATCTAAGGAGTATATTGTGGGAATTGACTGTCTATTAGGTACCATGGATAGCGCCAGGCGGGAGGGGAACGTGTATTGCACAGCCAGTCAGTTTGCCAGTCTTTTTTTTTAAACATTTTTTTTTAGGTTGCCAGTCTCGTTGAATAACCTGCTGGAGTCGCGCACGTTGAGTAAGGGCGTGACTGGAATGTATTCCAGCCAGCCTAAACTAGTGCTGCTCCTCGAGCAACACAAGTCTGCAGTCCAATCTGTTTTCATTCCATGGCTCTCCCATGCATAGCTTTCGATGTACTATTACATTACTTTCAAATACCTCACTCTGAATGTATGTTTACTCACTAAGACGAATTCAATATTCAGAGCTATATCTATTGATGTGTTTTCTTCATTTCACGTCGACTTTACAAGTGTTGGTTTAACATGGCAAGTTAATTGATTTTTTTGATTTTGATACAAAAGCAATCTTAACTTCCACTCACTGATTGGTTATTGTGGGTAATACATTATTTGGGGATAGAAAGTCAGGAGGTGGAAGACAGAGCAAAGGGAGTGAAAACATGCAGTGGAGAGAGAGTACTATAGCACCAGGCAGGACAAGGAAGTGCACGTGTTGTGGTGACACCTGACCCAGTGACCCTACAAGACCTTATGTTCCATTCCACAGTGAATTATGTTTCTCCTCCAGGGCTGCCTGGCTGGCTGGATTCTGAGATTGGAATATCTCAAAAAGAACAGAACAGACAAACA
This sequence comes from Salmo trutta, assembly GCF_901001165.1. Lineage (NCBI taxonomy): Eukaryota > Metazoa > Chordata > Actinopteri > Salmoniformes > Salmonidae > Salmo > Salmo trutta. Next base: position 9,954,985 of record NC_042988.1, on the reverse strand, counting down.
TTCCCTCACTGTTTGTTCAATCAGGAAATTGGAATCCATCCAGTTTTAAATGCCAAGCTCACAGAACAGAAGTATAGAGTTTGGTTTTGTTAAGCACAAAACAATGATCCCATCCTTCAATAGGCCCCACCCAAACATACAGTAGGTGGGCAGCTTGCCATCAATGCAGGGAAATTAAATCATAAAGATGGTTTAAGGGCATCATCAATTAAAGCCTCAACAACACAATACAATGTCCTGCAAATGACTCCTTAAAACAACACATTATCTCCTCACAAAAACACATCATCTCCTAACAACAACACATTATCTCCTAACAACAACACATTATCTCCTAACAACAACACAATACAGTTGATCTGGTATTAGAGCACAGGTTAATTGGAGTCAACAGGAAGTGCAGAAAGTCTTGGGCACATGCTTTGTAGGTTCGGGTTTCGGCAGGAACGCTGTGTGTGGCAAAGGGCGGGGCACACCATTTGGCATTTAAAAAGCGATTAGCCATTCCCGGTAGCCTTGTGCATGGCACCCCCCGGCGACCGGGCACGAGTTGGTGTGTGGGTGGCCAGCTGTGGTGAAACATGATCCTTGGACGGAACTTGTGAGAATTAGCCTTCACTGTGGGAGAAACTGAGACCGCTGGATTAGAACAAGCAGGAGGGAGAAAGAGAATGAAAGTGAGAGAGGGAGAAGGAGAAGAGAAACAGAGTATGAGCAAGAAAGAGTACAGAGGGCAGGGGGTGTGGAGAGAGAATAACAAGAGTTTCAAGGAGAGTTGGAGAGAAAGGGAAGCAAATAAAAGCAAGTCAAAGTTGTCAGGAGAGTTCCAACAAAGAGAGAGAGAGAGCGCAAGAGTATCTAAATCCACTCGTGTGGGTGGCTATGTCTGGCCAATGAGACTGCACAACAGCAATAGTACTGTCTGTGCTATTGGGCAGCATCCCAAAAGAACGTGCCCAAAAGAACGTGCTCATTCTCCATGCTGCAATAGCTTCTTCCGTAATGTCAAGAATGTTCTGTAGGTGATGCTTGCTCATGTGTTACAACCCATACAGGACAATCTTTCCCTTATGGCTTCCTATAAAATGTACTCTGGTCAAGGCCTCTGTTTTGGAAAGAGTGGTGACCACCTCTGAACTAGAAAAATAAACGGAAAGCCAGTCAGGGCAGCCTTTCCTGACAACATTTCCTGGAAAGCAGTGTTTTTTTCCCAGCCACTTGTCTTCTTGGACTCTCCGCAGTCACTCTGTTGCTATGGTTATCATAACATTGCCACGGTTTCCTTGCATAATTGTCCTGGGTAGCTAAGGGAACATTTGGAATGTACAGAATGATACAAAGTTGCAGCCGCCCCCTCGTTTTTTTGTCAATGACCATGAATGGGCGCAATATCAATCTTAACCAGTGGGCGTCCTCTCTCTAACCCTCTTCCTCTTCACCTCCTCTGTTTTAGTTTCCATCACTCCTCACTGTCAGTTGACTGATGTCCAATGGTTAGAGTGTCAAAGAACAGAGCACTAAATGTGACAAATTCAATTCTCACTGTTTTTAAACCACGCATCCATTCTAACAAGTAGTCCTCCCGCTCTTTCTTTTGTCGCCAGGGGGCGTAATCTCCTACATCGGCTCCAGTGGCTGCTCACCTAACCGCACCAGCCCGGTGTCTATGTACAGCGAGAACTCCTTCGGAGCCTCCTTCCCTCCCTCCCCCAATGGCTCCCAGGGCTTCTCCAATGCCTACTCCGGCAGTGGCAGCTCCAGCTCCTCCAATGGTGATGATGGCAACTCCTCTTCCGGCTCCGGAGGGTCCCCAAGGCCTAGGGGTCGTAATGACAGCAGCATTTCTCGCTGCTCCCCCAGCAAGTCCGTGGCAAGCCTTACCAGTGAGTAGACCCCCATACCAGATCCCCAATACTTTATATGAATCCAGATTGTGCACCCCTATCTGTCACTGCTGGAAGTACAGCTGCTGGAATTACAGCTTTAAGTGCTTCTCTTTATGTTTGTAACAGAACTGAATGGGATGGTGCTGCTGTGTAAAGTGTGTGGAGACGTCGCCTCAGGCTTCCACTATGGGGTTCATGCCTGTGAGGGCTGCAAGGGATTCTTCCGACGCAGTATCCAGCAGAACATCCAGTACAAAAAGTGCCTGAAGAACGAGACCTGCACCATCGTGAGGATTAACCGCAACCGCTGCCAGCAGTGCCGCTTCAAAAAGTGTCTGTCCGTGGGCATGTCCCGCGATGGTAAGTACAGCTTCACATGCTAAAACATGACACATGTAGCCACAAAAAAGGTTTAATAGTTCTAATACACTCTCATCCCTGTCAGGACTGTTGACTCCACATGTCTCTTTCTCTCTCCCCAGCTGTTCGCTTTGGCAGAATACCTAAACGTGAGAAGCAGCGCATGCTGGCAGAGATGCAGAGCACCATGAACAGCATGAACAACATGCAAAACGAGTTCCAGCTGGCCAGCCTGACTCACAACTCTCCCCCTTCTCCCACTTCCTCTTCTCCCTGCCCGGGTCTGACTGTGACACCCCAGCCTCAGGCGCTGCCTTTTGCCCCTTCCCCCTCTCCTCCAGTACAAGCCCCTGCTTCCCCTCTGCCCCCACCATTCAACCAAAGCCCGCCACTGTTGGCCAGCTCTCCACCCCTATGCCCCAGCCCTGGGGTGGACTGCACCATAACCGCCATTGCCCGGGCACACCGTGAGACCTTTGTTTACGCCCACAACAAGCTGGGCGATTCCGCGAGACTGCATAACGGAGAGGTGGACAACTGGGGCTCCAACTACTGTCCTGCTGGCTACCACCAGAACAACACAATCTACCACCACAACAACAACTTGGCCCTCCAGAACCATGGCTTCCAAGCCATGTCTGACAGACATCACCAGAACAACGGCAAGCAGTTCCACAACAGCAACCTGTTTGGGAGCCACCAAAGCATTGAGACTTGCAGCGTCCCCCAGGGCCAGAACTTCCCATGGAAAAACCACAAGGACATTGTGCTGGTGAGTCACTGAACAGAACAGCAACATAGAAAAGATCTTGATGTCAAAGATTGTCAATAACAGTGGCAGGTAGTCATAGCATATAGGAAAATGCTGATTACGGTTCTCCTCGGTCCTCCAGGCATGTCCAATGAACATGTACCCCCAAGCCGAACCCAACAAGACCCCCCAGGAGATCTGGGAGGACTTCTCACTCAGCTTCACGCCGGCTGTGCGTGAGGTGGTGGAGTTCGCAAAGCACATTCCAGGGTTCAGTGCACTCTCCGAGAACGACCAAGTCACCCTGCTCAAGGCCGGCACCTTTGAGGTAGGCATCCATGAAATGTGTGCAAACACAGATATGCAAAGAAACTTCATACAGTGATAAACAAAAATACTCACAGCTGTACTGTATTGAGAAGATAAAATAACTCACCACCCACTCACTTTTCCCTTGCTTCTGTTACAGGTCTTGATGGTGCGCTTTGCCTCCCTCTTCAATGTGAAGGAGCAGACTGTCACCTTCATCTCGGGTACCACCTACAGCCTGGAGGCCCTGAAGGGCATGGGCATGGGAGGCTTGCTAGACACCATGTTTGAATTCAGCGAGAAGCTCAAATCCCTGGAGCTCACGGCCGAGGAGCTGGGTCTCTTCACCGCTGTAGTGCTAGTGTCTGCAGGTAAGAACAATGAGAAGCCTTATTAATTACTTTAACAACCTATCTAAGCAGTCAGAGCTCAAGTACTGTACTTCTCCTGCCAGTAAATCACCATGACCAATGTTCCCTCTAAGCTCCCACGGGACTGCCGCGCAGAAGAAATAACAGCCCGCGCTGAGAAGCGTGAGAATGAACTTCACTCAACTTTCTAGAGTTTTCCCCCTTAGTTAACACTATCAACGTTTCCATTTACTGTGGGAATTGTGATGGAATCAAAGCAATATTAGCCATTATAAATGCAACATACCGAAACTAAACGAACTATGCAAGACTTAGTGTGCAAAATTAACAATGCAAGAGATTTTGTTGTAGGCAGAACGCATCGGAGTAGGATTCTATTGCAATGACATGCACAACTCAGCCCATACTCTACACAGACTGGTGTGGCATAACCAATCAGAGCTGCAGTAGGCCTATATGCAAATAGACCATTGCCATATATGGATCTGTGCCATTCACTTTGAACTGGACTGTGTTTAAAGCATGAGCGGTCATGAGTAGATGCGCTTGTTTTGGGGTCAAAGCAAGAGCTGCATGCAGCCACGTGTGTACATTTGTTCATATCCTTTGATAGTTAAGGAGTTATTAGCCCAGTTATAGATCATATGTAGTCAGCAATGGGGGAGGGATTGCTTCCTACAAGAGCACAAACCGTGTACATTTCTAGACATCTTTAAAGAGGGAGTTGGATAAATAACTTTTTTTGTCTTAAAGGAGCAGTGTTTTATTTTGAGAGAGTTTTAAATAAGCTAAGTAGCCTATAGGCAGTAGCATCATTTGTCTGATTCTCTGTAATATTTTGTAAAGTGGTTTCATCAAACAACACAACAACATTTTCAGTCAAGCAATGCATGTAGGCCTACATTGAACATCACACATTGGCTGCTACTTTAGGCTGAATGATAGAACAGCCATTTCCATGTTAAAATGTTATGGAATGCATTTTTTCCATTGTTTTTGATGGGAGGCCATTCTCGTAGGCCTACATTATGATCAAATACCCACAGTAGCCTACTTGACCACTGTCTGACACTGTTACTTTAAGCGGATACAGCCTCAGTGTTCCCAGTAAATGCGAGCTGGAAGTTGCACAGAATTTTCACAATGTTGAACTTTGCGCTCAGCAGACCTGAAATCCGCTCAGCGACGAAAAAAATGATGGGGAACATTGACGATGACACTTGAAACTTCAAAAATCACTCACTATTATGGGATAGTAATGGTCTGTACTAAAGTGTAAAGTAGTCTAACGGTGCTCTCTTTCTTCTCTGTCCTCTTTCAGATCGCTCAGGCATCGAGAACCTAAACTCCGTGGAGCTGCTTCAGGAGTCTCTGATCAAAGCGCTGCGTGCCCTGGTCAGCAAGAGCAACCCCTGCGACGCCTCTCGCTTCACCAAGCTGCTGCTCAAGATGCCCGACCTGCGCACACTCAACAACGTGCACTCAGAGAAGCTGCTGTCCTTCCGCATCGACGTATAAGACTGTCACCACTGATGACAAGAAAAGCCATCTGGACTCGTCGCCCATCTCCACCTCACAGACAGTGGTGGTTGGGCGGCTAAGGTGCGGGGCAAGTTTGGGGAGGTGACAGGGGATCTGATTCCGCCTGCTCGCTTGCTCCCTTCAGGGACACCCGCCTCCGAGTTGACTGATGTGCGCATCAGCCAATGACATGGCTGAAAGACAGTGACTGACAACTGATAGGGGTAAGGCCAATAGACCCATGGAGATTAGGGAGACAAAGCCCACTACATCAATTATTTTTGGAGGTTGGGGTGGTCGCAGCTCAAAACTGCCCAGAACAAGTGCCCCCTCTACACCAGCTGGTCTGAGGGGGCCAGAGACCATTTGTTGGTTGAGCCAAACCAAAAGAAGCAATTGGGCTTTACTACCCCACATGTCCAGCTAGGCCTGGTTCCTTCCAAGAGTCTGCTAGATGCATTTTAAAACCATCTGCTCTGTTTTATCATGACTGTAAATAATTTGTAAAATATGTGCAGTGTTGTAAACTTTATTCATACTCCAAACTGAGTTTGTACAAATTTGTAAATATCTAGCTACAAACATCAATAAGCTTAACTTGAAATGTTTGAAAAATGTGTATAATATATATTTTTTTTTGTTAAGATGAAATTCTCTAGTACTCATAGTTATAAATGTGTGGGTACAAATGTATAAAATACAAATTGAGTGTATGCGTACAAAAAATAATATCCAGAACTGTATTTCAAAAATGTTTTATGTAATGAAGACATTATACAAAAAAAGACTGACTTGAATTCCTTTGTGTGATCTTTTTCTGTAGTACCGATCTTGTTGTTCTACATCTGTCTGGGACTGGGTTGGAGAGACCGGGCTCACTTAGCTTTTAGAGGTCTGTGCTATGTAAGCCACAGGTCACCCTGAGGATGCTGACACAACACTAAAGTGGGAATAACAGTTCATACTGACCAATGACCAAGGCTGCACATTTGCTTGGATTCGGTCTTAGTTATAGAATACATTTCAAATTTGAGTAACCCAGTCCACTTTGGACCTTGTGATGAACTTATTTGAAAAGGACATACTGACTCATTTTTTTATTTTACCTTTATTTAACCAGATAGGCCAGTTGAGAACAAGTTCTTATTTACAACTGCGACCTGGCCAAGATAAAGCAGTAGCCTCTTCAATAGTAACAGATTATTGCTGTACCTCAAGGTCTTGTCTATAATTCTTTCATAGAACACACTACAAGCAGGTGTAAATCTTCCCCATTTATAAAACCACTCAAAACATTTCTCATGTTCCTGTTTTGTTTCCGCATCCCATCATGACCACAACCACAAAGTACTGTATATGTTCTGAATTGTAGCCAATAGTCAAATATACTGTAGCTAACCAAAATGCAGAATTGGTGAGCGCTATCTGCAAAGTAATTGTTACCAAGTAAGGGTATGACACTAGTGCTCGGATGAAAAACATACCGAATGTAAGACAATGATTTGGTTTGCAAAAGTCAATGAGCTACAGTTCTGCAGACAAATCGTAGGTTAGAAACTGGATTATGTAATAATTATGTATGTGTAGGAACATTTCCATGGACACAAGGTTCTCATTAATGAGAGCAATTTGTAATATACTGTATATACAGCGCATTTGGAAAGTATTCAGACCCCTTGACTTTTTCCACATTTTTGTTACAGCCTTAGTCGAAAATTTATAAAATCGTTTTTTCCCCTCAACCTACACACAATACCCCAATGACAAAGCAAAAACAGGTTGAGATTTTTAGCAATTTTTTAAATTTATTTTTAAACCTGGAAATATCACATTTACATAAGTATTCAGACCCTTTAATCAGTACTTTCTTGAAGCACCTTTGGCAGCGATTACAGCCTCTTTGGTATGTTGCTACAAGCTTGGCACACCTGTATTTGGGGAGATTCTCCCATTCTTCTCTGAAGATCCTATCAATCTCTGTCATGTTGGATGGTGAGCATCGCTGCACAGCTATTTTCAGGTCTCTCCAGAGATTTTTGATCAGGTTCAAGTCCGGGCTCTGGCTGGGTCTCAAGGACATTGAGACTTGTCCCGAAGCCACTCCTGCGTTGTCTTGGCTGTGTGCTTACATTGTTGTCCTGTTGGAAAGTGAACATTCACCCTAGTCTGAGGTCCTGAGTGCTCTGGAGCAGGTTTCCATCAAGGATCTCTGAACTTTGCTCTGTTCATCTTTCCCTCGATCCTGACTAGTCTCCCAGTCCCTGCAGCTGAAAAATATCCTCACAGCATGATGCTGCCGCCACGCTTCACCGTAGGGATGGTGGCAGGTTTCCTCCAGACATGACGCTTGGCCTTCAGGCCAAAGAGTTCAATCTTGGTATCATCAGACCAGAGAATCATTTTTCCATGGTCAGAGTCCTTTGAGGGCCTTTAGGAAAACTCCAAGTGGGCTGTCGTGTGCCTTGTACTGAGGATTGGCTTCCGTTTGGCCACTCTACCATAAAGACCTCATTGGTGGAGTGCTGCAGAGATGGTTGCCCTTCTGAAAGGTTCTCCCATCTCCACAGAGGAACTCCGGAGCCCTGTCAGAGTGACCATCGGGTTCTTGGACACCTCCCTGACCAAGCCCCTTCTCCCCCGATTGCTCAGTTTGACCGGGCAGCCAGCTCTAGGAAGAGTCTTTGTGGTTCCAAATTTCTTCCATTTAAGAATGATGTAGGCCACTGTGTTCTTTGGGACCTTCAATGCTGCAGACATTTTTCGGTACCCTTCCCCAGATCTGTGCTTTGACACAATCCTGTCTCGGAGCTCAAAGGACAAATCCTTCAACCTCATGGCTTGGTTTTTGCTCTGACATGCACTGTCAACTGTGGGACCTTATATAGACAGGTTTGTGCCTTTCCAAATCATGTCAAATCAATTGAATTTACCACAGGTGGACTTCAATCAAGTTGTAGAAACATCTCAAGGATGATCAATGGAAACAGGATGCACCTGAGCTCAATTTTGAGTCTCATAGCAAAGGGTCTGAATACTAATGTAAGCAAGGTATCTTTTATTTTTAATACATTTGAGAAAATGTCTTAAGACCTGTTTTTGCTTTGTCATTAAGGGGTATTGTGTAGATTGATTAAGAACATGTTTGTTTATCCATTTTAGAATACGGCTGTTTCATAACAATTTGGAAAAAGTTAAGGGGTCTGAATACACTGTTAAACACCTCTACAACATAAACAAGTAATTGTCTGTTTAAAACTGCCCTACGGAAAGCTAGGGAGCTCCCAGTCACTAGACACGGTTATTACTGGGGACAAAAACAAAGTACGACTGATGCTGATTGGTGAGACTACTGTATCACATTGAAGACAGAAAAACATGATCCCTTTCACTTGCGTCCACAGTGGAGTGGAATCTGATCTATGAAGAGGATTATCAAACCACCCAACCCCAAAGTGAGGCGAGGAGAATGTAACCTAATAACTGCAGAAGCTGCTGCCACATGGATCAGAAGTGGGTCAAACCGTTCACATAACCAACTTTTCACAGCTCAGACATTGGCTCCGCCTGCTGCATCCCAGGGAGCCAATTGAAAGTCAGCAGGTGAGGAATGATTAGCGAAGCATGAAGGGTAACTGACAGTATGAAAAACGAGAGGGAGAGCAGGCTCTCAAGTCAAAGTGCCAAGTAGCTCAGACAAACCACCAAAGGGCATGTCTTTTCAAGAATATGAGAGCAGGTTGTCAACAGCTTGTACGTTAAGTTACAAAGTTAGGTGGAAATAAATAACATTGCTTGTGGAAGCCATTGAAGACCCATCTCAGATCTCAGGCCATTTCTCTTCAGGCTTTTTCACAGCTTTCAGGGTTGACTTTGTACAGAGCCGTAGGCTCCGTCTGTCAACCCATAGATGATCTAACCACATGACGTCAGCCTACGGGGAGCAAAATAATTCAGAGTGTACATAGTTACTACTCTAGTAGTTATAGGGGTGCTGATGACTAAAAGAGCCTGAACTCTGATAGAGAAATAAAAGTTTCACTCTTCACAACGTGGTTTATTTACTTTTCACCTTTTCTTTAAGTCTAAATATGAAGAAAAACAAAAAAGTTTTCACCGAAATGGTATGTTATTTATTTACATGTGAGTCGTAATATCATTACAACCATACATAGACAAGACAACAGATACAGCTAGAAGACAAAACAGAGTAACATTAGATAGAGTCATGAGATATTTACTAGGGATGTGCAGCTCTCCCTTCATGAATGATTCGATACGCATCTAGATACATGGGCTCTGATATGATACAGGAACGATATGTTTTAGTCTTAAATGATTCGGTGCAATTCTGTTTGATTAGAGGAATGAATCGATGCGATTCGGCTCTATATTGTATTTTTTGTTGTTGCATGAACACATTCATTTTCCATTTTAAAAGAATATCTGCTAATGATTAGAGCTCAGGAGCTGGGCCTATCTGAGCTGGATCTGTCTGAGATTACTTCTATGAGCTGAGAGTCCCTCAATGATATAGGCACATGAGCTGAGCCATAGGGCAGACTGAGCATCTACCACCCCACTATCATCAGATTAGAGGTGAGGGCAATTTATGCTTTTTGTCCATCCACTTTTTAAAAATGTTTTATCTGCAATCACCATCACCCACTCATTAACTTGTCATTTTTGCAGATAAAACATGTTGAGCTTGTACTATGTCAATATTTCTTTACAAATTAGCATGGCATTTAATATAACGCAGCGTTGGATTTTAACCGTCTCAAAAGCAAATGTTTTAGAACGTTTGGAATTTTATGGAGAGCTTTAGCTAAAATGATTGAGGTTCTTTATGAAATTACCCCATTCATGTATAAATGACCAAATACACTGACTGTTTAAAGAAAAACTACCCAAACTATTTATTATGGTGACCTGAACAATCTAAAAATCGGAATGATTGAAAACCCCAATCAGCAGTTCGATGCGAGTTTTGTCCAATCCGGTAGACTACACAACTCCAGTAAAAAAACAATTATACAGCGCATTTGGTAACAATGACCCAGCAAATTACAATAGTTGTCACTCAACTAACAAACCCTATGATATGACATTGTGAAAGCCATTTTCAAAGCATCTGAATGCTGAAGGCCTATTAGAACATGGATAGGCCTACCTCTAGTTGGCGCACGCAGCTGTCTCTACCTGCACTGTGCTCACAATTATCTGACAGTCAAATGCAGTTACACGCATAAAAGTTCAATAGCCTACTGAACTGAAGGAGGACGCATCAACTCAGTCACAACACAGAAGAGGTATTTTTGGAATAAAACAATGAGTGAAAAACATCAGTGAAATGGCGATTGTAACGTTTGAATCAGTTCTGATCGACGCACGCTTAATGTGGATTGGTTTGGGCTCCTGCAGAACCATGCACAAGTATCTTCAAACATTTGAACCAGGACCGATGCATATCAGTAAATTGTTACATTCCTAATATTTACATATTAGAGAGGCAAGGGCGCCATTTAGTGACCATGGAGAGAAACAGCCACTTCCTCCGTGTAGACCAGAGAGAGGATGGTCAGACGTACGGACTGGAGGAGAGGAACTCCAGCCACTCTGTCAGAGATGGGGTCTTCTGGGGAGGCTGCAAATTCAAACAACATGTCTCACATTGTAACGGAATGCACAAATCAATATCACTTACATGGTTATTTGTAGCTGTGGATTTCAAATATTAAGGGGATCTCCAAACAAATACTGACCCCAGAGGGTAAATAATAACTGCAAGAACCAAATAATTCATGTTTAAGGGTAGATAATAACTTGAAGGGCAAGGGCAGTGCTCCATCTTCGCAAAAAAGGTGTTTGCTAATACCATTTCAATGGGACTCAAATGGGCCTCAATACATCAATAAACAGGTCATGGCGATGAATGTTTTACCTGTAGGACAGCGTTGTCGACCAGTTCTCCATCCCTGCGTACAGAGATGAGTGTAGCTGTGCCTCTGGAGGGGTAGCCCTCCTCTACCCCCAGGTTACACACACTAGAGGCAGTCTTCAGGAACACCAGCAGTCTCTGGCCTGGACGCCAGTCTATAGCAAACCTACACACAGGAGAAATACTCTCCATGTCAAACACAGGTGTTTAAGAATGAAAACGTCATCATGTGTCATTGTGTTTGGAATATGAAAATGTCCACAGATACGAATAAACTCAGACTAATTCTTGCTTAGAAGTGTTGAAGTATAAGCAATATTATGAACGTAAAGTGTTCCAGTGTGATTGAGAATGCATGAGAAAGGTACTCAATATTTGCCGGCAACTCCTACTCACCTTCAGTAGAACTGAGTAGTTCAGAATACTGAAGATATTCTGTCGGGGGTCATTAAAAACAATCGTTGATGGGTTCGTAGCTGAGCAAGTTATGGTTGTTTAGTGCTACTCCACGTTTTAGTTTGCAGAAATTGCTCCGTTTGAGTGTGTTGATCTGATCAACTGTATACAACTGTTTTACATTGCTTTTTGTAAGTGTGTGTGTCTCAATGATCCCTCACCAAGAGAAGAGGCAGTGGGATAGTCAGACGGCTGCTTTTAATGCTTCAGATCATGTGGTAAGGCCATTCAAACAGCAACAGGATTCAGTCTCAGAAAGAAACATCACTCCACTTTATCATTGAACATCAAGGGTCTCGCTTCAATCATCACTGACTGATCTTTGTAGGCACTGTGTGTGTGTGTGTACCTGGAATGCAGGGCCTGGATCTCAGCCAGCATCTCTCCCTGGCTGGTGTAGCACTGCATGACCTCCAGCAAGGCAGCACTGAGATGAGAAAGGCAACCCTTCATTGACACCTCTAACAGCCCTGCAGTACCCTGATACACCTAGAGGGAGGGAGAGAGGGACAAAGTGGGGGTTGTGACTAATGGTGGCAAAAAAATGTTATTTTCTCAATAGGTGCCAAAAACAGAGAAATAAATGTAGACATATCTTACTTGGCTAAATCTAACAATGATTCCCATCTAGGACACAAGGGATGCAAATGGGCTCAGGGGGAGCTAAGGAGAAGAGGTGTAGGAACTAGGATAGAACCGGACCAGGAGCTTTGGAAAATATGTGTAAGGACCAGAAACCGAACCAGGAGTGTATTCATTTGTCACACGCCGTAGCAAAATGTTTTGCAACGGAAACCGATTACCCGAAACTGAAAACGTTTTGCAACTAAAACAAGAGTTTGTATTGGATAAATTCAGGACGGTCCCTCTCCATTTTGTTTGGTTCCTAATGAACAGCACCCAGGTCGGAGGTCAGCTGTGTTGTTTACCTGGAGGTGGAAGTGGTCATCAGGGCTCCAAGTGACAGTCAGTCTGAGGGGCTCCAGCTGGCCAGAGGAGGACCCACAGGAGCGGGGCCTCAGTTCCACACACAGCTCTGAGGACCCCACCGACAGCAGCCTACACTGCATCACCCCCTGTGTCTCCTCCACATAGCCCTGCAGGCTGGGGACAGGAGACAGAGGTGAGTATGGACTGGAGCAGGGCAGTCAGGTGCCCACCCTCGTTTGGAATTACCAAGGGACTAGGTTAGGGGTTCTGGGTTGATTTTAGAATGGGAAAAACCTACATTTTTGTCTTTCTCACATTCATTATGAAATGGGACATTGAATGAGAGCTCTAATACCGGAGTGAACAATATGGAAGTGTGGTAGCTCAAGACTAAAGTCAGGGCAAATTAGTGGAGGTGGGAGAGTACAAATAGGACACGTCTCTGCAAGGATGTATGATTGGTGGATAGAGCTGCTTGTCACTCACGCGTCTCTCAGGTGCTGCCAGTCAGCCGAGCGGTCCAGTGTGGCGTCTGTCTCCATCCTTAGCTGGGCCAGCTGCCCCTCACACACACGCAAGGCATTGTAGGCCGTCTGGAGAGACTCCCCCATCTGCAGGCTGAGATCTTTCTAGGGGAGAGATGTGGAAAGACATTACATATCCAAAACATGGCACAGGACTGATACAAAGTAACCATACGAAAGACCATGTCCATCGAAAGTCTGCAAATTGTGAGAGGACCATTGCTCTCTTTTTTTAAAACGTGGAAAGTCACCGTACAGGCTAAAGTGTGTGTGTCCGTGAGTGTGCATCATGAGTGCGTGTATACCTTATTTTCTAGTGCTGTGACCAGGTTTGTCAGTCTGTCCCGTTTGTGGTGCAGTTTGTCCATCCTGTCCTGTAAGGTGCTAATGAGTGCCTCCACCTCCTGGACTCCCTCTTTATATTCACTCTTCAGGACCTTCCAGCGGCTGTGAGCCTCGTTGCCTGTACACAGAAAACCAGTCATTTACAAAAGTGATAGGCCTGACCCCTCGGAGTACTATTAAGTGGTACTAAGAGGCCATGGAAGTAAGGATATCTTGAGTGGCATTATCACCGATTATGTGTTGGATGTGTATCTGTGTGTTACCGGGGACAGGGGGGCAGGGTTCATTTAACAGCTCGTCAGTTGTCTCCAGTCTCTCCAGAAGCTGCATCATGTCATCAAGCACAAACAACTGTCTGCCCAAAATCTTCTGTTTGCTACGACTCTCCTGAACAACACAGATAGTACTTATAAATGTAATTAATGCAATGCATATATTTTTCTTGGACCATCTCCAACATTTTGACGAGTTTTTTGGCCAAGCATTTCAGAGTGTCTAAAGTAGGTGAGGTGTTAACCTACTCACAGTTAGGTAGGGCACCATCAACTCCGCTTCCCCACCCTCCTGACGCTCTGCCCCATCGTACAAATCCAAATGTACATGGTCGCATCTTTCAAGCAACCTGAAAACGATGGATCAGAGTCAAACTAAGAAAAGCTAGTTAACGTTAGCAGCTAGCTGGCTTGTCTCGCCACTCACATCATATTGACAGTTATTTTTAGGGATTTATAATTAACTAGGCTAGTATAAGAAGCCCTTGAATCGCGATTCATAATTTGACGAAAGGCATGATATTACGGAATAGGGTTGAAATACATCGCATACGATTATTCAATTTGATAAAAATGCTTAGGGAACTTACGCTTGAGCAGCCTCAGTAGCCATTTTGGGTTTCAAAATTCAGCGCCCGCTGTACAACGTGGAATGTGATTGGATAGATTATTGTCCAATTAGGTTGAAAGTAGGACGTGCGTCATGAAAAAGGGAGCGGCTTCTTTCATAGCCATAAAAGGCAACATTTATAAGAAAATCTATGTAAAGGCATAGAAATGGTCTGCTTTTTCATTTTCCTAGATTTTTTCAACTCTATTTATTAGCAGCACAGGCTCCTGACTAGCGAACTCAACAGTACTTTAGACATAAATATACGCAACAGTGCTGGTCTTAAACAGGTATGATTAGTGACATTTCAATCAGGACACTACCAAGCTAGCACATTTGGTTCCTTGGAAGTTGTGGGAATGTAAGTGTTTGGTTTCACATTGGTTCTGGGAACGAAGTCATACGTTTCCTGACCGGTAAAACTGAAAGGTTTTAAACGTTCTGAGAACAGAAGTGAACATTTAGCTTGTTCTGAGAACATTCATATTTAGGTTGCAGGCGGGTTCTTACAATGTTTTTCTATGGTTTTCTGAAAGTTTTCCTGGGAGGTTTTATTAAAGTTCTGAGGCTGGAAATGATAGGTTATTTGGAGGTTTTAGAACAACTTCCTTAACTTTCACTGAATGTTTTAATAAGACTTTTAATAACACTGCTAGCTCAGTTTGGGTTAACTGTTTTGAACTCCAAGCACAGATATGACACATGGAAATTATTTTGCTTAGGCATTAATCATGCAAAAAAAATGTTTTTAAATTGAGGCTCAAACCTATGATCTTCTGTTCTCTATCCATGGAATTAGTCCACAGCACCACCAGGATGGAGCTAGCATGGTATGTGTATTTTAACAGACCCCATTTAAAAGGAAACAAGAACTCATTAAGATCAGGTGTCGCCAATTAGTGTGCTCGGCTAACACACCTGAACACACTTAACAAGACAGAGGATAGAGAGTTTTGTTGGAGCTGAGAACAGAATGTACATGTTTTTAAATAAAATTCTTAGAATATTCTTTGGACTTTACTGTTTTCTTGTGGTTTTTATGAAACGTTTTCTTTAAATAGAACCATGAGTAAACGTGCAGAAAAAGTAATGCTGAAGTACTGAAATTCCCACTTAAGAAACATATGGTTCTCAGAATGTAATGTGCTAGCCGGGTATCTTGTGCCTATAAAATTATGGGAAGGTTGTATGCAAAATTACCATAGAACAACCATGCTCTAAGAAACATATGGTTCTCAGAACGTTATGTGCCACCTGGGTATTCTTTTTAATAAGAGGGGGGTACTGCTAAATTCATAGACTGTAAAAAATAATAATAATAATACATTTATAGGACCTTGACCTAGCCAAGTGTGTACTCAATAATAATTATATCAATGTGTCAGAGGAACACATTGCCTCAGAAAGTAAAGCATTTTGATAAACTCCTGCTGGGAGTATATAGGCTTAAATAAGGATATTTGTTAATGCCAGTGTCTTAGGTTGCTTCTAAGTTATTCCAGGAAAGTTCAATAGCCATAGAGTTCCTAGACTCTTCATCGATATCTTTGATTGGAATTCCAAACTCTAGATCGAGACATCTGATGTGACATGATACATAGTGCTCCACCAATGCTCCTTACAGGACACATCACTGCACTCTATACTCCTCTGTAAACTGGTCATCTCTGTATACCTGTCGCAAGTCCCACTGGTTGATGCTTATTTATAAAACCCTCTTAGGCCTCACTCCCCCCTATCTGAGATACAGTTGAAGTCGGAAGTTTACATACACCTTAGCCAACTACATTTAAACTCAGTTTTTCACAATTCCTGACATTTAATCCTAGTAAGAATTCCCTGTCTTACGTCAGTTAGGATCACCACTTTATTTTAAAGAATGTGAAATGTCAGAATAATAGTAGAGAATGATTTCTTTCAGCTTTTATTTCTTTCATCACATTCCCAGTGGGTCAGAAGTTTACATACACTCAATTAGTATTTGGTAGCATTGAATTTAAATTGTTTAACTTGGGTCAAACGTTTCGGGTAGCCTTCCACAAGCTTCCCACAATAAGTTGGGTGAATTTTGGCCATTCTGCCTGACAGAGCTGGTGTAACTGAGTCAGGTTTGTAGGCCTCCTTGCTCGCACACACTTTTTCAGTTCTGCCCACAAATATTCTATGGGATTGAGGTCAGGGCTTTGTGATGGCCACTCCAATACCTTGACTCTGTTGTCCTTAAACCATTTTTCCACAACTTTGGAAGTATGCTTGGGGTCATTGTCCATTTGGAAGACCCATTTTTGACCAAGCTTTAACTTCCTGACTGATGTCTTGAGATGTTGCTTCAATATATCCACATAGCTTTCCCCTTCCTCATGATGCCATCTATTTTGTGATGTGCACCAGTCCCTCCTGCAGCAAAGCACCCCCATAACATGAGGTTGCCACCCCCGTGCTTCACGGTTGAGATGGTGTTCTTCGGCTTGCAAGCTTCCCCCTTTTTCCTCCAAACATAACGATGGTCATTATGGCCAAACAGTTCTATTTTTGTTTCATAAGACCAGAGGACATTTCTCTAAAAAGTACGATCTTTGTCCCCATGTGCAGTTGCAAACCGTAGTCTGGCTTTTTTATGGCGGTTTTGGAGCAGTAGCTTCTTCTTTGCTGAGTGGCCTTTCAAGTTATGTCGATATAGGACTCGTTTTGTTGTGGATATAGGTACTTTTGTACTGGTTTCCTCCAGCATCTACACAATGTCCTTTGCTGTTGTTCTGGGATTGATTTGCACTTTTTGCACCAAAGTACGTTCATCTCTAGGAGATGGAAGGCGTCTCCTTCCTGAGCGGTGGTGTTTATACTTGCATACTATTGTTTGTACAGATGAACGTGGTACCTTCAGGCATTTGGAAATTGCTCCCAGGGATGAACCAGACTTGTGGAGGTCTCCAATTTTTTTTCCGAGGTCTTGGCTGATTTCTTTTGATTTTCCCATGATGTCAAGCAAAGAGGCACTAAGTTTGAAGGTAGGCTTTGAAATACATCCACAATAGGCTAATTGACATCATTTGAGTCAATCAGAAGCTTCTGAACATTTTCTGGAATTTTCCAAGCTGTTTAAAGGCACAGCCAACTTAGTGTATGTAAACTTTTGACCCACTGGAATTGTGACACAGTGAATTATAAGTGAAATAATCTGTCTGTTGGAAAAATGTCCTAACCGACTTGACAAAACTATAGTTTGTTAACAAGAAATTTGTGGAGTGGTTGAAAAACAAGTTTTAATGACTCCAACCTAAGTGTATGTAAACTTCCGACTTCAAATGTATCTACTGCAGCACTCATCCTCCACATACAACACCAGTTCTGCCAGTCACATTCTGTTAAAGGTCCCCAAAGCACACACAGTTGCAGCTAGCGACTGGAACGAGCTGTAACACTTAAACTTGACAGTTTTATCTCAATCTCTTCATTCAAAGACTCAATCATGGACAATCTTACTGACAGTTGTGGTGGCTTTGTGTGATGTATTGTTGTCTCTACCTTCTTGCCCTTTGTGCTGTTCTCTGTGCCCAGTAATGTTTGTACCATGTTTTGTGCAGCTACCATGTTGTTATATTGTTTTGCTACCATGTTGTGTTGTCATGTGTTGCTGCCTTACTATGTTGTTGTCATAGGTCTCTCTTTATGTAGTGTTGTGTTGTCTCTCTTGTTGTGATGTGTGTTTTGTCCTATATTTATATTGTATTTCTTTTTTATTTTTAAACCAAGGCCCCTGTCCCCGCAGGAGGCCTTTTTGTAGGCCGTCATTGTAAATTAGAATTTGTTCTTAACTGACTTGCCTAGTGAAATAAAGTTTAAATAAAAAAAATGGTGTTCCACTTATAGAAATATGAGTTAATCTAGTTCTGTGGTTAAATCTGAATTTTTCTGTAAAGACCACAGTGGGGGAAGAAGGCAGTGGTGGGTACTGTGTAGAGAAAAAAGACAACACAGAAAACACACAAGACAGAAGCGGGTTCCGGTTTTCTCATCTTTTAATAACACATTCATATCTATGCTCTGTTTTGTTAACAAGGAGTTTAAAAACAAGTCTTGATGAGAACTAAAGAAATCAGGCGGGCAGAAGTTGAAAGGCCAAGGCCCCAGAGGTGGAGAAGGGCTGGCAGCAGAGTAGAGCCTGATAGATGGGCCTCTCTCTCTCTCCATGTCCTCCTCCTCCAGCTCCTCTGGAGACTGACCAGCTAAACAGGTCCTTTCTTTTCAAATTAATCATTCAAAATAAAAAATAAAAATCTAATCGTTTAGACATCATGCTGCTCTGAAAAGGTTTTACTGAGTGTTATTATGTTGCAGTTCACAGAGAGAGAATCCTAATGCATCCAAACACAAGAAATACAATCCTATGTCATTTGAAAAAGCAATCAGAAAAGAAATCAAACAAAAAAAGAGAAAGAATTTTGAGGCTAAAAACGTACATCTAATGAAGAACAAAAATGCAATTGGATAATTAAATCTTGTTTTTTGAGAAAAAAAAAACTTAAGTTCAATGTTTCCATTTCATAATCCTTTCAAAATAGCTTCTAACAACAGAGAAAACAAAATCATCTTTGGAAGAAAAGTTTTTATTTTCCTTTTAATAGACTATGAACTACAGTATATGGAGATGCAGCTACCCAGTTATTTATTGATTTACTTAATTTTTATATGAGCATTTTCAAATGTTAAACTTTTGTGTCCTTTTTTAATTTGACCTTTTACCAATTTTTTCCTAAGAGGTAGATCAACAAAAAAATTACATGGTTACAGGTATCATTCCCCTTGATTCAGGAAGTGAAAACAAAGGGAGAGATGGAAGAGGGGCAGAGTTGGAGGAGCACTGTGGGAGGAGGAGGAGGGTGGGACACTGGGCCTCAGGACCCCAAGGTGAGGGCCTATGGGGGAGCTGGTTATCTGAAGGGGTCAGTAGAGAAATGTGGAACAGGCACAGAGTGTGGTGTATCTAATGAGGGATAGAAGCAATTTCAGGGCCCTCGGGTTCTCATTCAAGAGAGACCGAACAACCCTGCTCCACCAAAAGAGCCACAAGGGTTTAGTTTCCCATGTATTCACTTTGTTCCAATCCTCAGTGCCTCCTTATCACTCAAACCAACATGTCCAAGGCCTACTAGAGGATGCCCATAATAGACCCAGTCACTCCCCACACATAGTCCTCTCCCTCCCTGCTCCTGCACCCCACTTCACCCTCTGTGTTTATTGTAATTTTTACAGTCCCAACTCAAAGCTGTAGAGGTAAAATTAAAATAAAAAATAAATTAAAGTGAATGAAAGAAAATACTGTAACATGCACTGTTTGCTCTTGTCTGGTTGATAAAAACAATCTTATGGCTAAGTCTTGAGGTAGCGTTCCCAGTTATGTGTGAGGTTTGTCTCATCTTTGTAGCACACATCTATGATGTCTCGTTTAAGTGAAGAGTCTACTAATGAGGAAAAAAACATTGTGGTGTGCATCTTTGTTTCAATAATCATAGCCGTCATTACGAAAGCTTGAATCTGTCGTCAATATGCTAAGCTACAAGCTTTGATGGGAAGTTTCAAAATAGTTTTGTCATATTGTTGTGGGTTTGTTTTATAAGTGGATAATCAACAGTCCACATGCCAAATGTTGACCATGAATATAGCTTGTCAACATATCACTGAAATTGCATAAAAAAGGACTTCGGTTTAGACATTTAGAGAATTTTGTTTGTGGACACAATAGTGAGCCATTCGCTTTGCCACAGACAACGAGCATGGATTTCATGTTATAGTGCTTCAAAGTGTGAGGGCTGAAGAGTAAGCCACTCAGTGAACAGACCAGGTGTCATCCATTTACAGATAAAACCAAATTCTTATTTTTTCTCTTTTTGAGTACTAAAACTTGTTTGGCACTGTTATTACTTGCATCATGTAATGCGTTACATGTTAGTATTTTGTCTTTATTTAGTAGCTGTTTATGAGATCTGTGCATTAAAAAACATGATCAGAAAAAAAAGGTAATCAACTATTTTTCCAAACTAAAGCAACGGAAACAAATTGAAAAAAAGTATATGTAATAAAACTAGAAACATCTGAACAGAAGTGAGAAAACGAACACAATCGAGGCCAGCGTAAGAGAGGGTGGAGGACTCCGTAGTTCCCCTCATCTCCCGAAAATGAAATGATTTTTTAAAAAGGTTCTCCTAGTCCTGTGGAGTACAGAAAAGTACAAATAAAATCCTGATAGTAAGAGAGTGTGAGTAGAATGATCTTAAACCAGGGTGGTGAGATAGTGAAAGAAGACTAGAGGGGAGGGGGTTACGTGTGTGTGATGTTAAGTCCACTTTGACTGGACTATATGGGGTATAGTTGCATTTCCAGTGACCTAACATAAAAAGGCAATTCTTGTACATCAAACAAGGGTATGCTATTTGTCTGTCAGTCTCTGACATAGTAGATAATAGTCCCTCGCCCGCTTTCCACAAAAGATTGGCCCATCTCCTGTCAATCTTCTACACCTCCCTTACTAAATTGCATCAAGTTTAAAAAAGTCCTGGAGGTTCTCGGTCATTTCAATATTTAGTTGTTTACATTATTCAATTAGTGTAACAGTATTTAACCAGATGTCATGTCCAAATAAAGCTTGCTGTATACAAAAAAAAATGGCTGCAGTCTGAATAATCCAAAATAGTGTGTCTTGGTGTTTGTGAACAGAGCTCTATGGGTCGGAAAGAGACGGAAACTTCTGAGGAGCATTTACCCCACATGATGATGGAGTCATATGCTCATTGCCAAGGAGACCTCTAAACATGTCAAGTCAGCTCTTGCCATGGCGAAACAAGAAGTTGCCGTCTCTTGAAAAAAAAAATGGAAGCATAAACAGTAGAATAGACTTTCACCTGTCGATGGTGAGAAAGTATGTTTCAAAGCCGCTGGCCAGTCTACTGGATGTGGTTAGTGAATAGCTCAGACTGTGGAAATGATGCTATCTGGCAGTGTCAATCAGTGACCTGGCACGTTTTATTCTTCGACTTTTCCATCATTTCTCATCATTTCACCCCCATAGTTATTTCAAAAATACAAAAGTCTGGTGATCGGTTTCCTTTTACATCTTATGAACAGGTTGAATCTATTTATTTTATGCATTCTTTTCAATTTCCTTGCTTTCTGCTCCCATTTTTAAAAGGTTTTTGAACACCCCTCTGTCTGTTGAAAGACAAACCGAGTCCATAGGTTCTCTTTCTACTTTTTTCTGCTTTTTTTACACCCCACCACTTCCCCCGCAAAAAAATGTAACACTTAAAACCAATAAACTAAAAAATCACTAACACACCCAAGCCCACGCACGATCACACTCACAGATCTGTGAGTGTGGGCAGGGCTGAGGCTTATTGGTCAGTGCACAGAGCTAATAAATATTCACATTCAGTGTTTTCAGAGCAAGGGGACAGATTGAACGCCCTTCAGTCTTCCATCAACATTTCTCTGGCACAGCACTAAAGATGGACTGCAACATGTAAGTAAACATTCTGCGCATTAAGATGATGTCATCATGAAACAGACAAGAGGGCCTCGGATACACAGTGGTCAAAGTCATATCATGGGAATTCTGCCTCAAAAACCTATCCTGTCATGCTGTCAGTATTCTAGTTCAGCAGTATAACAAATTATAGCTTGTATGACAAACATATATAATCATAAATAACCTTTTGACCATGTCAAAAACATAATTACCGGGACCTAATCATAACCCACACCCATGGTGTGGTATGGACCAACATGTGCCCAGAGACCCTCTTGACTAACAGCGCCATTCCCCATTGGCCAATACTCTGATTTTAAAGACCGAATGCTCCAATCATACTTCAGAAGAGCCAGAGGCTGCCCCCAAAGCAGGCATGACAACACATGACATGGTCCTCTATCACCTTGCCATTGTTGGCTAATTTCACTTTCTCTTCTGGGGCATCACCTCTGGGTCATTCTGATTTTCAAAATAAAAGTCACACAAAAAAACAGAAAAAAATAACCAAAGCAACAAGACAAAACCTAAAAAATGTATTTATTTTTTCTTAAAAAAATAAAAAATATTCAGGACTATCAGCTTTATATAAAACACCAGCAAGCAAAAAAAAAAAAAGTTAGGAATACTGAGGTAACAATACCCTGAGGTAGGTTTTTATTTTTAATTTCATTTTATCTAATCTTTTCTAGTAACGGTGAGAGCGCCCCATGCTTCTACCCCTCCTTCATTAGGTGGGGTCTGGAAGCGTCACCAGCAGGCCTTCAGCGGAGGGGGGAGAGAGAGAGAGGAAGCCATCCCCACTATCTGTTATTACCTTTCCATCTAAAGGCAAGGACTGTGGATCAACTCACCTGACCCATGCAGTCGTGGTCCTCAAAGACTGCTGTGTGTACTGTTTTTGATTCCATCTAGTCTCCTAACTTGTTTGTGACCTCAGTACGTGTGGGCCCAATCCTGCTTGGTATCAAATTAAACAATGGATTTCATTTTTGACGTTTTCGTAGATCCAATAAAACGAAATCCAGAACACACAGGGGGTTCCAAAGAACCGGTTTGGGTCTAGATTGGGTCTGAGCATGAAAAAGGCAATGAGCAAAATCAAATAAGACCTCTTGCCTGTCAGTCATTGCAGGACTGCTACACAGTATTTCTCCTTGCCCTCAATTCATTCTCCCGAGGGACTTGGGTTAACTCACATATCATATATATATAATATATATAAAATATGCCGTTTAGGCGTGGGCCGCTCGCCAGCGAGCATGGCTAGCTAGTTTACGGTCGTTCTCGTCCGCGTCTCGGAGCTAAGCCTCTGCAATAGAACTGCAGGACTAGCCGCGGCCTCCACGCACTTACTGATCTCTCACTGCTCCGACCACCAGACGCCTATCGGGACCTCAGGAACAAACAGTGTCTCGGAAACGAGGCAAACCTGAGTCTCGAGGCGACCCCAAAAGGCAAGGCGATTGAGCGCAGCATTTCATTACATTTCATGAAGATTCTATTTACAACCTCATATTTTCTTTTTTTCTTCTTAGATTTCTACGAAGGAGTCAAAGAGCAGTGTTAACAACTGCGGCCCCTCTGCTGAACTTCCATTGGCTGACGAAGGGTCACCTAATCCATGACCCCGCCCCCACTGCAATGGCTTCCCCGCCCCCTCTCCCGGCTCCCGATCACTGCATTCTATTAATAATACCTCTGAATAAACATTTCTATACATATATCTTTATCTTTAAAAAAACCACCCTTAAAATATAGGACTGGCTGGAGATGGTTAAGAGCTCAGTATGGGTTTAGTATCAAGTAGGCTGGCCTATCCAAGTGCGATCAGGGAAAGTAGCCGCTCTCCATATGAGGAGAACCAAATGACCCCCATTGGTGTGAGAGAGAAAGACCCTCTCTGAAACACACAAGGACGCCTCTACCTACCACCTCCTCCAAACAACTCACCATTCCCAGTCAGTCGCTCTGGCCTGGCATCTGGTCTCTGTTTTCTCTAAGTTTACTTTTCCTCTCTTTTTTTCCTCTCTAAACTTTGTCCTCTCTCAGGTGTTTCCTCTCTCTGACTCAGTTTGACTCGCATCTCTCCTGTCTATCGCTGGGTCCGTGTGTCGCTCTCTTTTATACGTCCGTTCATCTATCCTCCGTTCGTTTTTCTGTCTGTCTGTCCGGTAAGGTCCCTCTGCCCCGTCACTTTCTCTGGGGCCGGGGCTCCTGTGCCAGTCCCTGGGAGGGCCCCATCTCAGACAAGACCTGTGGGTGTGGCCCCTGGCGCTCCCCCTGGCGCTCCCCCATGCCTCCCTTCTGCTGCTGCCTGACCTGCGTAAGAATGTCCCTGATCTTCCTTTGGGCCAACTGCAGGAGACAACAACATATGAGTGAGCATGTGAGGAGACTGAAGAGTACTGGAGAAACTGTTGAAGGAAATGATGAGGAGAGGTTGGGGCCTATTCAAATCTCCGTAGGTTCTATATAGTCAACTTCTATAGGCAGCTTATGAAAGAGAATGAGGACTAGGAGATCCTCACCTGGCTTGCGTAGAAGTGGCCGATGATCTTGACAATAACCTGGTCATTCTCGTCTGGGGTCTGTTCGCGAGGGACCACCACCTCAGCTGCAGTGAGGTTCTGTAGCTCATTCACCTGAGGAATAAGAAGGTTTTGTTAGTGATTTGCACTTAGATAAAACTAACATGACTGTTTATAGTGATTAGTGGTCCTATGCTCGGTTATTCTAGCTCAGGAGAGGATAGCCACAAGGACATAGAGGAACAGAATTGATTGTAATACAGGGTACAAGCTATGCCAAAAAGAGAAAGGGATGCAACCTGAAAAGGACCTAGAGAAGACCCTTTACACTCACCGTCTTTCCGCCTTTTCCGATGACTCTGCCGGCAGCGGCAGCAGCTACCTTGATGTGCGTCTCCAGCTTCACTTCCTCCTTCGGCCCAAAGAAGTTTTCCTCCTTCAGTTTGCCATAAATCCTGCCCTGAGCCTGAGGTGGCAACAAAGATCCAAAGTCAGTTTGACATCAAAAAGTAACTACACCTATGGCTTGACATGTGACTTCAACAGGGATTTGGAAGGAAAAAGAGAGTATGAAGGAGAGGAAGAGTGTAAGGCTAAAAGTAGGGAAATACAGGTTGGAGGAGAGGAAACGGATGAAGGATGAGAAGGCAGGACAGGCAAGCAGAGACCACACACAACAAAAGATGCAAACACCAAGAAGAGGGCTCCCAGTTCTGAACACTGATATGAACACTATGAAAAACAGAGGCTGAAAAAGAGATTGTCTGATCATGCTCCCATTCCACTGTACCTTGAACTGGGCCTCAGGTGGGCCGGTTACAATGACCATTCGCATCTTGGAGTCTGGAGCCTCAGCTGGGGCAATCTGGCAGGGAAAAAGATATGAAGGTCAACTTAAACCACACAGATAGAGGTCTATAGCACATGGGAATGTGCGAAACTGACTCCTCAGCCTGAAGTCTTCCCTGTGGCTCAGTTGGTAGAGCATGGTGTTTGCAATGCCAGCATGGTGTGTGCAACGCCAGGGTTGTGGGTTCGATTCCCACGGGGGGCCAGTACAAAAAAAGAGTGCATGAAATGAAATGTATGTATTCACTACTGTAAGTCGCTCTGGATAAGAGTGTCTGCTAAATGATGTAAATGTAATGTAAATGAAGTCTCCCCACTTGTGCTAGCGAATAGCTAGCTTTTCGCATGGCGCCGACTGGCAAGACGCTTCAGGAGGGCGGTCACGTGTGCTAGCAAGGCAGAGGTCCCGAGTTTGAGCCAGGTATGGGGAGAATCAGAAGGAGTTTGAGCCAGGTATGGGGAGAATCAGAAGGAAGTGTTACTCGCTAAACAAGCAGCGTGATGTCCTTTTGAGGGGTGAATGTAGCACATGGGGATGTGTGAAACTCACTTCTCAGCCTGAAGTGTCCCCACTTGCACCAGTGAATAGTGAGCTTATCGTGTGGCGCCGACTGGTAAGATGCTTCAGGAGGGTGGTCACGTGTGCTAGCAAGGTAGAGGTTCTGAGTTTGAGTCAGGTATGGGACGAAACCGGAGGAAGTGGTACTCGCTAAGCAAGCAGCGTAACGTCCTTTATAGAGACATGATAAGTACAAGTATAGGTGTCTCAAGAAGTCATTGTTTTTTCGAATCAGTTTCAGAGCGGTGATGAAATGCACTATTTACATCAGCTTGGTGTATTATCTTTCCTCATTGACCAATTGACATTCACTCCTTGTGTGAGTGAATGTCTGTGTATACTAGTACATTTCTCACCTTGATTGACGCTCCAGCGAAGCGGCTTAGCTGTTTTATATGCTGTCCCTTCTTGCCAATAATAGCTCCTACTGCCTGGGCCGGGATGTACACATGGACTGTCTCCTGCTCAGGGGCCTGTAGGGTGACATGAAACAGTTACAACTATATCACAATATGACCACGGCCCAACCAATATCTGACCCCGCTGATCTAGAGGTTGTTACCACACCATAACCCAACCCTGAGACAGACAGAAGTAATGTTTGTGAGAGCTAGCATCAGCGTTTGCAAACACAGCAAACTAAACTAAAGCTCAATGGCTGGAACCCAACTAGCTTAGATAGAAGCCTGTGCACTTACCCCAAAAGAGCCGTAGGGGGATGCAGAGTTGCCTGGTGGGGGAGGGGGCATGGAACCGGAAGGGGGGAAAAGTCCAAGCGCTCCAAGGTTCAATCCGGGAATCAGATGAGTCTGTTGCTGGAGACAAGAAGCAGGTAAGTGCCAAAGGAACTGAACTGAGAGTGCATGATAGTTTGAGTGCATGATAGTTTGAGTGCATGATAGTTTGAGTGCATGATAGTTTGAGTGCATGATAGTTTGAGTGCATGATAGTTTGAGTGCATGATCGTTTGAGTGCATGATAGTTTGAGTGCATGATCGTTTGAGTGCATGTGACAATGACTGTATGTGCATTTCTCGCTATTAAATTCAACAAACACAGGTGGAAACCTAAAGTGCCAGGGGCAGGGGAAAGATCTATGTGAGGGACCATTGTGTTTTGAAGAGAACTGGAGGCCAGTAACTTTATTGAGCATTGACTCACATTCATGGCGGCCATGTCATTGTCATAGGCCTCACGCACTTTCTTCATGATCTCTGTCTCGGCCAGACAACATGCCTCGATGGGTCCCTTCACTGTGATGGTCCTCTCTGGGTTGTACACGGTCAAGTCCTGGAGTCTGCAGACAGGAGCAGTGGGAAGGAAGAGAGGGTGGGAGAAGTGAAAGAGGAGGAGAAGAGGAAAGAGGGAGAGGTCAGGTGGAAAAGGAGGAAGATAAGAAACAGGAAGAGCAGGTAGAAGAAGAAAGAAGAAGGGGAGAGGAGAGGAGCAGAGGGAGAAAAAGTACAAGGAACGCTGTTAATCAACCATAGGTGATCATTGGAGACTACACTAATGAAGAAATAACTCAGTACATACAGTTCTATTTTTTTTAACCCTTTTTTCTCCTCAATTGGTAGTTACAGTCTAGTCCCATCACTGTAACTCCCATACAGACTCGGGAGAGGCAAAGGTCGAGAGCCATGCATCCTCCAAAACACAACCCCGCCAAGCTTTTTTTGACACACTGCTCACTTAACCCGGGAAGCCAGCCGCAACAATGTGTCGGAGGAAACACTGTAACACCTGGCGACCGTGTATGCACCCGGCCCGCCACAGGAGTCACTAGAGCGTGATGGGACAAGGACATCCCTACCAGCCAAACCCTCCCCTAACCCGGACGACGCTGGGCCAATTGTGCACCGCCTCATGGGTCTCCCGGCCACGGCCGGCTGCGACACAGCCCGGGATCAAACCCGGATGTGTAGTGACACAGCTAGCACTGTGGAGCAGTGCCTTAGACTGCTGCGCCACTCGGGAGGCCCGTACAACTCAGTACATTTAATCAGTCTCAGTCATTAGATATAGTCATAGGTTTCGATCACACGGTGCATGATCTTTCCTAATTGACCATGGCGGCTCTGCGTAAACATACCCAGGGACCTGTGTGTTTCATGATGTGTGTAGATGTGTGTGTATGTTTTTAGATGTGTGTGACTAACGGGGAGATGGTAATCTTGGTGTCGGTGTCCTGCTCCACTTTTTTCAGGTTGCGCCCCTCCTTGCCGATCAGTCGGCCTACAAAGTTATTGTGAGCCAGGATCTTCAGGGGTACTTCTTCAGCACTGAGAGGATGAGGAGAACACAGTATGAGATAAACACAGGAGGAAATCCAAATATACCGTTTCCTAACTGCATGCATAAACGTCCACCCCTAGCACAATTGGAGATGCCGTTTTTTAATGGGAAAAGTTACAAAATAGCTGGAGGGTCACTTTAAAGTTTTCACACTGTGCAGGTTTGACAGCTGCTTCACGGACACTGCACTCACGTCTTGGTGTCCTTAGCCTCCTGTTGCATGATGTCCAGGATCATACGGCAGGCAGAGGAGCAGCCCTCAGGGGTGGAGTGGATGCTGATTGGTTTCTCAGCTGCGCCGGCATTCTCTTTGCGGTGGACGTCAATTCTAGCAGGGACGGAAAACGCAGGAAAGTCCGTTTGGCCATACAGTATGGTGTCCACAAACAGGTAGGCAGGGCACTTTTGGTTTGTTTAAATTCAATCGAAAGCCCTTTGGGTTGTGCAATGCTCCCAGTACCTTTTCATACTCACTTCAAAAGCGTTAACAAAGATGGGATGTAAAACCTTGTGGCAGTAATGGCAGTAATGGTCTATTCTACCAACATGTTCTCTTTTAGAGGCCATACCGGTGACTTGCACTTACTTGATCTGGTTCTCTGGTACTCATCTGTTACTTACAGTATATTGGTCAACTCATATTTGTACTCACTTGCTCTGGGTTTGTTTGGTGATGTTGCGGATGGTGGCACCCTCCTTGCCGATGATGGCCCCCACGTATTGGGTGGGCACCAGGAGTCGGAGGGGGATGTCAGCGTGCTGGTGTTTCGAAGGCATGCCTGAGCCCGGGGAACCGCCACGGGGGCCGCGGGAACCGTAACCGGGGCGACGACTGTTGTCTTGGCCGCGTTGGGAGTCGACATCAGACGTCTCATCTGGGATGTAGGAGACGCGCAAGGAGTTGTTCTCAAACTCGTAGCCGTTCAGCTTCTGGATAGCCCTGGGAGAAAGAGGTGGATGTTACATTTCACGTTTAATCATACAGCGACAATATCAACAAAACTAGAAATGGTCATTTATAAGGATGACGAAAGAGAAAGAAAGAATTCCCATGGTTTGTGTCACTTATCCATGAGGTTTTCTGAAAACCTTTTTATAATGAGTTTTATATGTTTTTGCTGGACAAAAATGGACCTTGAAAGCCAAATGTCTCAAAACAATGCTTTTCTTAAGTGAAACCTTCTACTATGGCCAAATTCATCAGCTACATGTGTGTAGTTCATGTTAAATATCTTTGATCATTTTTGTTGCAGCGCAGCGCAATCCCCAACTGCAGTCCTACTATCATACCACTAGAGGTCAAGCGAGTGATGTATACACTAAATATACAAAACTATGTGGACACCCGTTCAAAGTAGTGGATTTCAGACACACCCGTTGCTGACAGGTGTATAAAATTGAGCACACAGCCATACAATCTCCATAGACACCACTGCCAGGAGAATGGCCTTACTGAAGAGCTCAGTGACTTTTAACATGGTACCATCATAGGATGCCACCTTTCCAACAAGTCAGTTGATCAAATTTCTGCCCTGCTAGAGCTGCCCCAGTCAACTGTAATTTTTATTCTTTAACCAGGTAAGTTGACTGAGAACACATTCTCATTTACAGCAACAACCTGGGGAATAGTTACAGGGGATGATTATGTGACCATGATGGTATGAGAGCCAGATGTGGAATTTAGCCAAGACACCAGGGTTAACACCCACACTCTTACAATAAGTGCCATGGGATCTTTTAGTGACCACAGAGTCAGGGCACCCGTTTGACATCCCAGCTGAAAGACAGCACCCTACACACGGCAATGTCCCCAATCATTGGGATATTTTTTTAGACCAGAGGAAAGGGTGCCTCCTACTGGCCCTCCAACACCACTTCCAGCAGCATCTGGTCTCCCATCCAGGGACTGACCAGGACCAACCCTGATAAGCTTCAGAAGCAAGCCAGCAGTGGGATGCAGGGTGGTATGCAGCTGGCCAGTGCTGTTATTGTGAAGTGGAAATGTCTAGAAGCAACATTGGCTGAGCTGCGAAATGGTAAGCCACACAAGCTCACAGAACGGGACCGACGAGTGCTGAAGTGCGTTAAAATCGTCTGTCCTCGGTTGCAACACTCACTACTGAGTTCCAAACTGCCTCTAGAAGCAACATCAGCACAATAACTGTTAGTCGGGAGATTCATGAAATGGGTTTCCATGGCCGAGCAGCCACACACAAGCCTAATATCACCATGCGCAATGCCAAGCCTCGGCTGGAGTGGTGTAAAGCACGCCGCTATTGGACTCTGGAGCAGTGTAAACGCATTCTCTGGAGTGATGAATCACGCTTTACCATCTGGCAATCTGACGGACAAATATGTGTTTGGCGGATGCCAGGAGAACGCTACCTGCCCCAATGCATAGTGCCAACTGTAAAGTTTGGTGTAGGAGGAATAATGGTCGGAGGCTGTTTTTCATGGTTCAGGCTAGGCCCCTTAGTTCCAGTGAAGGGAAATCTTAACGTTACAGCATTCAATTACATTCTAGAAGATTATGTGCTTCCAACTTTGTGGCAACAGTATGGGGAAGGCCCTTTCCGGTTTCAGCATGACAATGCCCCTGTGCATAAAGCGAGGTCCCTACAGAAATGATTTGTCGAGATTGGTGCGGAAGAACTTGACTGGCCTGCACAGAGCACTGACCTCAACCCCATTGAACACATTTGGGATGAATTGGAACACCGACTGCGAGCTAGGCATAATTGCCAAACATCAGTGCCCGACCTCACTAATGCTCTTCTGGCTGAATGGAACCAAGTCCCTGAAGCAATATTCCAACATCTAGTGGAAAGCCTTCCCAGAAGAGTGGAGGCTGTTATAGAAGCAAAGAGGGGATCAACTCCATATTAATGGCCATGATTTCGTGAACGAGATTTTTGACGAGCAAGTGTCCACATACTTTTGGTCATGTAGTGTATCATGCATCAACACGTGGAGTTTGACAAAGATTCAAATAGCTCTCTTATCAAGTATTACAGAGTATTCAGAGTACCTCAATTAGCCCGACTAACCGGTGCCTGTATATAGCCTCACTACTGTATATAGCCTCGCTACTGTTATTATTCACTGTCTTTTAACTGTTGTATTTATTTCTTTACTTATCTATTGTTCACCTAATACCTATTTTTTACTTAAAAATTGCACTGTTGGTTAGGGCCTGTAAGTAAGCATTTCACTGTAACATTTGGACATAATTTAGCCCTATACGCTTTGTTCGTATGGTCCTCTGTAGCTCAGTTGGTAGAGCATGGTGCTTGCAATGCCAGGATAGTGTGTTTGATTCCTGGGATGTAAAATGTATGCACTCATGACTAAGTCCCTTTGGATAAATGCATCTGCTCAATGGCCTATATTATATAGACACAAAAACATTCAGATAAGCAAGGTGTGAAAGGATATGGGGTGGGTACAATTGGAAGTAGAGATATAGAAAATATAATGTACTATGGGAGACTTACTGTCTGGCATGTTCCCGAGTTCCATATGTGACGTTGACCACCGCAGTCTCACTGTCTGTGTTCACTAAGAAAAGTAGCCAGAGTGAGAGGAGAGGGGACGAGAGACAGAGAGATGCAAGGAGAGAGAGAGAGGAGAGAGAGGAGGGGAGATTGCATAAGTCCGAGGCTATAAACCCACCTCCTTTCCATTTCCTGAACAGTTGAGCACTGAGAGTTATTGATATTGATTGACCTATGACAGAGCATGGGATATCCCATTGATCAAATCTGATTCGCTGACAGTAAAGACTTCCCTCTCGCAGTGTTTCCGGTAGACTGGTAGACTTAAGCTATTTCTTAATGAGCTGTATTCACGAAGGGAGGTGCTTGGACTACAGAAGGAATGTCAGAACTCTGATCATAAAGCGCCTCAGAGTAGGAGTGCCTCTTAGATCTTAATGACTAAGATTACCTGGACAGGTAGGACCTGATCCTAGATCAGCACTCCTATTCTGAGACGCTTTATGAATATGCTTTTGTTTTGTAGCTCAGATGGATAGGTAAGCAGGTCCGGTCAGGTCTCAGGGATAGAAAACAGTGAGCGACATTTTTGCGGTGTTAAAGCATTGAGCAAAGTGCAGAGAATTACTGTGAATCTCATTAGAATCTCGCCCAGTGAGTGTGTAAAGGAAGCCTTCTCATTGGATTTGCAGATGAGATGTTCAGAGCGAAGTCTGACTGGTTATGAAAAGGACAGAATAACTCTATTTTTCCCAGAGGTAACTTCAGTATCTTACCTTGTTCGCAGTTCTCAACCGTTCCATATTGGGCCAGCAGACCATCCAGCACCTAGTGAGGGGAGAACACCATTTTATTATAGTGGTGTTACAACATTTGCACCGAAACTGGGTTTCTCCACTGTTCTCTTATTTGTCTCACTTGCTACATCAGTGTAAAGCAGTTCCAGTCCTCAAGGGTCAAAGTGTCTGCATCATTTCAACCTGCCACTTAACTGATTAGTGTTACTGACTGGAGAGAGATGCTTCCCTGGTCTAAATCAGACACTGATGTCCTTGAGTAGCTCTGTTAGTAGAGCATGGTGCTTACAATGCCAGGATAATGGGTTTGATTTCCGGGACCGGCCATACGTATAATTGTGGCACCCACTACTGTATGTCGCTTGGATAAATGGCATATGTGGCCGTCCAGAGGCTTGGTTTAACTTCCCTGGTGTTTCTACCTGACATTGGGCCTCTTTTTTTATTCCTTGCTGTACTGTGGCTCACGTGCAGGGCTATAACATGGGTGGAGAAACGTTACCCTCGTGTGGCCAGTTAGAGAAGTTACACGCTGCGCTGCACGAGAGCGCCCGGCAGGACGGAGTGGGGAGAAAGAGAGGGAGGGAGAGAAAGAGAGGGAGGGAGAGAGAGAGAGAAAGCGAAAGAGCCCCGCCTTAGCAGGGACATGTGGCCTGTCTTCGTCCAGCTGTCAGCGGCAGCGTGCGCCGCTCGCCGCCCACGCCAGCACACACTCACACAGACACACACGATAAAGACACAAATGCACATACGAACACACACGCTCATGCCCGCAGCCATAGTTAATCTAAATGCCTTTTTACCCCCCTTAACTCACTCACATCTCAGACGGCTACACAGAACATTCTGTTCTGAACAGATTTGTTTTTCTGATTACTTACCTTTGTTGTAGCAGGGACTAACCTATGCTTTTCCTTCTAAAAGTAACACTAACTGGTTGAGAGACACTAACGGACCCATTGACACATTTTGATATGGTGAAACTATGATCTGGTCAAACCAGGGGCACTCACCTCCCACTGCAGGTGTGGAGGAATGTTTCTGATCTGGAGTTTCCTGGTCCTAAGAGAGAGAGAGAGAGAGAGAGAGAGAGAGAGAGAGAGAGAGAGAGAGAGAGAGAGAAAGAGAGAGAGAAATACTCTTAGAAAATATTAAACTCAAACATGGCTGTAAAACATTTACATATTTTATGCAGTCAAATGGATTTGGTTAAACTATGACCTGGTGTGTGGTTACACTATATTATACAATGGGTGGTTCTAATCCTGAATGCTGATTGGTTGAAACCGCATTCCAGCCGGTGTCTACTCCACAAGTTACCACCGGCTAAATCTATGACATTAAAATGCCTATTTACTCTGTTCCATCTGACTGCGTAATCCACTGTCTTATCTCCTCAGCCATGCAAGTTATATACTTGGTCTCCACTATAAAAAGCATCTAGATATTATCTCACATTTCTTTTAGAGTAACATTTAGTTTTCAACAGAGGAGATTTGTATAGACCTTGCTGTCGGTCTCTACGACATTTGCAACATTGTTTCAATATTGAAATTCAATCTCCAGCTGTCCCGTAGTAATGAACGTGTCGGGAGTCTGGACGAGACAGACAAGCAGGCTGCGTTTCTCAGCCAGTCTACATCATGAATCAGCTGGCATCATTTTTATAGATATAAACAACTGTCAATTGAAAAAATGTAAAATGAAACAACGTGCAGCTACTGTAGTTTGCAGTCTTTCCAGCTTCAGTTTGAAGTGATTGTGTTAGCGGTGTTGTTGGCTAGCTACTCTGAACAACAGTGTCCTAACGAGAGAGCACATTTTCTATGCCAGGCGAAATCGTGCCTCATTAGCTCATTGTTATGGATGTATCCAAATAACTGTCACTAGAATGCAAATGCAGTTACTTTGCTGTTATTCTGGCTGCACTGTTTGACGTGACTGTAAGTTGGCTAGCTAGCAAGCAGGGGATAAGAACGTTGCCAGCCAGTATGGCAATGGAACATTTAGAACGAACGACTGGGTTGTGTTCTAAATATATCCTCCAAACACCAGTTTCTCAGGCATTATTACTTAATTAACCATCCAATTCTGAATCTTTTTTTGTCAAACGTCATTCTTTATTTCATTGAATCAGCAGCATGATTGGGTTCTCTGGTTCACGTTTCAGCATCATAAAATACCAGTGTCTCACAGTTTGCTTGCAGCAACTGTGAGAGGAAAGAGCATCGGTATCACTACTCCATATATTTTATATATGTACAACTCCAATACTTTGAGCCTCTCAACTGAGAAGTCTGTGTCCATAGAAAAACGCTGAACTCCATTGTACTGACCGCCAATGCACCATTGAAAGTTATGACAAGCTGTCAAGAAAGACATACAGACACACACACCACACACACACACACACACACACACACACACACACACACACGCACACACACACGCACACACACACGCACACACACACACGGTTGGCAGTCTTGTGTTTCAGGTTTTAACATCCTGGTTCAGTACACATGAGCGACGCTGAAAGTGTGTGTGTGTGTGTGTGTGTGTGTGTGTGTGTGTGTGTGTGTGTGTGTGTGTGTGTGTGTCTCAGCTCATCAGCATCTGCCAGCTTGCATATCCCGCTGCCTGTTGCTGGCCTGGACTCAGAGAGAGAGAGAGAGAGAGAGAGAGTGTGAGAGAGAGAGGGAGAGAGAGTCAAACTATTACGGAGTATAGTAGAGGGAGAGAGTGTGTGAGGTTGGCATTAAGCGAGAGAGAGTTGACTGCAGGGGAACACATGCGAGAAAGGGACAGAGTGTTACAAGGCGCAAACAGGAGTGAGAGAGAAAGAACTGGAGCAGGGGGAGGACAATTGCCATAACAACATCAAGGTTCCCCAAAATACAAGAATAAACAATCAAGCTGAATAACTTGTATGTTGAACCACTCAGTACCAAAGTAGTACTCACAGATGTATTCAAAGATTTGGCCACAGAGAAGGCAAAGTGGAGGAGATCAGGGGAACATAGTGAGGAGAGAAAAGAGGACAGGGAGGGGTAGCAGGTAGATAATAGTAGCCTATCAAATTTTCCTGTCTGGGAGTAGGATCTCTGTCTGGGAGTAGGATGACGTCACTCCTAGATGTACGGTCAGTTTCCGCGTTTACCACCAGATTTTAGAGGGTAAGCTGATGCTAGATCTGTGTGCCTAAGGGCAACTGAAACACAGAGCTGGGAATTGGTTGCCAGCGTCCTGATTGAAACTCTAGAGGGAGCTCTAATGATCTATGTGAGAGGTGAGGGGTTGTGAGTGTTTGGTGTGTGCGTGTAGAGGAGAGAACGGGCGCCAGGGGTCATACGGGAGGGGCAGCTCACTGCTCTGCTGGTTTGTAAAGGGTTAATATGTGGCAATCCCCTGGTGACCTCTGAACCCTAGTTTCCACACCCAGGAGAGACACAACCCAATAAAAATTCCCTGCCTCGCCTCTTGGGCTCTGCACGACAAAACACATGGAAGGGCCAATCCAAGCTCATGGGCCTCAGGTAAATGACATTCTACACATATATTACCACAAAGCAACCCAATACAAACACGGCACAGGTTGCTTTCAAGAGCAGCAACATTCTCGAAAGGTTTCAGGGCATTTTGGTGATGAGGCTAAGAGGTTCCTGTTTGCTGTGCAACACTGTTGGATGGTAGTTGGGTTGAATGTGCTGTAACCATTAAGGCACTAATGACTCTTTAGCCGCATAGAATGGTTCAGTTACTCGAAGGCCACCACAAAGTCTGGAAAACAAATAGTTTTGGCCATTTTTGGGTAAACTTGTGAAAGCCACCAAATCAACAGCCAAGCTCATGGCCGAGCTTCAGGCTTCACCACCCCACGGTAGGCTTTTTGTGAGGGGAGCAAGTGAGGGGGATGGGTGAGCCTTTGAATTGAGATTTAGGCCTGGGTTGATGGGGGCGTGCTGGTCTGGGGGGGTTAGGGGAGAATGTGGGATGGTGCAGTGAGCAGAACTACCAAGGCCACCAAGCTCCTGGGACTTTTCCTCCTCGGCGAAAACCCTTTTTCATCCATCAAAGTCCCTGTCCCGCAAATCAATACATCAGTAGACATAAGCATCCACCCTGCCCCCACATCTACATACTCCCCCACCCAACACTTAACTCACATTTGCCCCTTTAACCCCCCTCAACTATCAGCCCCGCACCCACACCAACTGTTAAATTAAATGAACCTAGACAACACTGACCGCCAACTCCCAGGCATCTCATTGGCTAACGCCATGACGACAGGGGAGAGGAGGGGAAGATGGATGAGTGGCGAGGAGACAATATGGTTGCACCCATTCATTTGTTGTTGTTCCTCCCTTCAGGGGTGGTCTTCCCTACACATGCTCCCAACCTCACATAGCAAATACTCCAAAATGAACAAACATTTGTAAATTCTTGAAAAACAAAAGCTCAGCTGAAGCTTAACGAATGTTTATGTCTGTGTTACTGACTTTGTCCTTGAGGTAGCGTCTAACATATATAGCTTGTGGCGGTACCAACAGGACAAGGGGAGAAAGAAGAGAGGGGCCTGGACGCTTAGAAGCCTCGAGCCCACAGCTTTGCGCTTGTGGGGTCAAAAGTGAAGGGCCTTTAGACTGATCAGGAGACTCTATTGGTCTGAAGGTGGGGGGTGAGACCATAGCATTGTCTCATAGGAGGGGCAAGGAGGAGATAGTTTACCATGTCAAAGAATAGAATGGTCAGGGAATATAGGGTGGGGTGGGACAAGTACAGCAGGTGGGAAGAATAGAGAGAGGGAATAGAGAGAGGGAATAGAGAGAGAGAGAGAGAGAGAGAGAGAGAGAGAGAGAGAGAGAGAATAGAGAGAGAGAGAGAGAGAGAGAGAGAGAGAGAGAGAGAGAATAGAGAGAGAGAGAGAGAGCACACTCCATAAAGGACAGACATCCCAAACATTGAAAAATGAGGAAGAGTGAAAGTGTCAGGGAGCACGTTTGCTGCAGGCCTGTGACGAAGAGCGAAGGTGTTTGTATGTACGTAAGTGTGTGCATGTTGTACAGACACTGGTTGGTTATGCAAGGGAAAATGGACTTGCGGGAGGTTTCGAAAGGTCCTAACTGAATAGCTCGACTCTCTGTCCTCCATTATACTCATGTCATCAATTTTGGTTCCTGTGCACCTCTCCTTTGAAGATCTATCCCGCAACATTTCATTCAAGGATAGGCCTCCACGGCAGGGGTCCCCAATTACATTCAGCCGTGGGCTGATTTCTCCTTGGTCGGGGGGCCAGAACATAGCTCTAAATAATTTGTACACTGCAAATTGACCGCAAGAATCCTAAACAGATATAGTATTTTACAAAAACAGAATCATTTCAAACCTTGGTAACATCGGGGTAACGATCACATATCCCTCTATTTACTCATGGGAATACTTGGGAACAGATTTGCTAAATTATAATCACTTGGAGCTCACTACTACTGTAAGTCGTTTCGGATAAGAGAGTGTGCTAAATTACTAAAATGTATATGTACTTTCAATATAATTTCCTGGCATTTTATGTCCAATAACGTAACATATATATACACTAGATGTTGGAACATTGCTGTGGGGACTTTCTTCCATTCAGCCACAAGAGCATTAGTGAGGTCGGGCTCTGATGTTGGGTGATTAGGTCTGGCTCGCAGTCAGCGTTCCAATTCATCCCAAAGGTGTTCGATGGGGTTGACTGTGCAGGCCAGGGGCCTAGCCCTAACTATGAAAAACAGCCCCAGACCATTATTCTTCCTGCATCAATCTTTACAGTTGGCACTATGCATTGGGGTAGGTAGCATTCTCCTGGCATCCGCCAAACACAGATTAGTCCGTTGGACTGCCAGATGGTGAAGCGTGATTCATCACTACAGAGAACGCGTTTCCACTGCTCCAGAGTACAATGGTGGCGGGCTTTACACCACTCCAGCCGATGCTTGGCATTGCGCATGGTAATCTTAGGCTTGTATGTGGCTGCTTGGCCATGGAAACCCATTTCATGAAGCTGAGGGTTGCGGATTTTTACGCACTACGTGGTTCAGCACTCGGCGGTCCCGTTCTGTGAGCTTGTGTGGCCTGCTACTTCACGGCTAAGCCATTATTGCTCCTAGATGTTTCCACTTCACAATAACGGCACTTAGAGTTGACCGGGGCAGCTCGACAAGGGCAGAAAGTTGACAAACTGACTTGTTGGAAAGGTGGCATCCTATGACAGTGCCACGTTGAAAGTCACTGAGCTCTTCAGTAAGGCCATTCTACTGTTAATGTTTGTCTATGGAGATTGCATGGCTGTGTGCTCGATTTTATGCACCTGTCAGCAACGGGTGTGGCTGAAATAGCCGAATCCACTAATTTGAAGGGGTGTCCACATACTGTTGTATATATATTTTTTCCAACAGTTTTGAATGAGTTCCCACATATACCGAGCACTTGTTGGCGGCTTTTCCTTCAGTCTGTGGTCAAACTCATCCCAAACCATCATAATTGGGTTGAGCTCGGGTGATTGTGGAGGCTAGATCTTCTGATGCAGCACTCCATCACTCTCCTTCTTGGTCAAATAGCCCTTACACAGCCTGGAGGTGTGTTTGGGTCATTGTCCTGTTGAAAAACAAATGATAGTCCCACTAAGCGCAAACCAGATGGGATGGCATATCCCTGCAGAATTCTGGTTAAGTGCGCCTTGAATTCTAAATAAATCACTGACAGTGTCACCAGCAAAGCACCCCCCACCTCCTCCTCCATGCTTCATGGAAGGAACCACACATGCGAATATCATCCGTTCACCTACTCTGTGTCTCACAAATACACAACATTTGGAACCAAAAATCTGAAATTTGGACTCATCAGACCAAAGCGCTTGATGGCTATTCCGACTGCACTTGAAGAAACTTTCAAAGTTTTGGAAACGTTCTGTATTGACTGACCTTCATGTCTTAAAGTAATGATGGACTATAGTTTCTCCTTGCTTATTTGAGCTGTTCTTGCCATAATATGGACTTTGTCTTTTACCAAATAGGGCTATCTTCTGTATACCACCCCTACCTTGTCACAA
The DNA here is from genome assembly GCF_901001165.1 of Salmo trutta. Lineage (NCBI taxonomy): Eukaryota > Metazoa > Chordata > Actinopteri > Salmoniformes > Salmonidae > Salmo > Salmo trutta. The sequence continues at coordinate 9,915,575 of NC_042988.1, read as the reverse complement.
CACAACTGATTGGCTCAAACGCATTAAGAAGGAAAGAAATTCCACAAAATCACTTTAACAAGGCACACCTGTTAATTGAAATGCATTCCAGGTGACTACCTCATGAAGCTGGTTGAGAGAATGCCAAGAGTATGCAAAGATGCCATCAAGGCAAAGGGTGGCTACTTTGAAGAATCTCAAATATATTTTGATTTGTTTAACACTTTCTTGTTTACTACATGATTCCATATGTGTTATTTCATATTTTTGATGTCTTAACTATTATTCTACAATGTAAAAATAAAGAAAAACCCTTGAATGAGTAGGTGTGTTCATACTTTTTACTGGTACTGTACATTTATTTATTCTCTTTTTTATTTTGCTCGGAAACCTTGGGGGCAAAACAAAATCACCAACGGGCCGCCTATTGGAGAACTCTGCTCTACAGTATCATCTCACCATTTAATAAACAAACACAACTACAATATTCAAACCTTTACATTCATGCTGTAGACTTTACAAGTAAGGAACCACAAATGTAGGAAAGAAAACTTTCCGTGCCAAGTTCAGGCTCAATTGCATAATACACACACCCTCAGGTCATTTTACATAGGGGTAAAATGTACACAACCACACGTGCACGTTTGCACAGAGGAGGTGCAATTTTCACAGAGAGCTGTTACACAGGCATGCATGTCGCCCTGGGTGGCTCGCCTCCCATTCCCATCAGGCCGTCTGTTTAGCATTGGAAAGGTTCCTAGAGCGCCCCCCCCCCCCACCGGTGGCTCACCGATGCATGATGGAACAGTCTCAGCAGGGCTGGAGGACCCGGCTGGAGCATTCCACAGCCCATAATCATAAACACACACCAAGTCACACACCCACCATGCAGATTAAACAAACACACCCACTCGTCCGCACATGTGCATATTTGAACATAGATCAGAATTAGTATTGTAAAAAAAATACTTTAAAAAAAATATGTATTTTTGTTAAAACATAGTCACTTAGGCTCCACACATTCACGTTTGAACGCGCGCACACACACACACACACACACACACACACACACACACTATGTGTGCTGAAAACACAAACACACCCACACCACAAGCATCAAGTGCATACAGACTTTGTAGATGCCCCTTGATTTACAAGATACAGTCAAAAACCAACAAAGGCACACCATAAATGTAGGTCTGAACACACTTGCTAAAATGAAAAAGGTACATAGATAAAATACTCATGACCATACTAACATACTGTAAACGCCTACCAACACAAATACACACATACAAACTGGGATTATGTGATTCACTTTTAAACTTAGGTCAGTGGGTGGTTGGCCTAAGTAACCCTGACTGTCCTTTTCATTTAAGAGTATAACTACAACAGACCATGGAGTTTTGAAAATGGAGGCCAAAATGTGTTTTAGGGAAGATGGCGTAGCCGAAGAATAGCGACAATTACACAACAGCATTACATATACAGTCTACCTAGCAAAGGGGCCCACGACAACTCAACCAACTCAGCGGAATAAAAGAAGTACACACACATGCTAACACACACACACACACATGCACCAGGGTAGCTGCAGACCTCCAAATCCCACCAAATGAACTATGTGGGGCCCATGGGCAAGGTGAAAGGTCAAGCAGGAAATGGAGCACACAGGATGTCTCAGTCATGTAGAACCGCTTTGCCTTTTCTTTCTATCCAGAGCTACTTCCTGTCTAATTTCACCCTCTCGGTGGCTTGGCCAATCAGAAACCAAGCTCAGAGGATGATGGGGGAGTGGGGAATGAAATGCAGAGAGAGAGAGAGATAGAGAGCGCGAGCGAGAGAGAGAAAGAGAGAGAGAAGAAAAAACAATAGGCTTCAAAGACAGCAGCTTGCATTCTCTCTCTCTCTCCCCTCCCCCACATGCACACACCCCCACTCCCAGCTAACTTCCTCTCAATGCATGTGGAGAGCAGAGGAGAGGGGCGAGAGACGGAGGAAGGGAAAGGGGTGGGGACCGCAAAAAGGTGCCTCTTCAAAATAAAATAAAACAGAGCTACTGATTAACGGCTCCTACGTACACTATTTTTAGCTCCAGGCAGAACTCTTTTGGGTTCAATGTAGAACCCTCTGGGGAAAGGGTTCTACCTGGAACCAAAAAGGGTTCTTCAAAGGGTTCTCCTATCGGGACAGCTGAAGAACCCTTTTAGGTTCTAAGAGTGTATAGAGCAGTAGGGTAACGAGATTAAGCAGCGAACTGCCAAAGCCGTGATATATGTTGGCATTGTACTACCGCTACAAAGCCCTTCAGTCAAAATGCCCACGTCTTCTTCCTATAGCTGGGATTGACCTTATGCGTGTAGACAACATAATGTGTAGATTTTATCTGGTATTTACAACTTGTTATCTGGTGCTTATTTCATTGCAACTATCCGGTGAATTTGACAATAAAACCTTATTATTATTATTTGATTTTTTTTTATGAATTAATGTTTTGATCTCACATTAAAAAAGACCAGTCTGTCAACATTGACGTTGAGAAATAATTTCAACACACAATTTTTAGGGCTATATCCACAGCCGGTGTGTTCGACCTTTGTATTCAACAAACGGTGCATTCAGAATGCCTAAAGTTGCAATGTTCGTATATCAAACGTTAAATTCAATACTGTTTTTGTTTTGAGCGATAATTCAACATTTCAGCTTAGCTGAATACACCTCACATCCCTACTAGCCATTCTCTGCTGCCTACGCCCTTCAAAAGAGGTAGCAGTTTTTCACAGGGATGCAATGGAACTCGAGCCTGAATCTCAACCATAAATGAAACCAAATCCACTCTCACCATGCAAAGCTCAAAGGCTCCAGATAATAACTGTTACAACAAGGCCATACAATAGGAAGGGATGGCGCTTAGCAGCACCATAGCTTGTGCTCAGAGAGAACGATAGCGCTAAATGCGAATTGTAATCACTTAATTGAAAAGCTCATTCCAATAATTGACCTCATAGTGTCATGTTAGGTTGCCATACAGCGTACACCCTAAAGCCCCACACACCTTCAATTGTCCCAGAATTTGGTTGGTAGACACTGTTGTTGCACCTTGATTATGATATTGTTAAACAAAAAGTCCAACAACTTGTTAATAGTAATGAAATAGTAAGACAGATGCAGATATTGCTTACCATTCAATCATACCTTGAGATTTGGCAGTATTGATAGTGATACAAACAAATATCTATTTTTAAAAATACTTCAAATCCTTCATCTCTAATTTCAGCAAAATTAACAAAGTTCAACATGTTAAAGGAATGTTTTTGGTTTCATGCTGTTTCTCCAAAGTGTAGTAAGTTCTCCTGCAATGCAGGACATTTTCAACTTGGAGTGCATTTGAGGTTATAAAAGTCCTGATGTTTGTAATTTCCACTTTGAAATGTCAGCCTTGATTTTCCATTGAGAAAAATGCATCAACCCCTACAAAAATGTCTATTAATTATAATCCACATAATTATTCACATTTCCTGTTGTTGCAGGATCATTTTCCTGCTGTAGCAAACTGACAACAAAAAAAGTAAGATCCTGGATACACTATACTGCAATGTGTGGGTCAACAGCCTATACATCCTGGGAATGGTGGTCAAGAAAGCTAATTGTGTGTGTGTGTTTTGTGTGCTGTGTGTTGTGTTTATGGGGTGGGCTGGGAACCTGCAGGATAGCAGGCCCATGGTTGCAGTTCTAAGCTGATTATGCTAAATGAGAGCGAGAGAGCGAGAGAGCGAGAGAGCGAGAGAGCGAGAGAGCGCGAGCGAGAGAGAGAGAGATTACACGTGGGCTACTGAAGTATATTAAAGCCACTACACAAAGCCTAGTTAAGGAATTGGATCATTGTCCACCTTGGTGTTGGGGAAGATGGGGAAAAGTAGAGCGACACTACAAAAACAGCCACCTTTACACACACAAACACACACACGCGGGCACACACACACACACGCACACGGTGGGATAGGGCAGTGTGTGCAGTGCAATGGCGATTGCGACATCCGTGGATCTGTTGGGGAGATATGCAAATTGTAGTGGGTCTTGGGTGTCGGGTAAGGTGGAAATGATCTGCCTCTCAAAGTACTGCATGATGACAGAAGTGAGCGCTACGGGGCGATGGTCATTTAGTTCAGTTACCTTCGCTTTCTTGGGTACAGGAACAATGGTGGACCTCTTGAAGCACATGTTGACAACACTCGAGCCAGCTGGTCTGCACATGCTCCGAGATCGCGGCTTGGGATGCCGTCTGGGCCAGCAGCCTTGCGAGGGTTAACACGCTTAAATGACTTACTCACGTCGGCCACGGAGACGGAGAGTACACAGTCCTCGTGAAGCTCTATGTTTACTTCATCGTGTTTAGCTCGTCTGGGAGTGAGGCGTTGGTGTCCGCGACGTGGCTGGCTTTCCCTTTATAATCTGTGATTGTCTGGAGTCCCTGCCACATAAGTCTCATGTCTGAGCCGTTGAATTGTGACTCCCCTTTGTCCCTGTACTGTCGTTTTACCTTTCTGATTGCCTCACGGAAGTCGTAGATGGTCTGTTTGTACAAGTCCATGTTCCCAGTCACCTTTCCATGGTTAACTGCGGTGGTTCGCACTTTCAGTTTTGCGGGAATGCTGTCACCTCTCCATTGTTTTTGGCTTGGATAAGTTCTAATTTTCACATCGGGAACAAGATCCTCTATGCACTTCCTGATGAACCCCGTCACCGAGTCAGTGTATACGTTGATACCATTCTCAGAGGCGACCCGGAACATTTCCCAGTCTGCGTGATCAAAACAATCTTGAAGCATAGATTCCGATTGGTCAGACCAATGTTGAACAGTCCTTTTCATGGGAGCTTCCTGTTTAAGTTTCTGCCTATAGGTGGGGAGGAGCAGAATGGAGGTGTGATCTAAATTGCTGAAGGAAGGTCGGGGGAGGGCCTTGTAGCTGTCCAGGAAGGGAGAGTAGCAAAGAGCCAGGGTTCATGTTCAGCGTGTAGCACAGGCGATGTGTTGATAGAATTTCGGTAGCGTTTTCCTCAGATTTCCTTTATTAAAGTCCCCAGCTATAATAAATGTGGCCCCAGGATATGCGGTTTCCAGTTGGCATATAATCCAGTGTAGTTCCTTGAGAGCCGTCACGGTTTAGGCTTGGGGGGAATATACATGGCAGTGATGATGACTGAAGAAAATGATCTCCGTAGGTGATGCGGTCGGCATTTAATTGTGAAGGATTCCAGATCGAGAGAACAAAAGGACTTGAGTTCCTGTACATTACCACAATCACACCATGCGTTACAAGACAGAAGATACGTTATTGCCATACAACCAATGCTAAGGGAGTTCAACGTTCTGATTGCTGCGGGGGAAAACTATTTTTCAAACGCCTTCCAGAGGGTAGGGGCTGAAAGAGTTAATTGGCTGGAGGGGTGGGGTCGTTGATGATTTATTTCCCCACATTTGAATGTGCGCTTGGTGTGCAGAGAGCTCAGAGGGAAGGTCAAAGCCAGTGATCTTTAAGGCATTTGACACAACCCACTGTAGTATCCTCTTAATGTGACTGTCCATGTTCCCATACCTAACTGTAATGGATGATATGGTAATGCACTGTATGATGGCTGTGTAAAACTGAACCAGTAGCTGACCCTGTACGTTTTCAGTTGTCTTAGAAAGTAAAGCCTCTGCTGGGCCTTCTTGATAATGTGGTTGGAGTTGGAGTCCCATTTGAATTATGTAAGTGCAAAGGAATTTGAAAGAATCTATCAAGGTTATTGGTTGGTCAGTGATTATGACCTTGGGGTTCTTTCTTATCCTGTAGTCTATGGCTATCTCTGTGTTTTTTTTAGGCATTGAGCATGAGGTCATAGTCCTTACACTACGTCACCGCCTTAGCCACTTTTTATTTAACCTTTATTTAACTAGGCAAGTCAGTTAAGAACAAATTCTAATTTACAATGACGGCCTACCAAAAGGCAAAAGGCCACTTCACGGCGGCAATGTGTTTCATTGTTGTCTGTGATGAAGCTGACTATGGTGGCATCGTCAGCCTATTTAAAGACCTCAACTGTGGTCTCATGAGATGTAAACTGGTTCGTGAGGAGGGAGAAGAGCAGAGCGGACGGCACGCAACCTTATGGTGCACCAGTACTGAGGGTCAGAGGGCAAGATGTCAGATTGTTTACCTTGACAGTCTGGCTTCTGTTCCTCAGGAAGTCCAGTATCCAGTGGCACATAGCTGGGTTGATGTTCATGTCCTTCAGCTTAGTGAATAGTTTGTGGGGATTGATGGTTTTGAAGGCCGAGCCAAAAGTCTATGAACAAGAGGCGTAAGTAGTTGTTAGGTGTCTGCAGGTGTTGCAATCTGTGGTTGAATGCCAGGTCGACAGCGTCTTCAATGGGCCTATTAGCTCACTAGGCAAACTGGAGTGGATCCATCAATGGGGATGTGCATGATGTAGGCTAGGACATGGCATTGAAACGCTTTCATGGCCACAGAAGTCAGGGCGATGGGGCTCAGGTGTTTGAGGCAGGGTGTTTTGGGTGATTTGGGGACAGTGATGATGGTGGATACTGTGGTACTGTACAATGGCATTAAGACATTTTTTTAAATGTCAGTGAACACTGTAGCCAGTTGTTCCATACAGTGGTGGAGCACAGCTGGGGCAAGTTGATCCGGCTCTTCGGCTTTCCTTATGTTCTGCTTTTTGAAAACAGTTCTCACCTCATCCTCCGGTATGGTGAATGGTGTCGGGAGGGGGGGGGACCTGAAGTGGAGGGTTGAGTGTCTATACACTTGTTTCCTCAAAGCGTGCAGAAAACACATTGAGCTTGTCTGGGAGGTCAGGGTCCTCATTTGAAGGGGGAGGATCATTTTTTGTAATTTGTCATCTCTTGTAAGCTTTTCCTGACTGATCTGGAGTCATTGGCAGTTAATTGTGCTTTCAGTTTTTTTGTGGTTTGTTTTGGCCTTCCTTATTGCAGAGCACAGTTTATATTTGGCTAGTTTGTATTTTGTTAATCATGAAACAAACCCCACCGCCTTTCTTTTTCCCGTAGAGTTTTTTCTTCTTGTCCGCAAGATGGACGGAGAACCCAACTGGTTGAATGGATGGGGACAGTATATCCGGAGAGAGCCATGAATCCATAAAACATAGTATGTTACAGTCCCTGATGTCTCTCTGGAAGGAGATCCTTGCCCTGAGCTCATCTACTTTATTGTCCAAGGACTGAACGTTAGCGAGTAATATACTCAGAAGCGGTGGATGGTATGCAAACAAATTTGTGCTAGAATTTCTGGTGAGTGACCACCGATCTAATGTCCAAATGTTATTTCTGGCTGAAGGTAATAATACATGAAAAGTTCAGAGAAAATAATGTAAGAAATAACATGAAAAAAATTTACACAGCAAAGTTGGCTAGGAGCTAGAAACAGGGAGACCGTGTCTGTCGGCGCCATCTTGACAGATATTCCATGTAGTCCATACCAGGATGTTGTTGGTGCCCATGACTCCAGGAAGGCATTTCACAAGACAGGACAAACGAGAGCCAAGGAGCTAACTACTCAGAAACAAGTAGTGGATGTGTGTTTATCACAATTCTTTGTGAAATAGCCTTACTACCACCCAAGAAGCTCTCAACAAAGCATGGAGGCTTAAATGACTTCATCAACATACAGTGTAAGCAAGGAGCACTGACATGAGACAAGATATAGGGAAGAGTGTGGTAATCTGAGCCATTTTTTACATTCAGCATCACTCCATCAAGCGAAATATAGTATTCTTTCTAACAAAGATATCTACATATATTTCAGTATGGTGGGTATCCCTGGAAATGATCCGAATTCATGTAAACGTTACAGTTTTGAAAACATAGCTTGTCCAAAAAAGTGGTAAATTGACCCGCAGGACAGAGTAAGTTAGGCCACCTACAAATCTCTGTACTGAATGAAATATTATCACTACCTTTTTAAAACCATGACAATCTGTATTTCCCAAACACAATTCAACACAATCACAATCACTTCTTTGTCTTTCAATCATTTTAGGCATCTTTTAACACAGGCTTAACTCCTAACAAACATTTTGTACTTTATTTAACACTTTTAACATAGGCCTGTTACCTCATATCCCAGCGATAATTCCTTGCATTACGCCTGGGAAGAAAACACTTCAATTTGGTCAACTTGTCATTGGCTCAACTTACCCCATGGTCATTGGCTCAACTTACCCCATGGTCATTGGCTTAACTTACCCCATGGTCATTGGCTCAACTTACCCCATGGTCATTGGCTCAACTTACCCCATGGTCATTGGCTCAACTTACCCCATGGTCATTGGCTCAACTTACCCCATGGTCATTGGCTCAACTTACCCCATGGTCATTGGCTCAACTTACCCCATGGCAAACATGTTGACTATATTAGCCCACACATCTACAAGGATGCACTTTCATGCTAGGTTTAGGACCTCATATTGAAGCTTATAGAGATCCCAACTGAACAATCTTAAAATGTCCTACGTTGGTTTAGATGCAAAATTCATGAAACCTCTAACACAATACATTCATTTGACTTGGTAAAAATCTATTTTTTGGATCTAACTTGCTTACCACTTTTTCCATGTGGTTCCTTACTTCATAGACTCCATGAAATCATGACCTCTCCCTAAATACTTGGTCAAATAATACATTTGGGTGGCTCAACATACCCATTTGGCTCAACTTACCCCACTCTCCCCTACACTGTATACTTACAACCCTTCCCTCTCCCTCCCTCTCCCTCCACTTGACCCCCCCCCCCCCCCGAGAAGACCTGATAGCTGCCCCCACCTCCTCCCCCCCTCCTCCAACGGGTGAAAGGTCACTCCACTAGCCAGGCAATCAGGAGGCGCAGATGCAACATTAACCCCAAACACGCCAGGGACACACACACACACAAAGAGTTGGACCGTTCTGCTGCTATAGCAGGCTGTCTCTGTCCCTGCCTATAGGGATTAGAATCATATGGAAATACCTAAAACAAGACATGCTAACAACAACAAACACAGGGAGATCTTGCATAGGGAGAGTCTAAATAGGTAGAGTCTGTTGGCATGAAGAGAGAACAGAGAGCAGGTGGAAAGACTGCCGCTGTCTATACGATTACAATCTTCACCTGGTTCATTACACTTCAAAAACAGCGGTCAGGAAAAGAGGCTCCAAATTTGCCCGTGTGGAGAGAGTTTCGGAACAACAAAAGGGTTGAGAAATAGCATGCAGGAAGGAGTCTTATTTTCTCAGGGTGCTCTGAAGGTACATATGTAGAAGTCATTGAAAGAAACTACAGAGTGGGAAGACTTGGGGAAATGGTTTTCATCCCAAATGTTACAACTGTGAACTGTAGTAGTCCTATATGAATAAAAGAGACAGTTCCCACTGGGCACAGATTGGTTGAATCAACGTTGTTTCAGCGTAATTTGTCAATGTATTGTGATGTGGAAAATCCATTGGATTTGCAAAAAGTCCTCAAAAACTGTTGTTTTGCGTGTGAGATTTCAACCACAGAATTATGTCATCATGGTAACCAGTTTTCAACATAGACAAACCTTTTATAAAATATGTTGAATTTCTATCTTTGAAACAACGTCAGATCGTCAACGTTATATCCACTATAAGAAAAAAATAACAAGTTGGGCAGCACCTCCATTTGGTCTCCCATCTAGGCTTTTAACCAAAACCTGCTTAACTTTGATATTCATCACTAACTACTAACAATGTGCTATCATGAGAATGATTATTGAGAGATCTCTTAATAACTAAATAGATTCACTGTTGCTATCGAAGTCATTCCAAAGGGAAGGTTTAACAGAGCGAATATAACATCATTGGTACTCTATACTCTATAAGTCATACATCATCAATATTATACTATTTAGGCCTATATATACTGAACCAAAATATAAATGTGACATGTAACAATTTCGAAGATTTCACTGAGTTACAGTTCATATAAGGAAATCAGTCAATTAGAATAAATTCATTACGCCCCAATCTATGTATTTCACATGACTGGAAATACAGATATGCATCTGTTGGTCAGAAATACTTTTTTAAAAAAGGTAGGGGCGTGGATCAGAATACCAGTAAGTATCTGGTGAGACCACCATTTGCCTCATGCAGTGCGAGACATCTCCTTCGCATAGAGTTGGTTGTGGCCTGTGGAGTGTTGTCCCACTCCTCTTCAATGGCTGTGCGAAGTTTCTGGATATTGGTGGCAACTGGAGCACGCTGTCGTACATGTCGATCCAGAGCATCCCAAACATGCTCAATGGGTGACATGTCAGGTGAGTATGCAGGCCATGGGAGAACTGGAACATTTTCAGCTTCCAGGAATTGTGTACAGATGTGACATGGGACCGTGCATTATCAGGCTGAAACATGAGGTGATGGCGGCCTATGCATGGCACAACAATGGGCCTCAGGATCTCATCATGGTATCTCTGTGCATTCAAATTGCCATAGATAAAATTCAATTGTGTTCGTTGTCCGTAGCTTATGCCTGCCCATACCATAACTCGCCTGTCACAACGTTGACATCAGTAAACCGCTCGCCCACACGACACCATACACGTGGTCTGCGGTTGTGAGCCCGGTTGGACATACTGCCAAATGCTCTAAAACAACGTTGGAGGTGGCTTATGATAGAGAAATTACCATTCAATTCTCTGGCAACAGCTCTGGTGGACATTCCTACAGTCAGCATGCCAATTGCACGCTCCCTCAAAACTTGAGATATCTGTGGTATTGTGTTGTGTGACAAAACTGCACATTTTAAAGTTGCCTTTTATTGTCCCCAGCACAAGGTACACATGTGTAATGATCATGCTGTTTAATCAGCTTCTTGTTATGCCACACCTGTCAGGTGGATGGATTATCTTGGCAAAGGATAAATGCACACTAACAGAGATGTAAACACATTTAAGCACAACATTTTAGAGAAAGATGTTTTTTGTGGGTATGGAAAATGTCTGGGATCTTTTATTTCAACACATGAAACATGGGACCAACACTACATGTTGCAGTTATATTTTTGTTCAGTGTAGCATTTGCAAAGTCATCAACAGCTATTGTTTCAGTTTAACCCAGGGTTCAACTAAAAATAGACAATACATAAAGGCCTAGGATTTCAAGCTTTGGTTGATGTCAAATTGAATCTTCAAGTTAATAATGAATATGTTGGATTCTCGTCTCCATTTCATCCAAAAATCAAAGTTAATGAATAGGACTAAATCAAATCAAACTTTATTTCGTGTATTTAAAGTTTGAATTGATTTGATTTAGACCTATTCTTTAACTTTGACTTTTGGTTGAGATTGGGGACATGAATCCAACATATCAATTGTTAAATTTGTAGACAAACTGGAATTAAAGTCAGACTAAGTCAGTGGCACAAAATATATATCTTCTTCAAATGTAAATATTTGGTTGCGTTTAAAACCAAACACAATTCAATATCAGTTTTGCTATACAGTAAATAGCCTATTAACTAGTAAATAGCCTATTAACTTATGTTGGATTCAAGTCTCCAACTAAACCAAAAATAATGTTAAAGAATAGGATTAAGCCAGTGGCTCAGATGGAACTAAAAACAGTAAAGTTAAGGCTATCTTTCAAACTAATTTAGCAGTTTTTATTCAACCTTAAATGAGTAACTTATCCATGGCAACATTTTTAAGGTTACTGTAACTATAAAAGTATTTATGTAATCACAGAAAATGTGCATGTTCAAGACAGCATGCAAAGGTAGCAGGTCTGTGGAGATCTTCACAATTGAAATATCTGTGTAGAATCTCGAACAGCATTGATCACTTGCACTATGTACTTTTAATGTAATCTGAACTACAATCCAGGTCATTTAGTTGTGCTATTAGATGAAGCACAGTGATAACACATTAAATTGTGTTATATAAATACAAAATGTCTGACAGTGTATTCCTATTTCAACTTTGTTGTGCTTTTAAATGGTTGAAAGTGCCATTAGATGACAACCAAAATCAGATATTGTTTTTTTTTATTGGAATTGAATTGTGCTTTTAGATGGTTGAGAGCATAGTGATAACATATTGGAAATTTAAACAAACTTCTGGCTGTCTTTTTGAGTGGGTGAATAAAGGTTGAAATCTCATTGATTAATGTCTCAAACAAAAATGTCCCACATTTCCACGTTGAAATGACATGGTGTGCCCAGTGGGCTGTGTCAGTTCAAAATCTCATTCTCTTCCCACTATGCCCAAAAGGAAGGATATGGGCACTTTCCAGGTACGAATGTGGAGCCAAATCAAAAGTCGGGAAGCAAAACTGGGAAACCCGAAAATCCTCCATCATGTCTAGGCACTCAAACACAATAAATGGTTGGCTTTCGTTGAAATCTGCACGTCCTCACCAGTCCGTTTCTATCTACAAGCCATCAGACTGCTGAACAGTCACACTGGACTGACCACCTGCTCTGATTCTTCGCACCATAGTACACATGGGCTCACTCATGCACACACCCACACAGACATACACACACATACAGTACATATACATTCATGCTGCACACACACACACACACACACTTACACACACACACACACACACACACACACACACACACACACACACACACACATCACAGCTGCTGCTAGCATACTCTTTTTATACTGCGAAATGTATACACATGCCCCCCTTCCCCAATACACGTGTAAATATTGGACTATAAATTGTGCCTTCCTGTATTATACTTATGCTAAAATGTTTATTCTATTCTACTGTCATTGACTTTATGTTCCTATTCTTATCTTTTATTATTTCTTATTGTTGTTGCATTGTCGAGTAAGGAACCTGCAAGTAAGCATTTCATTGGACGGTTTATACCGTGCGCTTCCTTACACAAATCTTGAAACTGAAACAGACAACTTGAAAGTCCTATTAAGGATGTAATCTCAAATTCAAACAACGTACAAAGCAAAACAATGACTCTAAGAGGTGATTGGCGCTCTGCGCTCATCAGTGACAGATAGGCTATATGAATGTCAGACGAGCTGACAACTGTTTTGATAAATGATTGATAGAAACGCATCACATTAATGCAACACAGAATTATTTGCATAACAAACAAGGGATTGTACACAAGCGAGATCACACTTCCAACATGGCAACTGCCTGACGTTGTTGTTAACCGACTGAAAACTCCACTTGCATGGATTGGTCATGCTCGTTGAAATGTTTCAACGTGCAAATCTTCACAATGTGCCATAAAAGCTTACCAAGATGTTAACTCACATTTTTCAAAGAGCAGAGAACAGAGTGAGGGAGAAGAGGAAATAAAAAAGCAGCTTGCAAGTTGACATATTGGAAGAAGAAAAAAGGAAAGACCCACACTGCTATTAGGAGCAGCTATTACGTAGGAGAGAGAAGTAGATAAGTCAATATTTCATGGGGACTATCTAGCGAGCATAAAATCAGAGATGAATATTTAATTGTTAATGGGAAGGTGCAAAGGCAACCAAATACCATAACACTGTACTCTGGTTCGACTGATCTAGCTGCTAGAGCCTGAAGTGCCAATACTCCTTAGTGTGTCAATCAAAGACAGACATGAACCCTTCTGTGGATGTAATACTGTACTTCATGCTTTAAATAGCCAGAGTGTGCAAGAGAGGGAGGGGGAGAGGGAGGGGGAGAGGGAGGGGGTGGAGAGGAGCGCAAAGAAAGAATGGTAGGGGAGAGGAAGCAGGGGGCACAAGCAAGGTGATTTCTTGAAGTCAACTGGCAGCATGCAGTCAACTGGCAGCATACAGTCAACTGGCAGCATGGATGACATGTTCTTTACACAGGCTGAGCTTCAGTGTGCTTGGGTATACCACTGCTTAGAATGAAATAGATGCCAGTACTCATTTGAGGTACTGGAATCAGATTTTAGAGTCAATATTCTATAGAGTTTGAATCTAAATTCAAGGTCCTGGTACTCACTACAAGTGTGCACCTACCCAGCTCAAGCGCAAGTATTACGTAATGAAAAGACAAAATATTTTTAACCTTACAAAGACACTACAGTACCAAGAATAGCCGGGAGAGTTCAAAGACTCGGACAACCTCGTTGGCCGAGAAAACCTGCTGAGAGGGATGAATCTCTTCCAATCAAAAATGTATTGATATGTCACAATACATTTCCTCTGTGGTTGTACAGTAGCGGTGGATGGAGGTGGTCAACGGGTTTGGGAGAGAGAGAGAGGCTAACAGGGCTGCCGTGAGGAGCAGTGGTTGAAGGCAGAGGAGTGATTCCCCTGGCACTGACCTGGTCCTGCTCCTTTCGCAAATTAGTATTTTATGATTCATGATTAAAGACAGATGAAGAACAAACAAAACAATGTACTAAAAACTAAGGCCACGTACAGTGCCTTGTAAAAGTAATTAGGCCCCTTGGATTACTTCACCTTTTTGTGGTGTTAAAAAGTGGGATTAAAAATGGATTCAATTGTCATTTTTTTGTCAACAATCTACACAGAATACTCTGTCAAATTGGAAGAAATATTAATTGAAAATGTTTTATTAAAAATAAAAGTCATAACTAAGATATAGTCGTTGCGTAAGTATTTAGCCCCTTTGTTTAGGCAAGCCTAAATTAGTTCAGGAGTAAACATTTGGCTCAACAAATCACATAATAAGTTACATGGACTCACTCTGTGTGAAATAAAAGGGGCTGATATGATTTTTTAAATGACTAACCCTTCCTCTGTCCCCGATACAGAAAACATCTGTAAGGTCCCTCAGTCAAGTATTGCATTTCAAACACAGATTCAAATACAAAGATAAGGGATCTTTTCGACAGCCTCAAAGAAGGGCAGTGATTGGTAGATGGGCAACAATAACAAATCAGACACTGAACATCTCTTTAAGCATGGTCAAGTTAATAATTATGCTGTGGATTATATATTTAACAAGGCACTAAAGTAATACTGCAAAAAAACAACAGCAAAGTAATACACATTTTGGTCTGAATGCAAAGCCGTATGTTTGGGGCAAATCTATCACAACACATCACTGAGAAACTGCCTCCTTATTTTCAAGCATGTTGTTGCTGCATCATGGTATGGATATGCTTAACATCAGATACTGGGGAGGTTTTCAAGATAAAAAGTGTGATGTAGCTAAGCACAGGCAAAATCCTAGAGGAAAAACGGTAGAATTTTTCTTTCACTTAGACATTAGGCTACAGAGTATTTTGTGTAGATTGTTGACAAAATAATGACAATTAAATACATTTTATTCCCACCTTGTAACAAAATGAAATGTAAAGAAATCCAAGGGATCTGAATATTTTTGCAAGGCACTGTAGCATCCTCTTCTCTGGAGATCCCAAATATGTCATGGCATGATAAGATTTGTTTGTAATCACAATTTGATCTAAACAAAACTCAATCAATTACAGAAATGGACCAAATCATAACTCAGGTAAAGGATGTTATTTTCTTTGCCATCAAGCGTCCATGGCATTCTAGTTTTTTTAATCGCGTTGATTGAATTTGTCGATTTGCTCCAGTATAATACACGACTTTCAATCGAATCAGTCATTTTGTCTTCCAGTCTCATATATTTCAGAATCATGAAAGCTCCTCATCTTTGAAAACGCATCCATAGTAATCAAATATACGACAACCATATTTTGGACAAAGCCATAAAAAAATGAATCGACTAATAAATGATTCATAACACATTCATAAGCACTGAAGGAACACGACAGTTACAGGGTTACGTAATAAACGTATTATTACTCAGATACTGCATGAATATACTATTAGGCATTAATAGCCTAACACTTCATGACAAGGAAAATTATTAATGACCAATGGTAGGTTTAGAATGTTGCCTATACACTTTTACAATATGACATTACTGTTGAGGTAACGTCTGTAATTGTTCACTTAACCATTAAATAATATGCCTACTTAAATTAAACCGCAGGTGTTTATTATAATGTGTATTTACCGCTTATGAGTCAACTTTGGATGTTTTCTAAAATAGAGTCAGGGTAATGTGTTACTGACTATTAGGCTGCTGTAAACTCTACGGATGAGCGTGTGAAACAAAAACACCTGGCCATCAAGGTGTGTGTATATCTCTCTGTGTGTGTGTGTGTGTGTGTGTGTGTGTGTGTGTGTGTGTGTGTGTGTGTGTGTGAGGAGAGTTCAGTCCAGACAGTTTGAGGCCCCTGGGAGCCTCTGTGTTTATGGTGCCATCTCTCTCATGCATCACAGTGCTGCACCACACACGCACACAAACACCGATTGACTGAGGGGAAAAATGCTCAGCTGAGGAATGTGGGGCTTCTGCCATGGCAACCAGCAGGGGAGGAAACACAGGTCCTCTCATACATTATCACTTTACGAGCTCCCCCCTTCTTCCCTCCTCCTTTCCTCCCTCTATCCCTCCTCTCACTCACTCACTCCGCCCTCTTCCAGGCTCCGAATTCCACAGTTCCCGAGCCTAAAACAAATCTGGTTAGGTTTTCGATCCTAGCTCATTCCATCGCAGCAATGGCGGATTGACCCGAACCATACACCGCAACCCTTGACCTCGGAGTGACTATGAAATGCTGTAGTTTAAGAGTTTAGAAAGGGCCAGAGGGCGTAGCACTAGCAGCAAACAATTGAACTGTTCACAGGGGCCGCAGCTTCAGCTGAGGTGCAGCCGCCATAGCGGGGGATGGGCTTCCCCTGACTTAAAATAGGCTTCGCAGGGTTATGTGGAACACTATGAGACAGTCACCCACACACAACTGCTTCCTCTGGCACTCCTATTACATGACATCATACATGCTAATAGGCTACATAGGGATATCATATGTGAGATTTTACGTAATTGCTTTAATCAAAATGCCACACAAAAAACGACACGTCAACCAACAACCGCCCGAAAACGGGAAATTGATAGCGTCTGATATGCCTGGCGTTTTGTTGCGGTTTCAGAGCAGTTGAGCACAAAAATCTCGATTATTATAAACCTCATAATAATTCACATTTCCTGTTGCTGCTCAAATTAAGATCCTACATCCGTAAATACACTGTGCACATGAATGAATGATGCGAATCGCAGCCTAGGACCCTCTCCTTCACTGGTGAAATGAGTCTACTCTACAGGTCTGACCTACACAGTAGAGAGCGCATTCGCGCCATTGCCTGGAAGAGGTGGGGTGGTCGTTGCGGTGGCTGGTATAGTGAGAAGAAGCTGAACCTGCGAGAACAACTCTGGAGTTCATTTAGCAGTGGAGAAGTAGCAACGAGAGATGTGCCTTTAGTCTGGCTCAAAGTTAATGCCTATCTCCACAATGACCCGTTCGCCATGAGAAGATGGCAGCCGCAAGGTCTCCATTTTGTGTGGCACAGTAGCCTAACAGTACGTTGTAGGTGAGATATTGATCTCCATCGAGTACATTTAGCCATTGTCACTTTATTAACACATAACTTAATATATTTTTTGTTATACATTCTGATTCCTGAAAAACACTTATATAGCCTATATTTCCATTCTGATAAGAGCAAGGTTTCGATAATCTACGCATGCAGGGCTATGAGTGCGTTTATTTGTTTCCAACATACGATATGGAATAATAAAGACATATTTATGCATGACAGTTGTTAATTAATGCACGTTTTCTTTACACTGTGGTGTGCTACTGGAGTCTGGTCACTTTATGCCCTGTGAATATGGTCAGTCCCATAGCCTTGCTGTAGGCTATAGGCTGACGCTGCCTGCGCCTCTTGCACACGTCTTCCTCGTGCGTCATTTTGTGCGCAACAGTGGCCTACATTTTATGCACTGCATGGGTTCGAGAGAAATACTTGTCCAATTTACAGCATATAAAGTAAATGATTAACTTTGATTGACATTATTCCATATATTTATAATAGCTCAAGAATAGTCTACAGACTACTCGTTTAATTACTTACAGTTTGATCATTAGAAAAAGTTGTCGCTCAGATTTGGGTTGAAGTTATTGAGAAGAGGAGGGTCAAATGTAATAATTTTGGTAAGAGCAGTCTATCTAGGCGGATGACCTTGCATGTATTTCTCTTCCAAAACGATGATATTTCGTTGTCCCTTTCTCGGTAACCCACCCAATTTGACAGGCTCTGCCATATCGAGGCCCTATGCCCACATAGACCTATTGATTTGATATTTGTATGCAATATTAATGACCAAATGATTGCCAATTAATTTATATTGCTCTAAAAATCAACAATTAACACTGATATACAGGTTTAAAAGTACTATTCTTTCAACAGTTTATCCAATCAACTGATGGTCAAAAGACAAAAGTCTATAGAAACCTGTATCCAGTTTTTTTTTGCATAGGAATATTTATCCCTTAAATTTCCCAAAAGGCAATAAAAGAGAAATGTAGGCTACTCGACTGAGGCCATAGGCCTAAACATTCCCTCATACATTAGGCTATATGGTCTATAACCGCATAATCAGAACCGAACGCTATTTTCCTTATTTGTCTCTCTGTCCATATTCCATACTTGCCATGCAGAACCCAGCGGGTAAAAATCTGAATCAGACAGATAAGAAAGCTATTCTTCAAATTAGAAGTAGTCCGGATTAGGATGAATTTGCGGTCTGTTGGTTAATAAGAATGCATATGTTCAGAATATAAACAAAACCAAAACACCGCATATAACTTGCTATGGTGGCAGTTTGAACACTTACAGGGCTCTTAGACACACACATGTCTGTAAAGCCGTATTTTCTAGTTCACTGCGAATGACACCACCCTAGATAAATCTGAGCCATGTGAGCCAGCAAGTAGGTAGCCATCTTTATTGGACAACGCCCAATTACCACAATGAAATACAGTCACATGTGGCAGCGCAGAACATACCAGAACATTTAGAAACATCACTGAGAGCACTATTCATCTGGGCGTCACCTATTGAATAAATTGATATGGATGAGTGGCACAGACAGTCACCACGTTGAGAATTCGTGGCTAGGTTCCTGCATGGGTAAAACAAACGCTTATAAAGATAATATACTGTTAATAACTTACACACAAAAACAAAAAAACAGCTGCCATTTTATCACTATTGTTTAAAGGTTAAACAATAGGCGTTTTATAGGCTATGCAACCATAGTCGAAGACATGCACAATATTGTAAATCTACATATTATCAATGCACGTCTGGCTATATTGCATTGAAAAGGAAAGACTGTTCATTACATTCTATTGAGAAAGCAAACCCTCTTGCTTCTCTCTGTCTGTCAGTGCGGTGGCTACACACCTCCCCCCATCGCTCTACAGCCTAGCGCTGCTGTTTGGAGGAAAACCTGCCTTCATTCATAAAGTCTGTAAACTACTCGAGAGTACTACAGCATCGTGGAAGAGGCGGTTCTCGGAGTAGCTGCACCGCCCACCTAGAGAAGCGGAGGGGAGGGGAGGGGGAGAAGATAGAAGCAGTCATTGGATAGAAGAAAGGAGGGAGCGTGTGGCTCCAATGTATGCCAGAGAGCACGCCTGACGCATACAGGGGGTATAGCAAGGGTTTGGCTATGCTGGTGATATCGAGCAGTGACACATTTCTGATACATATGCATTGTTTCTGATACATATGCACTTACTTCCGATGAATCATTGCTGCGTTTGACGTGGACGATTTTCTTCCCGTCGCTGCACTGTCCAGAAGTCAAGCCCCATAGCGTATAGAATAGAACCACGTAGGCTACTTGCTATAACGTTTAAACATGACTCATGGAGCAGAAACATAACCTCACATCCTTGCATTCGCTTTTCATCTGATGTCGATATGTCTGCTGGTTCTAATGAGACCTAGATTGAGTGTTTAAACGGTTAGCCTACATTTTATATGCATTATAGCCTATTCGTGAATGATCAAAGCCTCACGCGTCCTCATAAACGTGCAAAATGTATTTCTTAATTGCCCATAATACGTCCGAGAAAGCAAAGGCAAATCCATTCGGTCACACAACGTGTGTCAGTTTTCGTCAAATCATGGGAGGAGATAAACCAGTGTTTATTCCAAATAGGTAAGAAGTGAGAGGCATGACAAAACCCCCACTAAGCGTTCTACTTGAAATGAATGTAATAACCGAGTTGTTTGTTTTGATAGCGAGAAAAGACATATACCAATTGAATGATTAACACCCAACTACACTCTAGAGTGAAACGGCTATTGAAATATCATTATCAAGCACTAAAAAAACATCGTATTAAGTTTTCATCGAAATCATAATGTAGCATAACGATTTCAACACTATGTTCCATCTGAGTCCATACTTTAGATCGATGTAAAACGTTAGGGGAATCTCACTCATTGTGCATGCACGCATCATGCCAATGACTGCAAACAAATAATTCAACACTAAGGGAGAAGGCCTACTAGTTGAACGAATTATAGTTCATATCAGTATTATATAAACCCAAATAAAATGTAAAATTCTCAAGTTTATCCACATTGTTTGAGTAACAACTTTAGTGTCGTCAACTCATTGCTGTCTAATGTACACTATGAACAGAACTTCGAAATCTTTCAATTCTAAAATGAGAAATGTACATATTTCCAAACTACATTCTTTAAGATAAACAATTCTTCCCCACAAATAATACATAAAGTATTACGCCAAAGAAACAATAAACAATTCCATGAAACAAACACTGGTGAACATTTGTGTATTTTCATATTTTCTCATTCTCTCGCACTACCTAGTTGTATATAATAAATATAATGTATGTAAACTTTGATTAAACTCTGTTTTCTGTATTTTGTCTCTAAATGCTGTCTATCACTAGCAGCACCATATCACCAAGTAACATTCCGAGTATGCGTAAATGGACTTGGCAAATGAAGGTGATTCTGATTCTGAGAACGGATATAGGCCGAGAACTGATATTGGTCTAGGCCTACTGCTATAAATCTGATATCAATCACTGATAATTGTTTGAATTTAAATGTAAAAAAATTTACTTTGAAAACTAAATAACATTAAAGTTGGTGTGATGTCAAATGGTTATTTTGTTGCTTTATTCTATACCGAGATACATTACATTATAACTCCGATGTAAAACACCTATCAGAGTACCTTTAGGATGCACAGTGAATATACGTGAGAATAGGGAGTGAGGGGAGACAAATACTCCTAAATTAGAAAAATATGAACATCATATTAAGATAGTGTTAAAGCATTGTGCCCACACCCCAATGAAATCCCAATGTTACCACTGCAAAGTTCTGAATTCAATACAACTAGTCTACAAGTCAATTAAGCCCAGAAACCTTTACAATTAATTAACATAACATACTCTAAAAAGTTATAACATATCTTTACACATAAATTAAAATAATTGAATAACTAATTAATTTCCATAGAGTAATAACATAAATTGTATTGTATTATACTCAATCATACAGTACAATTTCCAGTTCAACTTATAGGACCCTCTCCAAATGGTCAGCATTGGGGTAAAGCCTGTCCATTGCCAGATTTTAATGTACAAAAATACAACTGTGGAAAGAATTTGCTTATCCAGCACCACAACATATATTGTTTTCTATTTTCAAAAACATTATTTTTGTTTCTAAATTCTTCAACCACAAAGTTCTATGCCATCAACACCATCATCTTTAGTTAACTAAAAACGTGGTCCACCCAGAAGCCTTCTGTGAGATCCACTTCAGAAGAATAGAGAAGTTATTCTCCCCATTTACCTTCAAAAAGGTAAATAAGTATTTTGACCTAATGAGATGTTCCTACTTTTGAGAATTTAGTGTCCTTGAACAAATCAGAACACTTCAAAAGTAACAAAGTGTAAGGTAATCATTTACTACAATGCTCATGTATATATCTCTGTTTCCCCCCAGTCACATAAACAGATTAACAGAAATAAATGATTAAAACCTTCCTCTAAAAACATCTACCAAAATATCCATATTCATCAATATGACCACAAACAGTTTTCAAAACCTTGCTAAAAGTAACAAGCATCTCCAACTTCAAAGTTCACTTTGAGAGAGAAAGAGAGAGAGAGAAAGAGAGCCACAATGTACTTGTGTTTCAAAAACAAGAGGGGGGTTTCTTCATCGGAGAGTGTGACGTCAGCTCTGACTTTGTTTTGAATCAATGAACCCCAAGGACCAATACAACGTCCAGAATGTGGGGGCCAGTCCACTCTATATGCAACTGACTCCTAGGAACAGCCAAGGCATCCCTCCCTTCCTCTGTTTAGTTCCCTTCTCATGTGTAACTTCCAACACACAGCACAACGCCATGGCTGCTGCCCCAAACATTGATTGAGGAACGTTGGGTAATGATCATTGCCGATCAACATGGCAAAGATATTTGGGCTCTATATTCCAATAATAAAAAAAAACGTTTTAAGACACACTACAGCTCAACTCTGTTAACCATGTGTTATGTTTGGTACAGTCCACATAGCCTCAGAGAGAAATAACAAAAGCTAAAACTAATACAACTAAATTAGTTCTAAACTAGATGACAAATAACATTTCTGTCAAGCATTTTGCTCAATACTTGAACATTGAAGCAAGGACCCACTTCATCATAATTCCATTGCATGGTTTCACGTAGATTGCAATATTTCTTTCACATTTACTTGAGGTATCAGAAGTTATTCTAAGAAATTAGCAAACTGCAGGGTTTCTCTGTGCATGTGTGTTTTATGAACATTCAACAAATCTATCAAATTCTCAGACTCAAAATATTAATATTCACATTTTAGTCATTCAGCAGACGCTCTTATCCAGAACGACTTACAGTTAGTGCATTCATCTTAAGGTAGCTAGGTGAGACAACCACATATCACAGTCGTAGTAAGTACATTTTCCCTCAATAAAGTAACTATTAGCAAAGTCTTGTTACAGAAGTATTACTAGAGGCGAAGAGGAATTGAAACACATTAAAACTCACTATGCAGAGATCAATCAACACCTTGGTTAACAAACAGGTAACTGCCAAAATAAAGGAAACACCAACATAAGTGACTTAATAGGGCGTTGGGCCACCACGAGCTGCCAGAATAGGTTCAATGCTCCTTGGCATAGATTCTACAAGTGTCTGGAACTGTATTGGAGGGATGCGACACCATTCTTCTACAAGAAAATCCATCATTTGGTGTTTTGTTGATTGTGGTGGAAAACGCTGTCTCAGTTGCCGCTCCAGAATCTCCCATCAGTGTTCAATTGGGTTGAGATCTGGTGACTGAGACGGCTATGGCATATATTTTACATCGTTTTCATGCTCATCAAGCCATTCAGTGACCAGTCGTGCCTTGTGGATGGGGGCATTGTCCATCCTGGAAGAAGCCACTTCCATCAGGATCGAAGTGCTTCACCATAGGTTGAAGGTGATCACACAGAAGGGCTGGCTGTGTATTTAATTGGTGTTTACCTTACCCTCTAAGGGGATGAGAGGACCTAAACCATGCCAGGAAAATGCACCCCACACCATAACAGAGCTGCCAGAACCCTCATTTACTCAAGTGTTTCCTTTATTTTGGGGGTTATCTGTATATGGATAACGAAGACAAGGATAAAATGTTGACCCAATGGCATCCCAACATGCCAGTCATTTTAATTAGACCTGACCCTTAACTGAAAACCACACAAAAACAAGTTTTATTCATAACATCGGTCAGAGTGTGTTCAACCTCATCCTTTTCGTATGAGACTGAAATGATGCCTGCAACCACAACCAGGGGAGGAAAAATACTGTTGTGCATTCTCAAATATCAAAGCAACCATGCATGTTTGCTTTTGTATGTTTGCTGGACAAAAATAATACCAACACGAAAGATGTTTCAATAGATTTCGATCTCATCGCTCCTCGGTCTATGTGCGCAGCAACTCAGCAAATAATCTTAATCCAGAAATCCAACACCACACTCACATCCATGTGAGCATGTGTCCTGTGTGTGACATGGTACACACTCCCAGTATGATGAAGTGACTAGTATGAGGGGAGAGGTATGAGGTGGGGGAAGGGGGTTGAGTAAGGGTGTAGGCTTGTAAGCCGCCCTCGCTCCCTCTGCCTTGTAGTGTGTGTGTGTGTGTGTGTGTGAAAGGGGATAGCATGGCCATACCAGCACATGCCTGTTTGGCAGACATGTGACCTGGAGGCTCCATTTTAACTGATTCATAGTCAGAGCTGTGAGACTGAGGGAAAGAGCGAGAAGGAGCGAGAAGGAGCGAGAGGGGAGAAAAATGGAGGAGGGGAGAAAATGGGTCTTCACTTTGCTTTGCAAGGCCTCATAAGAGAACAATAATAAGAAAATACTTACATATCATTTGACACACCCACTTCTTACCACCTTATATCAAGATGTGAATTGCAGCAGAGACATGTCTACACATATCTTCCTACATCTAAAGTAATCATGCTCAATGATATTAGACGATTTCTATCTTTTTACATTGATGTTGCCCTCTAATTATACACATTGTAAAGCTTGACATAGACTTATTTTTTCTATATATATTTGAGTATTTCTTTAATACTGCAGTGGGCTAAATCAGGGTCACACAGAGTTTCTTGGTAGTCTTAAACAAATCTACTTTGAAACAAAAGTATACACCTCACACACTTGGTTATGGGCTTAAAAAGAAGAAGACACTTACCTGTACAATTTCAGATATACAGTCTTGAAATGTAGAACATTTTGAGTTCGCATCCCACTATTACACTTTATATCATCACAGAAGACTGAAATATAACAAAACCGTTTGACATAGAAACACCAGATTTTCTGAGGTTGAAAGAAATATTTGTTTATTAATTATGAAGTTATGAAAAACATGAATAACATTCCACCCCTGAGGCAACTAGGTCGTTTGACTGCAGGAAAGGGAGAAAAAAAACTCAAACTGTCACCAAGGTCAGTGGATCTGGTAAGGGAAACCCCATTAACATGTCACTGTTAACAAATATTAAGCCATCCTTTCATGCGCCTCAGATACAACACAACATTATTCACTGTATTGGAAGGTTTACATAAAGTAGTCCTTCAGTAACTATTTAGGAAAATGGTGATGACTTCAGGGCACTGATAGAGCATGGCACTACCAAGAGTGTTGACCCATGAAAGACCGAGCTATTTGCTCACTAAGACGTGCTTTAAAATACAGATAAATGACCTGTAACCCTACACTCGGTTCAGTCCCAATTATTTTCATTGTCTCAATAATCAATTGGTCATTTTTGGATGTCTAAAATAACACTGCTTTCTCATCTGTGATGCAACAAAAATAATTAGTTTATAAACCATAGTTTATTAAGGTTCAGTAACACTTTTATGTGTGATGTCATGTTACATACTTTAAAGACATATTTTCTTTTTCAATTCAATACTATGAAAAATGTCATTAAGATTTAACTCAGTCGTTTGAAGTCTTAACAACTTGTCCGTTGAGGCCGAACATGTTTACAGCATAAGATAATTATTTAGATGAAAAGAATATTTCATAAATCAATAGTTATTCATTACAAAAAGGTAAACATTCTGATTAGCATCCAAGAACCCCACCGTAAGTTAATATAAGAACATAATACAATTATGAATCTTTGGCCCACACAACTCTACAATCCTTAGATCGTGCTGCTACCGCGACTACCACGAATCCCATAACGTCAAGTTCCCACTTCAAACTGTCTTTTCAGACAAAAACACTGCAGACAGTCTTTCAATAACTTCATTGAGCTATTTGAAATGTATTATGCTGTCTACGACAGCGTTATCTTTCTCAGAGCTTTAATGACCTTGTACAGTACATACAATATGTGCACTGGAATTGCATCTACGCTTTCCACACCTGGGATCTGCACTCACATCTGGGTTACCACTCATGTTTTTGTTGTTGTTGAAAATGTATAGAAATTGGCAGACCATTTAGAGCTCCGCCACTTTGGAACCCCTGGACTAAATTACTGAGAAGTGGGCCAAGGATTTCTGAAGACAAGCAAGAAATACCCTCTCTCTCCCCATCGAGACCTTCCACATTCCGGCACTTTTGGGTGCCAAGCCCCACTGTGACACCCACAGAAAGGAGGTGGGAGCAGAGTTGCAAAATCCACACGAGACACAACACCTCTTAAAGCAGAGCAGAACAGCAAAGTGGGACTGACTGGGGAAGCTCCGCCCACTAGGCTCTCTGCTCATTGGTGTCCAAGTGTACAGGGAGCACTCTGGAACAAAATGGCTGCCCTGGGTGATCAAACAGGTGGATGATGATGATGCACATTCATGACAAACAACACTTGGGTCCTTGATGAGAAGAGGTGATTAAATGCAACAGAGCTGGTGAAAAGTGACTTTTTTACTGCTGTGAACTAAATCTAAAGAGAGAAAGACTTGACACCACACAAATTGTCAACATCGTTGGCTATGAAATGAGTAATCAACATCTTGGCATTTAATATTTATCCATTCAAAATGTGCAAACACATTCAAACGTATTTGTGAACTAATGAATCTATACTGAAAAAATTCCACACATAGTCAATATCAGAATAGCTCAGTCACTTTGAAAGGAATAATCAACATCTTGGCATACAACATCTATCCATTCAAATTGTGAAGTAATACATGTCCAATTTCAACTGTTTAATAAATGAAGAGCAAAGTTTTGAGAAAATAAATGCTGTGATTTCATTTAAACGTCCAAGAGAAACAAGCGTTTCTGTCTACAACATGGGTCATGAACTTAATGTGAATTACATGTGAAAAATATTCAGCAATTTTTTGATGATGCCTAAATGTAACTACATTTAAACCTCTGCAGCACTATATATTACAGCACATAAAGTGGTAATAACATGGCAATAACAGTATTTTAACAAGATGTTAGTTTCTCCCAATGAAAACATTACTTCAATATCCTTCGATTTAATAAATAGACAACAGAAATAAAGATAAACCAGTCACACCTTTATAAAAATTTATCCCATGGAATTTTCACACAGTGAAACGAAACAAGACATTTAGCAGTGGGATGTAGCTTATGATTGTCTATCACTCGTTTGTTCTAACGTCCTTCAATTTTCAATGAATCGATATAGAGGGGATAGCAGTTGTCACCAGTCATTTACTGTGACACTCTGGTCTTGCCTATTGACCCACTGTGGATTGACTGTGGCTAAAGGTGCTGAGAGATGCAACAGTACTGTATGCCATCTAGAGCTGCAGCCCGGGGGCTTATCTTAGCTTCTTTTGGGTTTGCAGATGCAGCCTTCCCTGTAGCTCAGTTGGTAGAGCATGGTGTTTGCAACACCAGGGTTGTGGGTTCGATTCCCACGGGGGGCCAACACAGGAAAAAAAATTAAAATGTATGAAATGTATGCATTCACTACTGTAAGTCGCTCTGGATAAGAGCGTCTGCTAAATGACTAAAATGTAAAATGAATACAGAGGCTCTGTCCTGTTCCCTCTGGCCTTGCTTTTCCATATCAACTCGGAAGGATACAAAGGAACAGGCGTGATAGACATAGCACTGATAGACAATTTCATAACAAGCCATAACAAGGCAACGAGACAAGCTTGTCTGCATTGAGTATGGAAATCCAGCAAAGTCAAGGAGAAATCCAATAAGGACGTTTGACCTCTTGACGGATTCAATTTGATGAGTCAAACTCGCAAAATGAAGAAGATCACACAAGATGCACACCTATGATGTTATTCATCTTTGAACTTTCTCCCACATTTAGAGGGGAGATGATATTCAGTGTAAAAGGAGACTTTCTCCTTGAATACCTTTTTCCAGTTCGGCCATTTAGCAGACACTCTTATCCAGAAAGACTTACAGTCAGTGCATTCAACTAGGTAAGATAACCACATATAGGTCTTTCCACAGACCACAGCAAACGTACTGGTAGTGTAATACATTTTAATACAAAGGTACTAAATACGAGGATGTGAGTCGGAGCTAGCTGTTACTGTGTCAGGTTAACTTATTTACAAAAAGCTGCATCCTATTGGAGCAGAAGCTATATGTGACAACTTAAAGAGGGAACATATCCCAGCCTCAATAGTTTATCTGATAGAAAGACTAATTCAGAAAAATGTGCCTTTGACATAATACCCATGGTACACATATTTCCTATGGAAAGCAGTCAACTTCAGGTTTGTAAAGATCCACATGGATAGCAAGAGAGGGACTTTAATTACACAGAATAACTCTTAACACAAGCACCACTGACATAAAAAACACTATAGCTCCTTGATCTTCAATTTCTCTCATTGCAAAATATGTGTTTAAGTATTTAGGTCTAAGAGGCACTACCCCTTCATGCACACACACCTCTACCATCCTCCAGTTTGCCCCAGGGGGAAACTTTGGGAATGTTTACCGTGTTCCTCACCCAACCGAGCCTCCAGAGAGGCCGGTTCACAAGGCACACAAAGAGAGGTCAGGGGTGAGGGGGCGGGAGGCCCCTAACACAGGGAAGTACTTTTGGGGGAGGGGGGGGGGTGAAGACGTTCTGCTAGACTGAGCGAGGCTGAAGACTTTGTATTCCAGGAACAGTGAGGTTAGTAAGTAAACATCAGCTGACTGTGTGACCCAGAGTAAATAAAAGTGATAAATAAAAACAAATCAACAAACGCCCCTTAGTCGTGCAAGCTCTTCAGACAGGCCAGACATCACAAAAAGGGCCACATACTTTCAGTTCTACTCCATTCATAAATGTTCTATATGGCATTTATTTAACCCTACGTTGATGTTTTTATTCAAACCAAATTGAACAGTCTGTAAAACATCATAAAGGAGAGAAAAGGACTGGATTAAACTTAACAAAGTACTTTAAAAGTGTGTGGGCACAACCTAAAGCATGAATCAGACTGCCGATAGAATTGTATCACTGTGGGAGCCCGTCCCTTCTCTTGCTAGGACAAAACTGGTACCTGCTTCGTGCCGACCCATTAGCAACGAACCTGACGTTTCTACTTGTAGAATCGCAATGCTCGTCAGTGGCCAACAACTTGACTTTGAGCCAATCAGAGAGCACAAACCCCCACATGAGGAAGCCAACAGGAGTGACAACAAAAAGGGAAAAAAGAGGGCAATTTACATCCACGGTTAAATGTCATGAGCAAGTCACACTTCATATGCAATGTAGGCTATGGGATGGTAACTAGCGAATTGCATAGATGCAATGCACACAAAACTAAATTATTACTCCAAGTTAGATAACTAATATTGACACTATAATTAAATCACAATGGATTTGTTTACATGAAACAGCTGCCCGTGATAGCTGACAAGATAGGGCAGACTCCTTACCTAGCTAGCTAGCTTGCTAAGCTGTGCTAGCTAGAGAATATGCTAACCTTAGCTAGCTAAATATTTGGCTATGGACTGGCACTGGCAGTAGGGGATTATGGAGAGTTAATTAAATAGTTTCTTCGTCATCATGTTAGGTAGTTAGCTGTGGCCATCTGGCCAGTATCAACTATGGCTTTCTACAAAATAGCAACATTAGCGCAGCTAGCTATATAGCTGGCTAACATTGGAATCTAGACCATAAAATAAGCTACACACACGGACCTGTATTGCCAAACAACGCTACTGTCACCTTCTGGTTTGGAGTATTTTAACAAGGCTGAGTGGCTGATGACTTCAAGGTCTTTGCTGGGTAAACACAAAAGTGACAGTGTTCAGAGGTGCTAAGTACAGTCGGAAGGCAAATGTTTGACAAGCCTACCACAATGTCTGAGCTATAAGAAAATGTTCCTCACACTTCAACTGTTCTTAGGAAACTATATTTAACTTTCATAATGAAGCTAGAGAAAGTTCAATACAAAAAGTATATCTAAAATCATTTTGATACACTGTACCATTCACATTTTACAATGCAAACAAATTCCTCCTTGGTTCATTATCATCTAATTGTTTAGATTTTCTTGAATTATTTCGCAATAACCTGTCTATTAATCCTTGCAAAAACACATTTTAAAAAATGCATCATAAACGCCCACCCAATTTGTTATTAGAGTTAAGCGGTGCATTTTGTGCTTATCTGCCCCGTCAGCTGACATTTCCATCCAGCTGTTTGGTGCAGAGCCACCCCTGGGGAAATACGCTCTCAAGGAGGCTTCTTCTGGGTAACGTGCCCTTGGATGGGTGGGATGGAGTGTTGTGGAGTGGGACGGTGAGGCGAGCCTCCGTCTGTCCACACAGGGACAGCTCAACTCTACCCCGGGGCCTCCCTGCTGTGTATGTGTGTTTCATCACATGCTTCTAGATGGCCACTATTGTTCCTGTACCCAAGAAGGCAAAGACAACTGAACTAAATGACTTTTGTCATCATGAAGTGCTGTGAGAGACTAGTCAAGGATCATATCACCTCCACCTTCAGTTTGCATACCGCCCCAAGAGGTCCACAAACGATGCAATCGCCTGCGCACTGCCCTATCCCATCTGGACGAGGAATACCTATGTAAGAATGCTGTTCATTGACTACAGCTCAGCATTCAACACCATAATACCCTCAAAGCAATTGGGTCCTGGACTTTCTGACGGGCCGCCCCAGGTGGTGAAGTTAGAAAACAACATCTCCACTTCGCTGACCCTCAACACTGGGGCCCCACAAGGGTGTGTGCTCAGCCCCCTCCTGTACTCCCTGTTCACCCATGACTGCGTGGCCATGCACGCCTCCAACTCAATCATCACGTTTGCAGATGACACAACAGTAGTGGGCTTGATTACCAACAACAACGAGACGGCCTACAGGGAGGAGGTGAGGGCACTCGGAGTGTGGTGTCAGAAAAATAACCTCTCATTCAACGTCGACAAAACAAAGGAGATGATTGTGCTTCAGGAAACAGCAGAGGGAGCATCCCACTATCCACATTGAAGGGACAGCAGTGGAGAAGGTGGAAAGTTTTAAGTTCCTCGGCGTACACATCACAGACTAACTGAAATGGTCCACCCACACAGACAGTGTGGTGAAGATGGCGCAAGAGCGACTCTTCAACCTCAGGAGGTGGAAGAAATGTGGCTTGTCAGCCAAAACCCTGACAAACTTTTACAGATGCATAATCGAGAGCATCCTGTCGGGCTGTATCACAGCCTGGTACGGCAACTGCACCTCCCTCAACCGCAAGGTTCTCCGGAGGGTAGTGCGGTCGGCACAACGCATCACCGGGGGCAAACTACCTGTCCTCCAGGACACCTACAGCACCCGATGTCACAGTAAGGCCAAAAAGATCATCAAGGACAACAACCACCCAAGCCACTGCCTGTTCACACCGCTACCATCCAGAAGGCGAGGTCAGTACAGGTGCATCAAAGCTGGGACCGAGAGACTGAAAAACAGCTTCTATCTCAAGGCCATCAGACTGTTAAACAGCAATCAATAACTCAGAGAGACTGCTGCCCACATTGAGACCCAATCACAGGCCACTTTAATAAATGGATCACTAGTCACTTTAAACAATGCCACTTTAATAATGTTTACATATCTTACATTACTCATATCATGTGTATATACTGTATTTTATACCATCTATTGCATCTTGCCTATGCTGCTCTGCCATCGCTCATCCATATATTTATATGAACATATTCTCAGTCACCCCTTTAGATTTGTGTGTATTAGGTAGTTGTTGGGGAATTGTTAGATTACTTGTTAGATATTACTGCACTGTCGGAACTAGAAGCACAAGCATTTTGCTGCACTCGCATTAACATCTGCTAACCATGTGTATGTGAACAATACATTTTGATTTGATTTGTGTAGGTGGGAAGGGTTGGTTTCCCTTGCATTTCAGTTGCAGCTCAGAAAATCCTGACTCTCACACATGGAGACAAATCCATTTGGCTGCACATTGATCCCAGCCGAGTGGATAGCTCTTTTCCCTGCTCCACCGCCATATAGGCTCTCCCATTCAACACAAAACCCAAAGATCTCCTCTTTTATTCTGTCTTCTCCCCCTGCCTTTCTTTCTTTTCACCCTTGGCTTCTTCCAGGTCAACAGTTCACATTTTTACCTAAATTTACGAGACACGTTGCCAATCCCCCTGCGTTTTTCCCACAGCAGCCATGGTTGGTTGATGTGTGTGTGTTGGGAGGGGGACAGGGTTGGGGTGGATTTAGAGGTTAGTGGTGTCCATGGCAAGTCCAAAGCTGTGAGAAGATCTGAAGGGAGTGGGACTCAGCCCCTTTAAAAACAGGACAGATGGTCCAAACCAGAGAGGGGGAAGAAGGCACATTAGCAAGGGGTTGGTGGTTTCTTAAAGAGACGGTGCACATTTTCCCCCCAGCTAGCCCCCTCCAACAGATTCCCTCCCCTCTCTCCAATCCATACACACAGAAATGGACACGTCTCTCTCGCCATCTCCACAACCCCCCACTAGATTTTCTTTCCTTCAGATAGCCCATAAGGAAGTCCTTCCATGCAGCGTCCCTGCCCCTGCCTCCACTATATTCCGCAACTGAAGCCCCGGAAAGAGAGAGAGCAGCTAATCATATGACCCTGTAGAGGAGCATGCGTGCATGTATGCGACAGCTCTCTTTCTTTCTCTCTTTTGGTCTCGCTTTCTCTCATTCACTCACTCACTCCCTCAGCCGCTCGCACTCACACTCTTCCTCTCATTCTGCCTGGCTGGCAAAAAGTTATGTATCAGGAATGTAATAGAGCGCAGAACATGCCTTTCTGCTGTGGGTGTGTGAGAGGTCGGGTGTGTGTGCCAGCTGTGAGTGGATGTGTGTGTGTGAGAAAGAGCGAGGGAGAAGGAGAGGGAGGGAGCGAGGGACTGCCTTTTTGTGTGCTGCAGCGTCAATGGCCTCTCGGCGCTGCACACAGGTGTTCCAGCCAGCTGATTGGTCGCACCCCCTCTCTCACAACACCCCCTCCCTCGCATTGCCTTTGGTAGTACAACAATCATGAGAGGAAGAAACAGTGAGTTTGCTGGCTGCTAGCTTGAGACAGGCAATGGGAGCAACACTACAGCCCTACTACGTGCTTGATTCATGCAGATCAAGGACTTTTCATATGTGCCACATATTTCAAGGAAGTTTGTTTGCAACGCGGGAAAGAAAAAAACCCAATAGGACCTGTTTTGCATACACATTTTGACTCATTCTTTCGATGTACATTTCAAAGTAATTTCAAGCATTTTCAATGAAACTTTGTGCAACATTATTTGAATAATCGTATACTGGGCTTTTCCCTCATGATAAAATCACACCTGTAACTTTTTTCCCTCCATCTAACCCTAAAAATGTATTTTAAAAAGAGCACCAACATACTTTAAAACAGTAAATATGCAAATATGTTTATTACAATCAATAAGAGGACAAACAAACTAATACAATCAGTTCAAATTCTATAAAACCCTGAGGACAACATATTTTGTGCACATAAGCGCAACAGTAACAGAAAGCCATACTGGATGGATAGGAGACAAATGGGAGGATAATTACAAAACAGTTCATATATATTTACAGTAATGAATGCAATCAGGAGTACAGAGGGCATGCTTTCTTTTCACTAAGCACTCCTGCAGCTACCCTGCCCCCCAAATACAGATGTGCCCAAAGCGTTCAATAGCCAATCCCTGCATCCCACTGGGCATAGACAAGTGGCCTGGAGGCCTGCAAACACTGGTCATGATGTCACAATAGGAAGCCAACCTTTCTTTTTTCATTTCAGGTTCTCTCAGGGTGGTGTTGGGTGATACTAGAGGGGGGTGATGTTTTTTTTTACCAGCACCTGGCATTTAGGAGGGGGTCTGGAACTTCCCTTTGTTTCAACATCTCTCAGAAGTGTAGGCACATCAAAATAGGCCCAACACGGCATTGCAAATGGCCATGCTCAAGGAAACGTAGCATTCCTCATTAAGCTTAAATCAGTGAAGCAGGGCAATGGGTTTGTGTGCAAGTGTGAGTGGAAGAGGTGTGGTACACACAAAAGCTGTACACACCCACACCAACACACATATATTAAAAGAGTAGTTCACTAGTTTACAACTTGATGTTAGATGGTTCCTCACCCTGAAACTAGTCTGTGGGCCAAGAGAAACTATAATCCAGGGTTCAGTTTTCTTTAAACAGCCACCCCAAACTTCAGCTACCCGTAGCCACCCGGGAATCGACCCTACAATCCTGGTATAGCAAAGAACAATGCTCTACCAACTGAGCTACAGAGGACCATGTGAGTATGTTTTACAAAAGTATTTCCAAATCACCTGAAATCAGTTCAAATCAACTCCATATTTGGTTTGATGTTCCTTAAAGGTGATTTGGCCATTTAAAATATGCTCATATGCTCCCATCCCTTGATTATTAGCTTGCGGTGGCTAAAGTTAGCTGAAGTTTGTAGTGGCTGTTTAATAAATAGAACTGAACCATGGATTACAGTTTCTCCTGGCCCATAGACTAATTTCAGGGCGTGGACGCATCTAACATCAAGTTGTAAAATAGTGAACTACTCCTTTAAATCTGAAAATTCACACCCAAAAAACCACAATGTTCCAAAGTTACTTTTTAGAGTGTGACCATGCTTTTGTGTGACCTGACCAAATTCACATAGAAATGTGAGTAACAGATCTTTCATTCTCATTGAAAGCAAGTCTAAGGAGCGGTAGATCTGTTCTATGTGCGTTATTTCTACGCTTCCCGTTCTTAAGATTCATTTTTGGGTCTTTTACTTTCGGTTTTGTACACCAGCTTCAACCAGCTGAAAATACAATATTTTGGTTATTGAACATATATTTCATAGAGGTTTAGATGGTACAATGATTCTCTACACTTGCTTGTTTTGTCACATAAACTGAAATCAGGCAAACTATTCGAATTTTAGCAACCAGGAAATGGCGGAGCAATTTCTACATATTGCACCTTTAACTTTGTCATCTCAAACAAAGTCTCCCATTTTTTCCCAAAACATCAGACACAAACTAGGAGTTGTCACAACAGCTTAATTCTAATAGTGAGTAAGCCTTTCACTGTTAGTCTACACCTGTTGTTTACGAAGCATGTGACAAATAACATTTTATTTGATTTTGTAGGACATTTCAATGCCCTGGGCCACATCAACAGATTACTTGCAGGGGAGGGGGTTCCCTCCCTGCATACATACATTTCTAATTTATAGTGTATGCACTTATGTCAGGAGGGACAGAGTTATGTCTGAAGATCCTTCCTCCATCACCCCTCCCCCTCTCACCTTTCTCTCTCTGTCTCTGACACACAACCACAACTCTACATCGTACACTAGGATCTACTTCACTCACAGGCTTAAGCCCACCTCAATACTTAGGACGCTGCAGAAAGGACACGACTTGTGAAGATACATATTTGTGTTAATCAACAAGGGTGGCAACATAAGCTAATACAAAGAAACAATTATAAATACACAATATAGTTTGAATATTGGAGAGTCGCCTAATTTAAGCACTAGTATGCAGAAAACAAACGAGATCAAGATAATATGCTGAAGTGATTTTAAATAGCCTATAGTGAGTGGCATGTAGAATAGATATTTGTCAAAATGAGTTATTTTACAGTGGGCGAAATAAAATGGAACAATGGGTTGGTGTTGCACTCGAGTCACATGGTTTCTCAAGGAGAGGCATGAGCCAAAGGAGCAGAGTTTGAACCATTGTCTAATACCTCATAAAATGACCACTTTCATCAAATGAACATTTTTTTTAAATGAAAGCCCCTATGCCTGGGCTTCTCATCAAAATCAAATGAGGCATTGCGTAGCATGTTCATTGGAAATCTAAAACAACACAACTCAGCACAGGCTACTGTGGTAGCGTTTGCAGAATTCAGAAATAACTGATAGGACTACAATTTATATGTTCAGGTGACAATGACATAACTATAATAATGTATTCACGTGAATTTGAATTCCTAGCGCTGGTTTTAAGAGAATTTGGCCACCGCTAGTTGAGTTGTTGCGGCCATTTTGAGTGTCAGCAAGATATTAGGCCTAGTCGAAACATTCATTTATAGCCTATGTTTAACTTCATGGTAAAGGCTATAAAGGCCTAAGATCAACAGAAAAAAAACTTAAACAGCTTTGCTACATTAATAGAGAGGAGTGCGTGCTTTGCAGCAGTGAATGAACGAAAGAAAGAACACCCTTTGCCATTCATGATGAGGCTCGCCATTTTTCCCACTCAAGTGACGTTGGATGACTTCTCTCAGTGGGGGCGACCACGTGTTGTGTATCGCCAAAGGTAGGCCTTTCCAGTTCAAATCAAATCAATCAAATCACATTTTAACGGTCACATAGACATGGTTAGCAGATGATATTGCGAGTGTAGCGAAATGCTTATGTGTCTAGATCCAACAGTGCAGCAGTATCTAACAGGTAATATCTAACGGTTGTGAAATATAGGCTATTTCATGGGCGAAAACCTCAACACAGCTATATTCTAACAGTTGCACTGAAATGTAGGCTATTCCATGAGTGAAAACCTCAACTATATTTCTCTATGCCATTGAAGGTTGAACATATACTCGTTCAAATTATCCATATGCATATCCGTGAATTTGTTTTTCAGACAAAGGTTGTAAAAAGCCTATATGCATCAATTAGTGTTATAATTGTTTTTCCCAATACGGGCATAGAATCCACCAATGAATGGCACTTGAATGGTAGGCTATAACACATATTTCTATTATTATTGCAATACAGCCACGACTTTTCCTTGTCAGGGCTACGGTCTATTACAGACTTGAATGTAGTCTATACGTTTACATCAGCCTACATACATACCACTTTTACAGATAGGGCATATGTTTGAATATATTTAGTAAGTCAAAATAAATTGCCTTTGATTAAATGTTTTCTTGAAAAAAAGGCTGGTAAAAAAAAAGAAGGTATGCCTACACCTGAATTAAAAACTCTTAGCCTAACCCCAAACTGTTACACCCTAATCTCAAACCCGTACTTTCGTAGACGAATAATTTCAAATAACCTACATGTGTTAAAAGGTTAATGGTAATGAATATTTTTGTTAAACTATTTTTAACTACGCTAAAATGTAGTAATATTTTTAACTGGGTCAACTGTAATGGAGGGAGGGCTCAATGTCCCCATTTTGATATAGCATGTATATAGACCGGATAAATAACCTAGGCTACTCAAATTATTTTTGACGAACTGTCCTTTGAATTGATGTGAGTATTGCATTACATTTCAGCACAATATGTGTTTACTGCCATACACACATACACGTCTGTTTAATGACAAAATACGAATTAGACCAGAGCAAGAATAGGCATAGCCTATGCATGCACATATAACCATTTATTTTCTACAGGCCTACTTCATGATTAATGACCAGAAACAGTATTTTTCACATTTCTAACCCAGAGACCAAATTTATTGGAGATTCAACATTATAAAACAACGCCCAGACAACAACAAAACAATGTTCGTGTGCAATAAAAGCAAAAACGTAATTAAAAAGGCTTCGTTCTTCATAATGAATAATCCCAGTGCAACAAATTACTGAAGTTTCAGCAGTTGTCGTGACGTGATTTAAACCAATTTCAATCCCACATATTGACATAGCAACTCGATTGTCACTAGGCTGTGCATGACAATATAGTGCCAACATACACAACGTAACCACGTACCCAATGCCACTAAAGTAGCTGTGAAAAGTAGCTATGGCCTACACATTTTTTTTATCAATAATTCTGCACACAGGAAGGCCTAGGCCTATGACAAGGCCTTCCGGAGGTAAAATGAACATGAGGTATTTAAGTGATGACGTTGCAACCGATATTATCTTCACAGTGTCAAATAAGTGTCCCAGTAATTAATGGACAGCCATCATTTTCGTTTTAAGAGTAGCCTTTAGTGCATACGTAGACAAGACTCGCGACACCACATACTCCACACGTGAGTAGGCCACACCGTTTACAACAATGTAATTAAAGAGTAGCCTAAATACAAAACCTTCTTACTACTACATCCACACACCAGGCATAGAACTCTACATCTAATGCGTGCATTAACTTAAATAGCAACATGTCCCTTTTCCAGCAAAATCCATACATTACCAGATGCAACAACTGAAGTGTTATTGGGGGAGGGTGCTAAATACCTTTGCTTCTTAGGGACAGAGTGTTCGACCTCAATATGTTTCCCATGGAGCTCCACTTTACCTGTAAAATAAATGTTTATGTTAAAAATAAATGAGGCCATGTCCTCCATTCAGAGTGTAGACAGTGTATTGCATTTATTTGCCATATGGAAATAATATTTACCATGTGACTGAGTTGTGTGTTCCTTAATTGTGTCTTATGTTGTCTAATATGCACCAATGCATGTTCAAGATAAGTAGTTAGTGCCCAATAACGCAATAGGCCTGTCATTGAAATATGATGGGCAAGAAGTTCAACAATTGTGAATTAACTCATCAACTCCTATTTCACTTCCACACATTGTTGATCTTTTACAACTCATTCTTCCCAGTCCCTCATGTCATATAGAGTACAACAGAACACTTATGGTCCATTTGAAAAGGACATTGTCAAACAATTATTAAAAGCTGAAGATGCACATTTGCGTGCCCTAGAGTTCTTAGTGATCTATTTCAGGCTTAACACATGAGCAGCATGGCGTCCTTCGTGCTATATAGAACAACATCACATGCTACATATGTAGGAGGTCGTGAAGATACATTTAAGGGAATCAAGCCCGTTCGTGACTTGTGAGAAGAATGGGAAAGTAATTTGGCAATGTAATGGTCAAGGCAATCAAAGCCATTAATCTATGAAAGAATAGTGTCGATATATGCTTTTAAACTACACATAGAACGCATTTTTATCTTAGCTTTAGTGGCCTTTTCGCCAAAAGGGGGAGGTGTAAGATTTGATTCTACAGCTCTACGGAGTACACAGAACCTAGTCATACAAGGCACCAGAGAGCAAGGCTTCGGTAAGTACAATAAAAGCGTGTGGTCATAAGGCCGAAATATAGGCATTTGGCTATCATATCCAGGACAAAACTGCGGTTTAGAGTATGTAAATAGACCTAAAATAGAATACGATTCGAGAAATCTGGTTATCTTGATGTTCACATTCAAATAGGTAGGCCTGTGTGATGGGCCCCCTCTCCCTGTAAAAGTTGAGTATCTTGATGTTCGGTTAAGCACTTCATAAACCTCTTCTCGATTATTATAGGCCTATGCAACATATTTGCTACGAAGTGTCTCTTAATTCTATCATGTCTTCTACTGGACAATTAGCATTGGGACGCGTGAGGGGAGTGGGCAAACCCTTATACATTTGAGCCTAGGTGGTTTCCCCATTGAATTAAATTACATAAAGGTACGACGCTATTGAAGTGATCATTTACGTTCAATTACTTACCGGAAAATGCTTCAATGGCTTTCATAGCCCATTGGTCGTCCGGACAATCAACAAACGCGTAGCCAGTTTTCATAAGAAACTGCCCAGAGTATGGAATCTTGTTGTCATCAAAGGTTTTAACCAAGTCCTCTGCAGTCACGTTTTCATTGAGATTTCCAATGTATAGCTTGTTCATGTTGAAAAATAGAGGTCCTCCAATTGAAATGAAAAAAATCTGAGCAACAAAACTTTTTTTCTTTGAAAACGCAACGAGATAGATCTACCCAGGATGATCACAGGTTGAAAACACTTGCAAATGTCCACAAGCAGTAAAAGAAAACGAAATACATTTATTTTCAAAGTAAAACTAAAAGAAAAAGGAAAAAAAGTTGAAAGTAATGGTAATGTTGTAGTCTGATTAAGTCCAATATTGAAGTGGAGAAACCTTGACTGCAGCAACCCAAGCGAATGAATCGCACAATGTAGAATGGATCAATTTGAATGAATTTGATGGTGGTTATGGTGGAATAGTGGTAGAAGTATGGCGGGATCGGGAGAAATGTTTTCCTCTCTCTGCCCCTCAACCTCGAGTTGTACCCTGCACTGTCACAGATCCTTCTGCCTGGCGATGGCACCGCCTCTAAACCGACTCGAATTCACATTTTTTTTGTTTGCAAAGAGGAAACCACGTGGTATTGGAGTAGCTAGAGAAAGGGCCAGCCTCCTGGCCGCGTAGCTCACCAGATGAGTATACGAAGCGAGCCTTCATGCTATGCCACCGTGCTGTGTGCGTACAGGCTTTATGCATACGTAGCCCACACATGCGCGAGTGTGCTGGGCATGTCTGATGTCTGCTGAATATCAGTCACCGGGAGGGGATACTTCCTTCAAGATGCGGATGTGTGTTTTGTCCTTTAAAAATATATAAATCATTCGCAGATTTTGGATAGGAACATAATGGATGACTATTGTGTCGGAGGTGTGCGAGTTGTGGTCTACTTAGTTTAATATAAGCTCTTAGCTCATATACCATTTGGTCAAGACATTCTCTCTTCAGCCCAGCTCTTGAAGTCATCCCGCCTCTCCAATGAATATGCATTGTGATAAAGAATTTGGTCTCCAGGAGGATGTTACATGAACGTAAAATCATAAGCTTCCAAGTCATTTTCGAAAGTCTCTAACAAAAGGTTGTGGCATAGGCAACGAGGCCAACAGCAGTCAAGCTAGATACATTGTAACAAACTGCCGAGCGTGGAAGGAAATTGTTACGTTGTATCATTGTTTAGGTTCATTATAGCACTCGTAACATTGTTGCATTCGCCTGAAACTAGAAGGCCTCGCTGGAGCAACGATTCCTTGGTTTGAGGTTATTCTTTGGCCATATAGCCAGCCTTACAAGTGTTCCGTTTTCATCATATTTCTGTAAAGGGCTTTTAGGAAACTGACAGCTCGCTACACATGGTGTACACTACTCTGCCAGGCAAAATACGCCCAATCCCCTGATTTAATTTTCAAAATGGAGGATCCAGTGGTGCAGGCCCCAAAAGCGCAAAGGGCAGCTTTTCATTGGAAGGGGAAATGGCAGAGCTTCTGCTGCAGTCAGTGTGCACAGTGTACTCCACCGAAAGTCGTGTACTTCATCATGTACAGTCACGAACTTAGTGAGTTAAGTGTGTTTAATATAATATTTTAATTATATCTGCAGACAGAACATCACTTTGAATAAATCATACGATAATGGATCTGCATTGAGGCATTTTGTTGACTACTGAGAGTGCAGCATATACTGTATTCAACGTGGCATATAGGCATACTGTATCGCTTTGTTGTAAAATGGCTCGCCTACAGACATTGGAGGGTTAAAAACTCAAAATCTTCCAACAATTTCATTATGCGTAACACATGGCAACAACTCCCGTTATAACACATGTTATGGAACGCTTGATTTGACAATAATATCACAATAATTAATGCTATACGAAGTCGTGGGCTTGAGAACCAACAGCAAAATTATTTTTAGGCTAATTAAATGTTTTTTTTTAAAATTAATTACACATTATGACAAAACCTTACAGTAGGCTAAGTTTCGCTTAGATACATCTACTCTATAACCTATTTAATATTAATAACATAATCTTTAGCCTATACCTCTTCAGCGTCACACAGTAAGTGCAGATAGAACAATGGCCGAATTGTACTGAAAGGAAACTGACCAAATTCTGTTTCAAATTAGCCACCAGTAAGCCTAAAGAATAGGTACTATGTAGTTACATAGTTATTATACCAAGAAATTGAAATTCCATGTAACCACATGATATACAGTACCAGTCAAACGTTTGGACACACCTACTCATTCAAGGGTTTTCTTTATTTTGACTATTTTATACATTGTTGAATAATAGTGAAGGCATCAAAACTATGAAATAACACATATGGAATCATGTAGTAACCAAAAAAAGTGTTAAACAAATCAAAATATATTTCTTCAAAGTAGCTACCTTTTGCCTTGATGACAGCTTTGCATTCTCTCAATCAGCTTCATGAGGTAATGGAATGGAATGCAGGTGTGCCTTGTTAAAATGTGATTTGTGGAATTTCTTTCCTTTTTAATGTGTTTGAACCAATCAGTTGTGTTGTGAAAAGGTAGGGTTGGTTTACAGAAGATAGCCTTATTTGGAAAAATACCAAGTCCATATTATGGCAAGAACAGCTCAAATAAGCAAAGACAAACTACAGTCCATCATCACTTTAAGACATGATGGTCAGTTAATCCAGAAAATGTAGAACTTTGAAAGTTTCTTCAAGTGCAGTCGCAAAAACCATCGCTATGATGAAACTGGCTCTCATGAGGATCGCCACAGGAAAGACCCAGAGTTACCTCTGCTGCAGAGGATAAGTTCATTAGTGTTACCAGCTTCAGAAATTGCAGCCCAAATAAATGTACACAGACACATTTCAGCATCAACTGTTCAGAGGAGACTGTGAATCAGGCCTTCATGGATGAATTGCTACAAAGAAACCATTACTAAAGAACACCAATAATAAGAAGAGACTTGCTTGGGCCCAGAAACACGAGCAACGGACACTAGACTGGTGGAAATCTGTCCTTTGGTCTGATGAGTCCAAATTTTAGACTTTTTGTTCCAATCGCCGTGTCTTTGTGAGACGCAGAGTAGGTGAACGGATGATCTCTGCATGTGTGGTGCCCACCGTGAAGCATGAAGGAGGAGGTGTGATGGTATGGGGGTGCTTTGCTGGTGACACTGTCAGTGATTTGTTTAGAATTCAAGGCACACTTAACCAGCATGGCTACCACAGCATTCTGCAGCGATACACCATCCCATCTGGTTTGCGCTTAGTGGGACTATCATTTGATT
The DNA here is from genome assembly GCF_901001165.1 of Salmo trutta. NCBI lineage: Eukaryota > Metazoa > Chordata > Actinopteri > Salmoniformes > Salmonidae > Salmo > Salmo trutta. The sequence goes on along the minus strand of NC_042988.1, from coordinate 9,872,837 downwards.
TCCAACAGGACAATGACCAAACACACCTCCAGGCTGTGTAAGGGCAATTTGACCAAGAAGGAGAGTGATGGAGTGCTGCATCAGATGACCTGGCCTCCACAATCCCCCGACCTCAACCCAAATGAGATGGTGCTCAGCATATGTGGGAACTCCTTCAAGACTGTTGGAAAGCATTCCAGGTGAAGCTGGTTGAGAGAATGCCAAGAGTGTGTGAAGCTGTCATCAAGGCAAAGGGTGGCTACTTTGAAGAATCTAAAATCAAAAATATATTTTCATTTGTTTAACACTTTTTTGGTTACTACATGATTCCATATGTGTTATTTCATAGTTTTGATATCTTCAGTATTATTCTACAATGGTGAAAAACTTAAAAATAAAGAAAAACCCTTGAATGAGTAGGTGTCCAAACTTTTGACTGGTACTGTATCTTCACTATTTATCTTTTAAAAAACATTTTACAAACATACAAATGCACATAATAAAGTCAGTTATAAGATAAAAAACTGTAAAAGACAAAAGGAACATATATTTTGAAAGTGCATATGGCCAAAACATACCATAACATTAAAAAAACAACATAGGCAAACACTTACAATACATACAATAATGCACAAAACAATAGAATAATGAACACATTGGGATAATTGAGTTGATAATGAGGACTTGTACTTCACACCAGGTTAAAAAGATTCACAAAGACTAATGTAAGGAGGACCTGCCACAGCCAAGTACATGCACTGTTTATGTTGAAAGCTATGAACAATGGCACCAGTCACTCAAAACAAAAATGGTTGATGTCACTCAATATTGAGTCAACCCGCATGTTTTGTGTTGTATCATTGATGTCATTTGTTGGGTGCAAAAAGTATTACATTCTAGAACAAACTGCCTGGTCAAAGCTTAATTGGTTCAGTGGTTCCTATACTCTTATAAACTCAACAAAAAAATAAACATCCTTTTTTTCAGGACCCTGTCTTTCAAAGATAATTCGTAAAAATCCAAATAACTTCACAGATCTTCCTTGTAAAGGGTTTAAACACTGTTTCCCATGCTTGTTCAATGAACCACAAACAATTAATGAACATGCACCTGTGGAACGGTCATTAAGACACTAACAGCTTACAGATGGTAGGCAATTAAGGTTATGAAAACTTAGGACACTAAAGAAGCCTTTCTACTGACTCTGAAAAACACCAAAAGGAAGATGCCCAGGGTCCCTGCTCATCTGCGTGAACGTGCCTTAGGTATGCTGCAAGGAGGCATGAGGACTGCAGATGTGGCCAGGGCAATAAATTGCAATGTCCGTACTGTGAGACGCCTAAGACAACGCTACAAGGAGACAGGACAGACAGCTGATTGTCCTCGCAGTGGCAGACCACGTGTAACAACACCTGCACAGGATCGGTACATCTGAACATCACACCTGCGGGACAGGTACAGGATGGCAACAACAACTGCCCAAGTTACATCAGGAACGCACAATCCCACCATCAGTGCTCAGACTGTCCGCAATAGACTGAGAGAGGCTGGACTGAGGGCTTTTAGGCCTGTTGTAAGGCAGGTCCTCACCAGACATCACCGGCAACAACGTCGCCTATGGGCACAAACCCACCGCCGCTGGACCAGACAGGACTGGCAAAAAGTGCTATGTTACAGGGAAGACATCCTCCTCCCTCATGTGGTACCCTTCCTGCAGGCTCATCCTGACATGACCCTCCAGCATGACAATGCCACCAGCCATACTACTCATTCTGTATGTGATTTCCTGCAAGACAGGAATGTCAGTGTTCTGCCATGGCCAGCAAAGAGCCCGGATCTCAATCCCATTGAGCACGTCTGAGACCTGTTGGATCAGAGGGTGAGGGCTAGGGCCATTCCCCCCAGAATCGTCTGGGAACTTGCAGGTGCCTTGGTGGAAGAGTGGGGTAACATCTCACAGCAAGAACTGGCAAATCTGGTGCAGTCCATAAGGAGGAGATGCACTGCAGTACTTAATGCAGCTGGTGGCCACACCAGATACTGACTGTTACTTTTGATTTTGACTCCCCTACCTTTGTTCAGGGACACATTATTCAATTTCTCTTAGTCACGTCTGTGGAACTTGTTCAGTTTCTGTCTCAGTTGTTGAATCTTGTTATGTTCATACAAATATTTACACATGTTAAGTTTGCTGAAAATAAACGCAGTTGACAGTGAGAGGACGTGTCTTTTTTTGCTGAGTTAACTTAATGTAAACAGGTTATTCAGTCTGGTACAATGTGTAAGTCTTAGTCATTAGGGAATTGAAGTTGTAACCCGGGAGGTTGCTACATTAGGTCAAATCACAAGATACTTAACATAAATTTCAGAAAATACCCAGAGGACAACAAAATAAATAACTCAAACTACTTGTAATGGTCTAAATGGAAAGGTTGCAAAGTCATGTTTTTTTGCTTATGTCTTATAGTGTGTTTTGTATCAATATGTTGCACTCACTAAAACGATCAATGCAGTTATTATGGAGACCCACACACAACTGTGCATGATAGGGAACTGGTATGTACAGATGTAGGATCTTAATTTGATCAAGCAGGAAATGTAAAATGTGTCGTGTATTTGAGGTTAAAAAAGGCTTCTGAAGTTTGTAATTTCCTCTGAAATTTCAGACTTGATTTTCCCTTAAGAAAAATGTATTAACCTCTATAAAAATGTCCATTGATTATAATCCACATAATAATTCACATTTCCTGTTGCTGCAGTATCATTTTTCTGCTGGCTCTAATTAAGATGTATGGGATCACTGGTATGTAAAACACACACTGGTAATGGAATACATTGAACCCAGCTAAAAGGTTTAATAACTTAATGAAACAAATGAGGTTCTGATAACTTCATCATCAAATTTTATTTTTCACGTGTGCCAAATACAACAGGTGTAGACTTTACAGTGAAATGCTTACTTACGAGCGCTTTCCCAATAACGCAGAGTTAAAAAGTAATAAAAAAAAGAAAAAGTTGCAAACAATAAAATAACAATAACGAGGCTATATACAAGGAGTACCGGGTAGGAGGTAGTTGAGGTAATATGTATTGTTAACGTGGGATAACTATCCCCCCCGGGGCAGATGCCCCCAGCCCTATAATTCTCCCAGAAACCACTTTGTCATCTATTTTTCACATTCCCTGGCTGCCACTACTGTTGCTTAACTGAAAATATTATCTGTTTCATCCCAAAAATGTAAAAGTAATTCTAACGAAACGATTCTGAGGAAAATGATTATAATAATTTTTGTTGGGTCTGTAGGAAATTCGGAGATAATTTGATCTAATATTCATCATTTTGAAAAAATTTCTATATATCTAAATGATGAATATTATATATATTTATCATCTAATCTATACACTTGATATATATATACAATACCTGTTAATTAAATGGAAAACATTTAATTAAATAACTACAAAATTGTAGCCACTTAATTCCCTTCATAACTTGTTTGCCTTAGCGTGACCATCATTCACTTACCTTATTTTTTACCAAACATTGCTTTTTTTGGATGCCAAGCAGTTGCCATACCAAGCGGTGATGCAGTCAGTCACGACTTTCTGTATGGTGCAGCCAACATATTGAAAATCAACATCATTTTATTGTCCATTGTCCACAAATGTTCAACAAAAAGATGTGTGTTCTACTTTATCCCAACCCCTTCGAGAGACACCCATAGCGCACACACACAGAGGGTGGCGAGGTTAAAGCAGAGGGTCAGCCATAGTACGACGCCCCTGGAGTAGTTAAGGGGGTAAGTGCCTTGCTCAAGTGCACAACGGCAGGAGACGGCATCTAGGATACAGGAGTACCAGTGCTTTTGCTGTACAGAATCCCATATTTGTGCTTTTCAACCATCTCTCTGCTGCTATATGAGTGAGGGGGACACTGACGATAACTTTGTTATAGAGGTAACAACAGAGAATGCTGTTCAATCAGTGCTATGCACTGTCAATTACTAACTCTGGCACCCCAATGAAAAGTTTTTCTACATACAAGAACAGTTATGTCAGTTGATGCCTGATGGCACATCATAAGGGCGTCCATTGTTGGGTGTTCCAAAGCCTCATTCCTCTTCATTGCTATTTCACTGGTCTACCAGCAACATGACTGTCTGTGTAACAGCAGCAGGTAGCCTAGCAGTTAGAAGGTTGGGCCAGTAACCGAAAGGTAGCTGGTTCGAATACCCAAGATGCGCCTATGTGACAATGAAACATAAATATTTTGTATATATATATATATATATATATATATATATATATATATATATATATATATATATATATGGGGTTTAAAGGGTGTTGTGTGGGTTGCTGTTTACATTGTGGGTAAAAGCTACGCAGATGGGAGAGTTATGGATGTGCTGTGCAAAACAAAAGACAAAAAACACCCACTTCCTACTTTGACTTTCACCAAATCAGCTCACCTCCCCTTCTTCACTGGTAGTGGTGGTTGTGTGTATGTATGTTTTGGGGGAGGTGCAAAGAAGGAGGTCAAAAGGTTAGGCTAAGCAGAGGTTAAATTGGGCGGGAATGCAGAAGTAGAAGAATGGTGTCTAGTACACTGGTGATGTAATACCAAACTGCATTTTTAAATTGAGCCATTAGTTAGGTTGGCTGCTATACCGTCAAAATACCATGGAATGATTAGGTTGAATACCCTCAAAATACCATGGAAATCCCTATGAATAAGCAACACAAACTTAATATTGTTGAATTAAAAAAGGGTAAGACTCCCATTTTCAAGTTACACTGCCTAACACGCAACATATTTGTAAGGAGAACTTTGTGGATGCAAAGAACAGCTTGCAAAACATTGATGGACCAAAGGCGATGAAAGAAAGTTCAACTGTATAGATCTAACATGGTAGCTAGTTTCTTTTGAGTTTGAACTAACTTTATCCTTGTCACTCCACCTGTCTTGAAAAGTGATGTCCTCTCAACCACTTTCTATGGACCCTGTTCTGATTCCTCTGTATTCTCCATTTCATATCTGAGATGTACAGACATCTAAGTAGGAAACTAAAACCTAAGCTGTGTGAAACATACGCAGTGGGTCAGCAACGAGGAAGGTTGTATGGAGTTCAGCAATCGTACAAGGTCTTACCGAGTTCCCACTCTTACGCTGGTAGAATGGCTGCATGGTACATGAGTAAGAATGTTTCTATTCAATTATGTTTCTATTCAATGATTCAATGATGTTGGTGATATTATATTTACCAAGATGTCCTCTCTTTTTCTTGTTACTTTTAATGAAACTATAGCTTCATAAGCTACAGCATAAACCTTTGGGCTCACATAACATAACCTCAGTGGTGTAAAGTACTTAAGTAAAAATACTTTAAAGATCTACTTAAGTAGTGTTTTGGGGTATCTGTACTTTACTTTACATTTTACTTGTACTCTACTACATTCCTAAAGAAAATATGTACTTTATACTCCCATACATATTCCCTGACACCCTAAAGTACTCGTTACATTACAAATGCTCTGGCAGGACAGCAATATGGTCCAATTGACACATCTATCAATATAACATGTAATTCCTACTGCCTCTGATCTGGCGGACTTACTAGACACAAATACTGCGTTTGTAAATGATGTCTGAGTGTTGGAGTGTGTGTCCCTGGCGGTCCGTAAAAATAAAGAAAGAGCATTTTGCCATCTGATTGGCTTAATATAAGCATTTACTTTTTACACTTACTCAAGTATGACTATTGAGTACTTTTTCCACCACTGTACTTAAGTACATATAAAACCAGATTGTTTATACTTTTACTCAAGTACTATTTTACTGGGTGACTTTCACTTTTACTTGAGTCATTTTCTAGTAAGGTATCTTTACTTTTACTACAGTAGGACAATTGAGTACTTTTCCCACCACTGCATAACCTCTGCATAAAACGGTTCAAAGTAAAAATTTTAGAGGCATCAAAACATGAGGTGATCGTGGTAGTTAATGAAAATAAATGGAAAGAAGATGTGATGAAGATAGAATAGTTTAGTTAGAAGCAATTCCAGTAAAGTAATAGTAGTAATAATAGTATCTGTCATGTATTTCCACTAAAAGCAGCTGCAGTTGATGAACCGTCTACTGATCATTGATCAAATTAGTTGGGAAAAAAAAACAGCTCAAGAGAATTCAAATGCAATTTTCTCAATGAAGATGAGACTGCATGCCAACAAGGACACGAGTCTACGCTGCTGCTGCTCTACCTAAGAGGCAATACCGGACGGCCGCCCAAAACGGTTTGTCAGGTTGTCTATAGAGTGTGTTTTACACTTTTGTTTTAGTGGCATAATCGTAACGAGAGATCGATACCTAGAAGAAGAGACATGTAGTAAACACAGTGAAGCGTTATTGTAAATAGCCAAGAGGGACACCATGTTGACATGCAAGATACAATCAAGAGCCGGAAGGAAAGTGGCATACTGCAGACATGGTATTACATTTTAGAATGTACAGTATTGTGTGCGGTTTAGGCAGAACACCTGAGGGGAGAACATATTGGTTCTGCATCTATCCAATATTGTCACAGACCACATCATCTTGTATTTATCGTTTTCACCTTTGGAGAAGATACATGAAACATCCAATGAGAATGTGTCATCACAGTGATGGCTGTTTATGATAACAGTAGAGGTTGACTGACTGGAGATGGAGTGTTTGCGTGATGGCATAGAATATAAAGAAAACTTCATTCATACCGTCTTACTGGCATTGTAACCCTGGATATTCATATACGCTGTCATCTACAACAGATACATACTACTATAGTATGTAAGGATTCCAAAGGTAGTTTAGACAATGCTTGACTATACGCATCAGGTCTATGTCTGTGAATTGGTTCAATCTGCGTAAGGTAATGTTGATGTTTATTATTCTCAGTGGGCGTCACAGTCTTTGGCTCTGTCCCAAATATCCCCACATAGTGCACTATTTTTGACCAGAGCCATATGGGTCCTGGCCAAAAGTAGTGCACTATAAAGGGAATAGGGTGCCATTTGGGATGTATCTGCAGCTATATTACATAATCTGTTTTATTGAGGACCCCCACCCTAATCCAGATGTACTTATCTCAGGGGACAGTAGGACTCGTTAGAGTCCTAAAGTGTGCTACCTTTTCAGAGGCTTGTATAGGATATCAGTGGGTCAGGGTGCTGTTTGTTAAGTGTTGTTTCTTGTTTGTGTTTTCCCTCTGGTTGTCAGTCACTCTTACTTCTGAGGTTGTGTGGTACTGCACACTTCCTAATGTAAAGGTTGGCTACATGAATGTAAAACGAATACATGGCAGCGTGCTTTCGACAACATTATTAGTGCAGTTTAAATTTCCATGGTGACTTACGTTTCTACCCATTTCGAGAATTACAGTGTTAAGTGAGAATGTGGCCAGATTTAGTACATGGCATTTTTTTTCTTCAAATTGAATGTCAACTCAAACTGGAAGTGAGAATGCTTGTCTAAAAAGTAGTAAAACATCAGCTTAAAGTCTTGAACCAAACTTGTAATGTTACAGAGTAGTTATGGCTAAAAGGGTACACATTCCTGTTCTTCAATAAGCCTGAAACAGGCGTGGGTGTATAAACATCATTATTCAAACGTGTGTCTTACTTGATACAGCATTTGTGGAACTAAAACATACAAATATATATATTTTGCAAGGCACATATTTAGGAAAATAAGTCCAAGAAGTTCACAGTAAATTCAGACAGAAGTTGAACAACAATAACAACAACAAGAAGAACAACAACATTATGAAGGTAAAGTTTCATGCTTTAAAACATTTACAACTAAATATTTGTGAAAAAGTTTAATTCAACCTCAATTTCATGACAGGAAAAACTGTTAAAACTCTATAACCATTTCAGTCAATTTGCTCCATGTTTATAACAACGATACAGAAAAACAAATACTTATTTATGATACTTCATAATTCTGTTCATTACAGAAACAAAGACAACATTGGCAGATAAACAGTTACTAAACACGTCTTTAGAAACATTAAGGGATGTATTTTGTAATTGAATTGTACTCAAAATAATCATGTTAGAGACTTTACAGGTTATAAACTGAATATTACTATTCACCAAATACATTCTTACACAATTTATATATATATCAAAACATAATTTGAGGTTATTGTATTCCCTATGAGAGATGTTAGTCAGTGATCAAAACATTGTTTTATGATCTTTTAGGTAGAAGGACAAGGTAGAAATTACTAGGTTTGTTCATATTAAGTCAAAGGCTACGAAACCGACCGGCGCCTAATTAAAGTAAATAAAAACGTTAAAAAAATTACTTATTGAAAATCTTAGTAATTCTTACCATTGACTTGTTCAGAAATGTCTCATTTTGTCGTTCTCTGATACGATCGTTTCTGTTGTTTCAGTCAATTCTCAAAATGGAGAGAGAGAGAGAGAAAGAGGGAGAGAGAGAGAAGAGAGCAAAGTTATTTCCGACGAGAAAAGCGCCAACAGGAACAACAACAAAAAAACACTGAAGAGGATACTGAGTTATTCCCTGAACGAATATGAAAATAAATAAACGGTGTTGAGTTATTTTTTTCAATATCCCCAAGTTTTCGATAGCCTAATTGCAATAGCCACTTTCAATCAATTAGGAACTTGCCTTACACAAAACTTTCAGGTTTACACGAATGGCTTAAATATTTCTTTGAAAATCACAAATAGTTCTGATTTGGAATAGTGCATGTGATTTTGTTTGCTACTTCATTAACCCATTGCTCGTTTGTCATAGTATCTAGTAATATCAGCAAATCTGCCCAATATTCCATTCATGAATCAGTTGCTACAGAAGATCTTTAAGAACATAAACAGTTCTGTGTTCAGAAGAAGGTTTGATTAAGAGGTGGTCCTAGACGTGTCACCCACCAAGATACTTCTGCTCGTAGCTACCCCCACCAAGTGGACACGTTGAGATAACGCATCGCATGTGCACATAAATGAACTGAAATGGTTCAAATGTATACTGTTTTTCCTCAACTCACAACATAGCCCACCATGAACATTAGTTTGATGTTGTATTATCCTTCATTAAACAGTAATCCGTTAACAGGCCTGTAAGGAAAAATGATCAAATGATCATAGAATACAGCACTTTATTTTCAAATAAAGATGTTTTTTTTATACTGAATGCAGGCTACTGCAGCGAAGTAAACATTTTAAATACAATAGCCTACCAAACAATATAAAATCAAACATATCAAATACACGCGCATATAGGCTACATTGTTACATATGCTGGCTAAAGCGAAACGAGGATTTCTTCAGCATATCGAAGTAGCCTATATCTTATTAAACAAGACGAGGCGTTCCTGCTGACTACAATGATGTTAGCTTACTTTCACGAGAACATTTCACAACAAATGGAAGAATTAACTGTTGTGAACTATCTGGTTAAATCCCGTTGTATTTTAAATGTATTCAATTTATTAGAAGCTATTACAGATTTTTTTTTTGAGTCATCGTTAATTATTGTGTTATAAAATTGTTAACTTGTGTTTTGGAACGATAGAACAATTCTTCCAATTTCTCATCAAAAGTTCTACTGAAAGCACAAACGAAAAGCTATCGAAAAGGCATATAATTACAAATCAACGCTCACCTTAAACGAATCAGACCATCACAAGGGCAAAACATTACACGAAATAGTGTAAGTGTGAACATGTCATTGAATACACCTTTGTTTTCTTTGATTTTCTATTGCATAAATTGTGTAGTAATTATAATGATAATATAAATAATCGGATACAAATAATATGAATTATATCGGCTACAATAGACATCTGAAATGGTGTCAAGACTGCCTACTAACTTAACAATTCATGTTTGCAGAGTATATTCCGTTTGAAATTCAACACACATGCCATATGAATAATTACAAAACAAAACTCAAGAGACTTGATCAGTTACTACATCGAAAAAAAAACAAGGTACAGTATTGCGCGACCTCGAAGTCATGCTTTGGAAGCCCATCAGAATCATATTGAATCTTGTACAATTTCGAAATGACAAAAAACATACTGGATCCCTGTATCAAAATTGACTCAATTCTTTCAATATACTGTATTTCATACCAATTGTCTAAGTTGTTGTCGGTTGGGATTCAGCTACCTGTTGAGTTGAAAGAAAGCGCCTCCAGCCCATCTCAATAATAACTGTGTGTGAGGGAGGGTCGATAGAATGAAGTTATTTGGTCCGTCAGATAGAAGGAGCGTTTACTAATCCAACATTATCACGATTGAAGATGAATACTGTATAATAAAACGTATGTCAAAAAGTCGTTTTAAAAATGTATAAATGAAATAGGCCTATAGAACAATAGCAACATGTTATTCGTGGAGGAGACAACTGGAGAGAATGACTGTCTCACATTAAGCTGTCATCAACCAATGTAGTAGTCTATAAATCACAAATGTTTCATCATGAAGTTGTGGCTTTTTATATGGTTTCATCAATAGTTTTAAGATCAATAGTCTTATTTTTGGTCTGAATTCAATGTTTTCCTCCTCTTTTAACTACAAATGAGAAAAGAAAAACATAATTAGAAATAATAAATCCAATCAATAAAATCTGTGAAACTCTAACAGATGAAAGCCTTACTGCCCCTGCCTGACAAGCACACAACATTGCCCAAAGTCTAAGAAGGAAAATAATGCACTCATAAAACGTCATTCAACGTAGTCCAAAGCAGGCTACCCTCAGAATAGCCAACATTTCAACATTGCTCCAGTAGTCCCTTATCTCACATGATGGGAATGCTCTTATTTTAGTCAAGTCACATGTAGCATAGATGAATGTAATTCCTGTGTATTGATATACACAGTGAAGTTAAAGAGAGGCACAACTTTGGTTTTAGAAGTTATTTTATCCAGTCGGATAAACACTCCGAACAGCATACCCGACCGCTTTTCTATCTCATTCCAATTATAACACTGGGGGGACAAAATTATTGGCACCCTTAATAAAGATTAACAAACAAGACTGCATAAAATAAATAATACAAATACTGAGCTACTGTATTTTGTAAGCCCAAATTGTTATTTTATTTTATACTAATACAATTGCTCAGATAAAGAGATGTTTAACAAGTAATACTTTTTTTCTGTCAAAAAGATAGGATCAAAAAGATTGGCACCCATGTTTTCAGTACCTTTCAATACCTCACCTTGCAAGGATAACGGCACTGAACCTTTAAAAAAAATGGAGAACACATTAGGAGGGACCTTAGACCATTCTTCCATACAGAATCTGTCCAGGTCATCGAATATCTGCTTACGGACTGCCCTGTTCAGCTAAAACCACAAGTTTTCAATGGTGTTCAAGTCCTGAGACTAAGATGGCCATTGCACAATTAAGATTTTGTTATCAATTAACAATTTCTTTGTGGATTTTGTTGTGTCCTTGGGGTTATTGTGTTGCTGGAAGATCCATGTGCGGCCAAGTGTCAGCCTTCTGGTAGAGGCAACCAGGTTTTTAGCTAAAATGTCCTGGTACTGGGTAAAGTTCATGATGCCGTTGACTAAACAAGGGCCCCAGGACCAGTGGAGACAAAATAGCCTCAAAATATGAAAGATTCATCACCATATTTTACAGTAGGTATAGGGTTATTTTCTGCTAATGCATCCTTATTGACGCCAAACTCACCACTGGTGTGCGTGCAGAGTGCGAACTATACCGTGACATTCGGGGATCTCAATTTTTTTCACAGTACTACCTCCTACATTTGACCCAATCCCTCTGAATCAGAGAGGTGTGGGGGGGGGGGGATTCCTTAATCGACATCCACGTCATCGGCGCCTGGGTAGCATTTGTTGTTGGGGGTTAACTGCCTTGGTCAAGGGCAGAACGGCAGAATCTTCCACCTTGCCGGCTCGGGGATTTGAACCAGAAACCTTTTTATTTGGAATGAACACAACCAATCTTACTGTCAAACAAAAAGTGTAATGACATTCAGCAATTGTCATTGGGTCTTCACTCTTGCAGCCTGAATTAATTGATTTGTCATGCTGACAGAAGGACCTTTTTTGTAAAAGGAAAAGTTGGGACACCTGAAAAGGGGCAGAGACCTCCCCAAAGTTTGACCGTTGCATTTAGGGGGACTCATGTCTCATTCAGTGGGTCTGATAGTTTGCTAAATGGCATTGGCACTTGGATTGGAACCGGTCAGATGACATGAGAAAGAAGCTCTTTGGCCACCGACACCAGTGGTGGGTTTGGTGTCGAAATGCATAAGCAGAAAAGAACCACATACCTACTGTAAAATATGGTGGTGGATCTTTGATGTTATGGGGCTATTTTGCTTTCACTGATCCTGGTGCTCTTGTTATGGTCAACTGCATGGTGAACTTTACCCAGTATCAGGACATTTTAGCCAAAAACCTGGTTGCTTCTTGCTTGACGACTCAAAGTGAATTCTTCCGCTGCTCAATGATCGCGAAACGTTTGTGGGCGTGGCTAGGTGTTTGCCCAGAGCAATGTGGTTGGGTAGCCAGGCAAGGTTGCTGAAACTTGGCCTCAAGTGGATCTTCCAGCAAAGACAATAACCCCAAGCACACATCGAAATCCACAAAGAAATTGTTAATTGACCACAAAAAAAAAATCAACATTTGCAATGGCTTTCTCAATATCTGGAGGGCAGTGCATAAGCGCAGATGAAAGATTCTGTATAAGATCCCTCCAATCTCATAAAACATTTTAGAAAAAGGCTCAATGACGTTATCCTCGCAAGGTGAGTTATTGAAAAGTATTGAAAACAATGTTTTTGATATTACTTGTTCAACAAAATCTCTTCATCTGAAAATTTGTATCAATATAAAATATAATTTCACTTAAAAAAAGAAGATATAAATCAGTATTGGTATTATGTATTTTATACAGTCTTTTTGCTATTCTTTATCAAGGGTGCCAATAATTTCGGAACTGACTACATATGGGGCTTATGGGACTTGTAGTCCTCCTTGGCATTACCGACACAATAGTGGCTGGGCTGAAGCCCTCAACTGAATGCCTGTAAAATTGTCATTATTAAAAATATAACACTTGCACTGAAACAGAATGCCACAGATCAAAATAGCCATTCGTATATTTTATTAGTCTTTTTTTTTTTACATATACAATATAATGAAAACAGAAATTAAATCAGATGTAAAGTCTTGCATAAACTTGGCAGTCAAAGTTTTGGGACTAATGCCTTGGCCTGGAACGTTGAGTCAAGGCCTAAAATGGGTCCCACATCTTGTCAACTCAAAAATGTAAACCATTCACTTACCATTGACTGAGACAGAATGAATGGCCATTAGAGTGTTGAACGCCCCTGTGGGAATGTACTGTAGAGCAGGATTTCCCAGACTCGGTCCTGGGGGCCACCCCCTGGGGGCCACCCCCTGGGGGCCACCCCCTGGGTGCACGTTTAGTTTTTTGCCATAGCAATACACAGCTGATTCAAATAATCAAAGCTTGATGATGAGTTGGTTATTTGAATCAGCTGTGTAGTGCTGGGGCAATAACAAAAATGTGCACCACGAGGGGGGGGCTAGACCGAGTTCGGGAAACCCTGTCGTAGAGCAGCAGCTCTGTGGCAGCTAGTTTTAGCAGCCCTGTACATTGCTGGTAGCCATCTAAGAAGCAATGTGGTCTACTCTACACCATCCCAAGTCCTAAATTCAGTCTTGGGGAAAAGGTGCAGTATATTATAGTGTCACACTCATCTCATAAGAAATTACATAGATTGAAGGTCAGGACATACTATGAGACAACTAACGCAATGGGACTCAATACAAATGTTACTTATCTCATTGAGATGGCTGACAGATAAGGTCTCCCCATTTGTAATTATTCTATTTTTTTACTATGTCATGGCCAACATTTATTCTAGAAGTTTCTACGCTTTACATACATCACTTCCTGAAAACACCTACATGGAAATCCATATCATTATGGATTGAAGATGCCTTAATAAAAGCGATTCAGTTTGATTCTCTGGGTTTGGGGCACAAACCCAGAATAAAGCATCAGATAAGCGACACACTAGACGGGTCACATCAGAATGCTACAGGAATATACACACCAAACCATAATAAGGCTTCAAACTGACTGGTCGCTACATTGAGCATCTCAAACCTAATCCTCTGCAGTGGAGCTGGCCAGTACTATCTTCGCTTTAATAGTTTCATTTGAAGTAGAATCAGACATTTTAAACATTTTTTTTCCAAACTTTGCAAACAAAGTTAGCAGTACTATCTCAAACATGAGATCTATTAAATCCAACAAAAATGTTCCTGTGAGAGGAAGTCCCAGTCCCTGTCGACTGAGAGAAGTGAGCAGAAATGCACCCAGATGGGAGGGAATAGAAAAACATGTCCATGAGAAGGAAAAGAAGGGTGTGGTCCGGTCCTGTTTGGGTGCCAATCTGCATTGGAGCTGGCCTCCTTAATTAGACAGATTGTGGTCCAGACAGGCAATTACAAAGCAAGAGGTTTTGTTGTATCCTGAGTGGGTAGTTTCAAACTGCAATAAAGACTGAAGACAGTATAATTCTTTGTTGCATCTTGCTAGACAGGACTACAAACCAAGTGACACGGTAGAGGTGTTTAGCCCCCTATCCGCTGAACAGTCGCTGAGGCCTCACTAGAGGTTATTGGTGAGCTGCCCAGGCTGATAGGCAATGTTTTGTGACACTTTGAAGGGGGACAACTCAAGAGACTCAAAACAATTGTGGCTCGGGCAGAAGTCTCGATAAGGCTTAATGTCTTTCAAAGCGAGAATAACAACTCCACATCAATATGAAAAAATAAGATCGACCCCTTACAGCAGACAAGACCACTGGTTAGAACGGGTCATACGGTTTCTCATACTTTTTTTTTTAATCCTCCTTGATCACTTGAAGTCCGTGTTGTCAGTGTTACTGCCAGGTTAGGTTTATATTGAACTTGTACCTTAAGACCGTCAACCTGTGGAACGCACCGCTGACACCAGATATGTAAGCCAATGTAGAACATTTAGCGCTTAAATACAGCCAAACCAACAAAAAATCATTCTACAAACCAATCTACAGAAATCCATCGCAGGCGAAAACTCTCAATGAAAGAAAGTTGTCACGGCATCGAAGCAGGTGTCAGGTATTTATGTTACCATCATAAAACATTTCCCGTGGCTCGTTTGAAAATCCTGGTGGTGGCTTTCAGATGACTGAAAAGGTGACACCATGGAGATCTAACACGTCTGTGCCTGTTTGGTACCGGCTGACTCCGCTATATAGAGCTGAAGAGGCACCAGTCCACTGCCTTCCAATAAAAAATGCAATGGAAAACGTGGCATTGGTTTAATGGGACAGGTCAAATGACAAATCCGGCTTTCTAAACGTTTTGTAGTGTCCCCAAACCTAATGTCCATAGACTCCACCATTTAGCTTGAATGGAGATATTAGGATCCCTATTAGACTCTACCAGCATTTTTGCATCAGAGAAGAAAAACATCTCTTGACGGTGAAATCCACAACACTACAGTTCAATGATAATCATGAACATCAAACATTGAGATTTGTTTTCATGCCGAAAGAGAGAAAAAATAAAAAAAGTAAAAACTTTCCATGCAGGCTTTAGCAGTCAGTCAATGGAAAATTATTTGAAGACACTGCCCATAGACCACAATAAAATCTCTCGCTGTGCATATATACATTATATATATTGGCACCCTTGAACGATTCACTATTTCTTCTCAAATAAGTAGAAAAAAAAATTCACACGTAATTGTATCTGCAAAGGACCGAGAAATGTTATGAAAACTGAAATTTAGATTTTTTTAAAGTCAAAATATGGCCTGGACTGCATTATTGAAATGTTAATACATTTGGTTAGAGGCAAGTGATTGTGTAATTCTTCCTCACTTGTCATAAGTTGCAAGTGCCTACAGGGTAAAAATAGCTATCCAACCAGTTTTGAAAATAATATTACAAACTGTTCCACTGTAAAAGTGCAAAGGTGCCAATATATTTGGGCACAACTGTACATATGTTGTACTAGGCATTAATGGAGGTGTTTGTTTTATTTTTACTAATGCAATTCATTATGAATTCATAATGTAATTATGACTCGGTTCATAATTTTATTAAGTACTGTTCAGATTAAGGAAAGAACATGAGAGACAATGGGACGTGGATAGTGGATAGTCTGAGGTGTGTGTACCAATGTATGAATGAATAGACGTTTGGTGATCTGATTAAGATGACTGATGTGGTTGTACTGACTGTGAATATTGAGAATGGTCAATCTCAGATTTCACCGCTTCTTCCTAATCCAATCGTGCATGGGAAAACAAAGACAAAAGGCAGAATCTATGACAAATTGCTTTCAAAGAAACAGTGTCCATTTCTACAAGCCAAACTCCCAACACCATCTAAGTGTAGACGGGCATTGTTTACTTCCAACAGTTGGGGAAAAAAATAAAAAGGCAGTCATTGGGGGGGATGGATATGGAAAAAGAACCAATCAAAACAGACATTAAGCTATCCCCTGCCTTTGTATCATAAGTGCTCCCTGAAATCAGGCCTTTCCCTTCAACATCTTGCTTGTGCCAAAACCATCTTGCAAAAACAGAAAGGGGGAGACAGAAAAATAAAGGTAGTGTGGCGCCATCTGGTGGCTAAGGCTGGGAGCTGCCCTGGCTATCTGGGTCCGTGCCTGAGGAGCTGGTGTCAGAGTCCGAGTGGTCATCGTTGTCCTCCGGTGGGCACTTCTCCCGTATGCGCCTCTGGGTGGCGCTCAGGCGTGCCAGTAGGCCCTGGTAGTCGAAGCGACCCCTCTTCTCCCCAAAAGGGTCCTGGAGGTGTGTAGGGAGAGAAAGAGTGTGTGGGATGTACATCTCATATTTCAAATGTGAAATGTTCCACTGTTGTGGTGCAGGTTTAAAGCATGTGGGAGCAGTGTATACTGTGTCTTTTATTTATCTACAAATCATTTATTTAAACATGTATAGAGAGCATTTCTTTATATGTGTATAGAGAACCTTCTGTATATAAAACAGCAACAAATTATTTTGGCAGTGAAGAGTCAGATGAACGTGGACAGTGGCATGTATTTATGGATGCCAAGGGAAGTCAGGCTTCCCAAAATAATTCACCAAGAAAAAAAATACATATTTTGTCTCTGTGTTCCATAAAATTTCTTTCAAATCTAATTTTATTTGTTATATGCACCAAATACAACAGGTGTAGACCTTACAGTGAAATGCTTACTTACAAGCCCTTAACCAACAATGCAGTTAAAAATAGAATTAAGAACATATTTACTAAATAAACTAAAGTAAAAAAATAAAAATAAAAAGTTACAAGAATGAGGCTATATACAGGAACCACCGGTAGCGAGTCAATGTGCGGAGAGGTACAGGATAGTTGAGATAAATTTCTACATTTAGGTAGGTGGGGTGGGGGTGTCAATGCAAATAGTCCGTGTGGCCATTTGATTAATTGTTCAGCAGTCTTATGGCTTGGGGGCAGAAACTTTTAAGGAGCCTTTTGGACCTAGACTTGGCACTCCAGTACTGTTTGCCGTGCGGAAGCAGAGAGAACAGTCTATGACTTGGGTGACTGGGATCTGACAATTTTTTGGGCCTTCCTTTGACACCGCATAGTATATACAGTTGAAGTCGGAAGTTGGAGTCATTAAAACTCATTTTTCAAGTACTTCACAAATTTCTTGTTAAACTATAGTTTTGTCAAGTCGGTAAGGACATTTACTTTACACATGACACAAGAAATTTTTCCAACAATTTTGTAGACAGATTATTTCACTTATAATTCACTGTATCACAATTCCAGTGGGTCAGAAGTTTACATACACTAAGTTGACTGTGCCTTTAAACAGCTTGGAAAATTCCAGAAAATGATGTCAATTAGCCTATCAGAAGCTTCTAAAGCCATGACATCATTTGAGTCAATTGGAGGTGTACCTGTGGATCGATTTCAAGGCCTACCTTGACATCATGGGAAAATCAAAAGAAATCAGCCAAGACCTCAGAAAAAAATTCAAAGTATTGGAGTGGCCATCACAAAGCACTGACCTCAATCCTATAGAAAATTTGTGGGCAGAACTGAAAAAGCTTGTGCGATCAAGGAGGCCTACAAATCTGACTCAGTTACACCAGCTCTGTCAGGAGGAATGGGCCAAAATTCACCCAACTTATTGTGGGAAACTTGTGGAAGGCTACCCAAAACGTTTGATTCATGATAAACAATTTAAAGGCAATGCTACCAAATACTAATTGAGTGTATGTAAACTTCTGAACCCACTGGGAATGTGATGTAATAAATAAAAGCTGAAATAAATAATTCTACTATTATTCTGACATTTCACATTCTTAAAATAAAGTGGTGATCCTAACTGACCTAAGACAGGGAATTGTTACTCTGATTAAATGTCAGGAATTGTGAAAAACTGAGTTTAAATGTATTTGGCTAAGGTGTATGTAAACTTCCGACTTCAACTGTAGGTCCTGGATGGCAGGAAGCTTGGCCCCAGTGATGTACTGGGCCGTACGCACTACCCTCTGTAGCAACTTACGGTCGGATGCCAAGCAGTTGCCATACCAGGCAGTGATGCAACAGGTCAGGATGCTCTCAATGGTGCAGCTGAAGAAATTTGAGGATCTGGGGACCGATGCCAAATCTTTTCAGTCTCCTGAGGGGGAAAATGTGTTGTCGTTCCCTCTTCACAACTGTCTTGGTGTGCTTGGACCATGATAGTTTGTTGGTGATGTGGACACCAAGGAACTTGAAGCTCTCAACTTGCTCCACTACAGCCCCGTCGATGTGAATGGGGTCGTGTTCGGCCCTCCTTATTCTGTAGTCCACGATCATCTCTTTTGTCTTACTCACGTTGACCTCCTCCCTATAGGCTGTCTCATCGTTGGTGATCAGGCTTACCACCGTTATGTCGTCAGCAAACTTGGTGTTGGCGTCGTGGGTGAACAGGGAGTACAGGTGGGAACTAAGCACGCACCCCGTCAGGAAGTCCAGGATCCAGTTGCAGAGGGAGGTGTTTAGTCCCAGGGTTCTTAGCTTAATGATGAGCTTCGTGAGCACTATTGTGTTGAACGTGAGCTGTAGTTAACGAATAGCATTCTCACCTAGGTGTTCCTTTTGTCCAGGTAGGAAAGGGCAGTGTGGAGTGCGATTGCGTCATCAGCAAAATTTGCAAGAGACTGAATGTACCTCACCGGAGAAGCATCTGAGAGAGCAAAACCGCACCCCTCTGTCTCCATGTGTAAGTCCTACCTGATGCCGCCTGGTCCAAAATATTATGACATTGTTGCCGCCCAAAGCATGGAATGCAAGGGAAGCCAGTGAGCATTTGGCCTCCCTTGATAAAAAAAAGTATAAAATAATAGCCAATCAGCGTTGAGCTAAACTGAGTTTGCTCAACTGTGACAGGTCCTGGCACAGTTGGCAAAAAGTTATGGCAAAAAGTGTCATGTTTGAAGTTGGCGTCACTTCTATCAAATCGCATGAAAAGCATACATCATTGACAGAAACAACTTGAATTGTTGCATTTGGTTGTGTTCCTCCGCAAGCTAGCTAAAATTGTGTTTTTCCTAAATTAGTCATGGATGGAGATAGGGATTTACTTGTGGTTTTACTTCATTCTCCTTACTGGCCAATGATTATGACAGCGATGATAATCCAACAATACATTTTTTATTTGACCTTTATTTAACTCAGCAAGTCAGTTAAGAACAAATTCTTATTTTCAATGACGGCCTAGGAACAGTTGGTTATCTGACTTGTTCAGGGGCAGAACGACATTTTTACCTTGTCAGCTCGGGGATTTGATCTTGCAACCTTTCGGTTACTAGTCCAACGCTCTAACCACTAGGCTACCTGCCGCCCCAATTAACCATACATTGCTGTGCCCCTGGCCTGAGTATTCAATACGTAGAAGGCTAATGTTAACTAGCTAAAGTTGCCCACAAAAGAAAGTTAGGCTAGCAAGCAAGCATTTTAGCCAGGTAGCCTAGGACAACAAAAAATAAAAGCGTGTACTGTATGACAGAGTGATAGACCGTTTCGTCAACATGAAAGAGGATGGCATTGGCGTTTCTCTACAAGTTGGGTGAGTCAACATGCTTATTTTTTGAAACATTTTTTAACTTGCACGAACACACACACACACCAGAACCATGGACAGCCACATAATTTTTCGACTCATTTGTTTTTGCTAGCTTTTAGTTGTCACTGTATTAGACTAAGCATGGGTGATTTGATGATGTTGAAATGGTGCTAGAATAGTGGAGGCAGCTCCTGTTTTCTTTGCGACTTGTGGTAACTCTGTGATTCTAAATCAGTTGTTTTAGCAGTCTGAAAATGTTGGAAACATTAACTTGCATGACCATGCTGTAGGTCATGTAACTGTCTGTTACATGCAATATGCTTTGTGGACTCCACCGGACAGAGGTTGTTCTCCAGTTTTGTGATGAAACAAAAGGTGTGGTTAAATTTATTCTGCCACCCTTCTTATTGTCTCAGCCTTAGGCCTATCTATCACTGTCGCAAGGCATATGAACTAACAGGTTATACAGCAAACAACGCAATTATCACAACACATAATATGGCTTTCCCCCCTGGCTTCCCCAGTGATTTTACCCACACACTGCTACTGCTTGTGGATGTCATTATGTTTCTGTGTACAGTTTGAAGGAAGTTGCTAACCAGCATTAGCACAATGACAAAGCGTCTATGGTAATCGCTAGCATGCTAGCTGTTACCACAGACGCCCAGTCATTGCTAGCTGTTACCACAGACGCCCAGTCATTGTGCTAATGTTAGTCAGCATTGGCTCGCGAAACTACCTCCAACTTCCTTCATAATGAACGCAGAAACATAGAAATGGTATCCACAAGTTCATCTGAGTCCAGGGAAGTAGATACAAGGTTTAATTGCCAAATCCTGAAGTACCCCTTTAACGGTTTGGGCATGTACATCCCTCAGTCGTCCTCTAACCCAGAGTTTCACAAACTCGGTCCTCGAAACCCCACTGGGTGCACGTTTTGTTTTTTGCCCTAACACTACACAGCTGATAATTAAAGCTTGATGATTATTTGAATCAGCTGTATAGTGCTTGGGCAAAAACCAAAACGTGCACCCCTTGAGGTCCCAAGAACCCAGTTTGGGAAACCCTGCTAGAACCCCAGGGAAGGTGCAGTGTGTTAGTTATCAGGATGTGTGATGCATTATAACCTGTGTGTTCTGCTTCTCCAAGGTGCATAAAGAAACATGTGTACACACACACAGTGAATGAGGGGGAGAATGAGGTCTCTGGCAATACCTGCATGTTCTGTCCCTGTTGGTGTAGTCTCTCTTTGCAGACCCCCTCGTAGAAGTCATAGTACTCCAGGAATGATTTCTCCATCACACTCCTGCAACACAGGAACAGGTTAACTACCCACAAAAACAAATGCTAAACAGCTACAAATGAAATGACTCACCATTGAAAGCTGTGTGTTCTAAATGTATTGTGGGTCAGTGGCTTTGAACATGTCTCTTGCAATCCGTGAAGGTTCAACTATATGCCTCATATACAATAAGGACATTAGACGTGGCCTGTAGCCTTAATTTGGAGTTCAGGCATATACAGTCCCTTCAGAAAGTTCACACACCCCTTGACTTTTTCCACATTGTGTTACAAAAAAGTGGGATTAAAATGGATTACATTTATTTTTGACAACGATCTACACAAAATACTAACTTTTATTATTAATGGAAAATAAAACACTATATTTTGATTAGATAAGTATTCAATCCCCTGAGTCAACACGTTAGTCACCTTTGGGAGCGATTACAGCTGTGGGTCTTTCTGGGTAAGTCTAAGAGCTTGGAAAACCTGGATTGTACAATATTTCCCATTACTTTTTTAAAATTCTTCAAGCTCTGTCAAGTTGGTTGTTGATCATTGCTAGACAGCCATTTTCAAGTCTTGCCATAGATTTTCAAGAAGATTTAAGTCAAAACTGCAACTAGGCCACTCAGGAACATGCAGTATCGTCTTGGTAAGTAACTCCAGTGTACATTTGGCCTGGGATTTTAGGTTATTATCCTGCAGAAAGGTCTATTTGTCTCCCAGTGTCTATTGGAAAGCAGAATTAACCAGGTTTTCCCTCTAGGATTTTGCCTGCGTTTAGCTTTAGTCCTTTTCTTTTTATCCTAAAAAACTCCAGTCCCTGCAGATGGCAAGCATACCCATATCATGATGCAGCCACCACCATGCTTGAAAATATGGTGAGTAGTACTCAATGATGTGTTGGATTTGCCCCAAGCATAACGCTTTGTATTCAGGACAAAAAGTACATTTTTGTTGCTGCATTTTGTTTTGCAGTATTACTTTAGTGCCTTATTGCAAACAGGATGCATGTTTGGGAATAATTTTATTCTGTACAGGCTTCCTTGTTTTCACTTTGTCATTTATGTTAGTAACTACAATGTTGTTGATCTATCTTCAGTTTTTTAATCTCACAGCCATTTAACTCCAACTGCTTTAAAATCACTATTGGCCTCATGGTGAACTCCCAAAGCGGTTTCTTTCCTCTCAGTCAAGAGAGTTAGGAAGGACGCCTGTATCATTGTAGTGCCTGGTGTATCGATACACCATCCAAAGTGTAATTAATAACTACACCATTCTCAAAGGGATATTCAATGTCTTTGCGAGGCATTGGAAAACATCCCTGGTGTTTGTCGTTGAATCTATGCTTGAAATACACTGCACGACTGAGGGACCTTACAGATAATTGTATAGGGTACAGACATGAGGTAGTCATTCAAAACTCATCTAAAAATTATAAAAAAATTATTTGTCACATGCGCCAAATACAACAGGTGCAGACCTCACAGTGAAATGCTTACTTACAAGCCCTTAACTCTTATTTTCTTAACTACATTGTTGGATAAGAAAGTATTAAATACATTTTATTTAAAAAAATTAAAAAAACATTAAAATAGAAAAACAAAATAACAGTAGAGGCGATATACAGGGGGTACCGGTAAAGAGTCAATGTGCGGGGACACAGGTTAGTTGAGGTAATATGTAGGTAGAGGTAAAGTGGCTATGCATGGATAATAAATAGAGTAGCAGTAGCGTAAAAATGATGGTATGGGACAACACAAATAGTCCAGGTAGCCATTTGATAAGCTGTTCAGGAGTTATGGCTTGGGGGTAGTAGCTGTTAAGAAGCCTTTTGGACCTAGACTTGGCACTCTGGTACCGCTTTCCGAGAGAGAACAGTCTGACTAGGGTGACTGGAATCTAACATTTTTTTGGCCTTCCTCTGAAACTGCCTGGTATAGAGGTCCTGGGTGGCAGGATGCTTGGCGCCAGTGATGTACGTACGCACGACCCTCTGTAGTGCCCTGTGGTCGGAGGCCAAGCAGTTGCCATATCAGGCAGTGATGCAACCAGTCCGGATGCTCTCGATGGTCCAGCTGTAGAACCTTTTGAGGATCTGAGGACCCATGCCAAATATTTTCAGTCTCCTGAGGGGGAATAGGTTTTGTTGTGCCCTCTTCACAACTGTCTTGGTGTGCTTGGACCATATTAGTTTGTTGGTGATGTGGACACCAAGGAACGAAGCTCTTAACCTGCTCCACTAGAGCCCCTTCGATGAGAATGGGGGCATGCTCAGTCCTCCTTTTCCTGTAGTCCACAATCATCTCCTTTGTCTTGATCACGTTGAGGGAGAGGTTGTTATCCTGGCACCACACTGCCAGGTCTTTGACCTCCTCCCTATAGGCTGGCTCATTGTCGGTGATCAGACCTACCACGGTTGTGTCGTCTGCAAACTTGATGGTGTTGGAGTCGTGCTTGGCCATGCAGTCATGGATGAATAGGGAGTACAGGAGGGGACTGAGCATGCACTCATGAGGGGCCCCCGTATTGAGGATCAGCATGGCCGATGTGTTGTTACCTACCCTTACCACCTGGGGGCGGCCCACAAGGAAGTCCAGGATCCAGTTGCAGAGGGAGGTGTATAGTCCCAGGGTCCTTAGCTAAGTGATGTTTTGAGGGCACTATGGTGTTGAACGCTGAGCTGTAGTCAATGAATAGCATTCTCACATAGGTGTTCCTTTTGTCCAGGTGGGAAAGGGCAGTGTGGAGTGCAACAGAGATCGCATCATCTGTTGATCTGTTGGGGTGGTATGCAAATTGGAGTGGGTCTAGGGTTTCTGGGATAATGGTGTTGATGTGAGCCATGACCAGCCTTTCAAAGCACTTCATGGCTACAGTCGTGAGTGCTACGGGTCGGTAGTTATTTAGGCAGGTCACCTTGGTGTTCTTGAGCATAGGGTCAATGGTGGTCTGCTTGAAACATGTTGGTATTACAGACTGTCAGGGACAGGTTGAAAATATCAGTGAAGACATTTGCCAGTTGGTCAGCGCATGCTCGGAGTACATGTCCTGGTAATCCGTCTGGCCCAGTGGCCATGTGAATGTTGACCTGTTTAAAGGTCTTACTCACATCGGCTACGGAGAGCGTGATCACACAGTCGTCCGGAACATGCATGTGTCAGTGTTGCTTGCCTCGAAGTGAGCATTGAAGTTATTTAGCTCGTCTGGTAGGCTAGTGTCACTGGGCAGCTCGCGGCTGTGCTTCCCTTTGTAGTCCGTAATAGTTTACAAGCCCTGCCACATCCAACGAGCCGGTGTAGTACGATTCAATCTTAGTCCTGTATTGGCGCTTTGCCTGTTTGATGGTTTGTCAAAGGATTTCTTCTAAGCGTCCGGGTTAGAGTCCCCGCTCCTTGAAAGCGGCAGCTCTACCCTTTAGCTCAGTGCGGATGTTGCCTGTAATCCATGGCTTCTGGTTGGGGTACGTACTTACGGTCACTGTGGGGACGACGTTGTCGATGCACTTATTGATGAAGCCAGTGATGTGGTGTACTCCTCAATGCCATCGGAAGAATCCCGGAACATATTCCAGTCTGTGCTAGCAAAACAGTCCTGTAGCTTAGCATCTGCATCATCAATCATGCCAAACACAATTATTACACACAGAGTAAGTCCATTCAACTTATTATCCAACTTGTTAAACAAATTATTACTCCTGAAGTTTAGGCTTGCCATAACAATGGGGTTGAATACTTATTGACGCAAGACATTACATTTCAGCTTTTCATTTGTTATTAATTTCTAAAAACATAATTCCACTGACATTACGTGTGTAGATCAGTGACACAAAATCAAAATGTAATCCATTTTAAAAACTCTGTAACAACAGAGTAACAACAAAATGTGGAAAGCGTCAAGGTGTGTGAATACTTTCTGGAGGAATTGTAGCTGGATCTAGACAATAGATGCCGTGGAACATTGACTCATCTCGACATAAGTCCACTTTTGAGGTTTCAAGTCTCAAACTTTTATTTTGGAGTCAACAATCCAAGACTAACTCACCACAGGGCTTCTGGACAGGGCACCTTCCCATCCAACATGTCACATACAGCCACGCGCATGGTCTCATGGCGGATGCACTCGTTGTAGTTCTTGCTGTCCCCCGGGTGTCTCTCCTGGCAAAGGGAGTGTCAGAGGGAGCAGGTGTAAGGGGGACATTCAAGACACAAAAAGTGACACATCCCACACTGATATGGTCAGTCTGTAGCTTTTCACACACACGTTTGCACAAACGTCTACGGAATGGGGAAGAAACGGCAAACAACGAACTAAATAGAAACATAGAACAACAGCTGAAGACTTCTGTAAGTCAGACAACACAATCAGGCATATTACATCACAATAGCATATGCCAAAAACAGTAGCT
Source organism: Salmo trutta (assembly GCF_901001165.1). Taxonomy (NCBI): domain Eukaryota; kingdom Metazoa; phylum Chordata; class Actinopteri; order Salmoniformes; family Salmonidae; genus Salmo; species Salmo trutta. The sequence goes on along the minus strand of NC_042988.1, from coordinate 9,846,995 downwards.
TTGTTGATCAAAATGGCAGCATTTCTTCAGGGAACCACATTCCCCATAAGGCAGTGGGATTTAACTGCATTCTGGGGATTATGGCTTGGCAGCCAAATTAGATGCTAACTTGCCAGTGGGCTATAGGCTTACCTGTTCAAAGCCTGGCTCGTTGTGGTAGGGGTTCTCAGTCATCAGGGACTGGATGGAGATCAGAACGGAGGAGATGCTTTGGGCCGGGCTCCAAGCTGGCCCTGTCCAAGTCCTAGACAACAACCCAGAACAAAGAGGTTAAAGCACAAAAGATTCAGGTCAGGAGCCCTCGTACCAAGCAAAATAAAAAAATGTAAGTTGTATATGAGCTACGGTGCTTCACCCCAAAAAAGTATGGTAGACTGAATAGTAGATCAATTTTGCACTCCCTGTAGGTTCCCAAGACTGACCAACACTACTATAAAGGGAAAGAGAGGAAGTACTTCAAATCTGTTTCAAGGAGCCATAGGTGCAAAATAGCATTACGATACATGGGCACGTTATTCCAATATATATCTTTTTTTGTGTACTATTGAAAGCAGGAGAATGATGGCATCGCATCTTCTGGGCCAAAGTCACCCACACATCGACAGTGAGGGGGAGCTCTGGGAGGAAGTGCTGAAATGCAAGAAATGATCTGCGTCTCTATATAGAGAGTTGCCATAAATAGCCATGTTCCGCCAAATAATGACCCCTTACAGTTGTGGTCAGACCAGGTAGGCTTGAGTAATACAGACGGACTTGCAACTATTGAGCAGTACAGTCTGCTGTTTTTCATTCTGTGTGTTTATTAGGTGGAATCCTGATATTGATTGCTGGTCACATTTTTTTTTTTTAATCTATTTTAACTAGGCAAGTCAGTTAAAAACAAATTTTTATTTACAATGACGGCCTAGGAACAGTGGGTTAACTGCCTTGTTCAGGGACAGAACAGATTTGTACCTTGTCAGCTCGAGGATTCGATCTAGCAACCCTTTGGTTACTGGCCCAATGCTCTAACCACTAGGCTACCTGCCGCCCCACATCCCACTGTGTCCCATGTAGATCATTTGTAAGAGCTACTATTCTATGGGCCTGGGTTTAAAAGGTAGACTGATGAATGCCTTGTCCCATTTCGACCCCTAGTCACCCCCTCCCCTAGTTAGAAAGGGAACTGGGCATAGATGTATGGGTTGCTCAGGTGCAGCAGGTTTCCCCTGAGCTGCAGGACCCTGGCTTACCCGAGGATGCTGAGGCATACTTTGCCGTTACGGTAAAAGTTGGGGTTGAAGCGCACAGTGTTTTGGCCGGTGGTGATGAGCTTGACCCGTGGGGGGTGGATGGGGTAGTCCGGGGGGCAGCGGAACAGAAAGAGGAAGAAGCCTCCCTCGTAGGGCGTGTCGAAGGGTCCTGTGATGAGGGCATGGATCTGAGGGAAGGAAGACTAGAGTCAGGACTAATATTTAGTGAGGGTGTTGATGCATTGAATTTCTCCATAATTCTCATGGTTGCCATAATCCTTATAATAGTAGTGCAGAAGACTAATTCCAAGATGGCTGCTGTTCCTCTTGCCACAGCAAATGTTCTTCAATGGCTGTATTGTTTGTTTAGTATGTCCAATTTCATGCATTTTTTTGTTGTTGACTTAGTACAAACATTGAGTCTGTGGGTTAAAGTAAATTGGGGCCTGACAAAAGAAAGTTAGCATAATTGATTTAAAGAAGGATCCCCCCCTCAACTTGAGCCTGGGATAAGAGTTGCTTTAACTAACTCTGCATCAACATTTGAAGGACAGCCCCTGTCTTTCAAGTCCCATTTTGGATTGTTTCATACACCAGTCAAATACTTTACAGTCTGGCTAGCTAAATGTACCACAGTAAGGTCTAAGGCTCATATTTCAACATCATAGCCAAATGACAATGGCCATTGATGAAACTCACAATGCTGTCTGACTTGGTACAGTTGTGCCAGAACAGACCCTGTGGACCTAGGGAGTGGTGGTGGAAGTCTGAGCTTTACCTTAGTCATGTCGTGAGGGTCAGGAACCACAAACATACCCGGGGGAGGCTCCTTATAGATGGACATTATATCCCTGAGGAGAGAGTAAGAAGACAAACTTAAGAAAATATGCTAATACACAATGATAGTAGCCTGATCCCAGATCTGTTTGTGCTCTTGCCTACTTGGCATGATAGCACAAGCAGACTGGCACTAGGGGCAAAACATTTTAAGAGACAAGTGGCACCTTTTATGTCAACAATGTAATGTTGACAATGTTGTGTTTATACATTTCATAATATAAGGTCAATATATTAATTACAGAGTCACATGATAGTAAGCAAATGGATTGACACGTTATGACATCAGTAACTCTGACCAATTAATACTAACTATTGGCCTAACTACTAGCGTAAGTAACCATTTTCTTACAGGATTTACCCCAGTGTTTCACCCAAAAGGCTTAGACTTTTCTGTTCCCATTTATACGGGCCAGTACCAGTGTCTCACTGGGTCATACTCTAATGGACCTGCGCTCACTTGGGACCAAAGGCAGGCCTCTGGTACTTTTCAGCTGGAATTTACATAATTAACACCTTCCCACAAAGCAACTGTTTTGATTTTGGAGAGGTTGTTGATTCTGCTCTTCACAAATCCTCACTGTCAGTCCTAGCGCTCGAAAACTAAGCGGCATTCTGCCTTCTCCCTAGTTTTCAGCCGTTAGAGTCGCCCAAAATGACCTCTTTGGAACTTCAATCTTGACTCTGTTTTAAAGTTAAGCGTCGTTAATCATTGCTTGCGACAGAGCTTTCGAAACATTTCCCTTATCTTTCATCAGTGGGAAAGAATCCTTTAAATAAATAAAAAAAATACACTTACTGTAGAGGTATTCTACAGATCCACACAGCCATCCAACGAAACTAAACTTCGAGTTATGCTTAGACACAAGTGTTCAGAGCATGCTAGATAGCTAATTAAACAAGCGCTGTAACATGGAGATATGGCTGTGTGGGAACACTAACCCTATGAACATGTGTATCAATTTAACCTATTGTTTTAAAATGTATTTCCTCAAATGTTGTATTTTTACCTATATTTTAATAGGCAAGTCAGTTAAGAACCAATTCTTATTTAAAATGACGGCCTACCTCGGACAAACCCTCCTCTAACCCGGACGACGCTGGGCCAATTGTGCCCAGCCCGATCGGTTGTGACACAGCCCGGGATCGAACCAGGGTCTGTAGTGACGCCTCTAGCACTGAGATGCAGTGCCTTAGACCGCTGCGCCACTCCAGAGCCCCTGATATGAAAGGTGCCAAAACCGTACTGCAAGCAACACGTGTCAGGGCTCTTATCAAAACTCCCCAATACAGAAGACGCCTTCTTCCAATGACTCATGTTTAATGTCATGGAACGGAGTCATGATCATAGACATAAAAAAAATAAACCAGGCAAGTCAGTTAGGAACAAATTATTATTTACAATGACCCCTACCGGGGAACAGTGGGTTAACTGCCTTGTTCAGGGGCAGAACTACAGATTTTTAACTTGTCAGATCAGGTATTCGATCCAGCAACCTTTCAGTTACTTACCCAACGCTCTACCACTAGACTACCTGCCGTATGTAACACTGGTGTTCGAAAAAAGTAACATTTATTGTCACAACAATACACATGTGGTGTGGTTCTTTCGTTTTCAGACAGCATGGAAACACATTCCATATGTTGTAACAGGCAAGCCCACCAGTGTATATCTGGATACTCAAATGTTTACCTTTTGATTCGGAGAATGCATTGCTGGGACGTCTTCTCGTTGTCCCAGTCGGTACTTAGTGTTGGGTCCCAGGACGTTGCATGAATTTGGGACAAGAGGCCTGCTCCGGCCACCCCCAAACCGATACCGCCTGGCAGAGCATTGGTGGCCGAGTAAGGGGGTATTGGAATGGCAGAGCCCACTACAGTGCTAAGAACACCTGCACCTCCAAACCCGCTCCCAGTCCCCACGGTTGAGGTGGTCGTGGCTCCAGGGGACATGACGGCTAGGCCAGTCTCTGCGGCCGCTGCAGGAGGTGGTGAGGCCAGGTTAGCTCCACTCGTCGAGTGGCCCGGCAGAGAATTAACCAAACTCGGTAACAACGGAGCTCCATTTCCCTGACTACCAACACCTAACCCAATTTCACCATTAGCAACCTCTCCTACGCCATCCGCCATTGTAAATTAGCACTTGTTCAGGTTATAGCTAGCTAGCTTGCTAGCTACAGTTATTGACAGTTGTCGATACAGCAGTTTCTTGTTTGAGTCCGTCCTCACGCAGTCGGTAAATGAGGAAGACCAGCAAGGAGAGGCGAAGATGAGAAAAAGCGCTCCCACGGCATTGTATGCCTTTCCTCTCGCCTCCAAAAGTAGCTAATCGTGTTTAGCAATGTCTTATAAAAGTACAAACAGTCAGTCGAAAAGTTAACGCTATAATATATTACCCGTCACAAATTCTCAGTTTGCCAGTCATCAACGCAGTTTGCGGTTTCAGCCTGTTTATCGGTTAGCTTTTTCTTCTGTTTTCCATAACCACTTCCTCCCCACAGCACAGAATACCTATACTGCCACCTGGCGGCGATCATCGGAATTGTAGTTGGCCTCTGCGACCATGTTATGAGGCTGTCAGGGACAGTAGCAACATACAGCAGTAGGCCTACACCAGTGGAGGCTGCTGAGGGGAGAACAGCTCATAATAATGGCTGGAATGGAGTCAATGGAATGGTAACACAAACAAAGAAACCACATCTTTGATGTGTTCAATGCCATTTCATGGACTCCATTCCAGCCCTTACTATGAGCTGTCCTCCCCTCAGCAGCCTCCACTGGCCTACACAGTCAGTATTTTACAGTTTCTTTACAACACCATACAGTTGAAGTCGGAAATTTACATACACTTAGGTTGGAGTCATTAAAACTTGTTTTACAACCACCACAAATTTCTTGTTAACAAACTATAGTTTTGGCAAGTCGGTTAGGACATCTACATTGTGCATGACACAAGTCATTTTTCCAACAATTATTTAGACAGATTATTTCACTTATAATTCACTGTATCACAATTACAGTGGGTCAGAAGTTTACATACACTAAGATGACTGTGTCTTTAAACAGCTTGGACAATCCCAGAAAATGATGTCATGGCTTTTGAAGCATCTGATAGGCTAATTGACTTAATTTGAGTCAATTGGAAGTGTCCCTGTGGATGTATTTCAAGGCCTACCTTCAAACTCAGTGCCTCTTTGCTTGACATCATGGGAAAATCTAAATAAATCAGCCAAGACCTCTGAAAAAAAAATAAAAAATTGTAGACCTCCACAAGTCTGGTTCATACTTGGGAGCAATTTCCAAACACCTGAAGGTACCACATTCATCTATACAAACAATAGTACGCAAGAATAAACACCATGGGACCACGCAGCCGTCATAACGCTCAGGAAGGAGACGCGTTCTGTCTCCTAGAGATGAACGTACTTTGGTGCAAAAAGTGCAAATCAATCCCAGAACAACAGCAAAGGACCTTGTGAAGATGCTGGAGGAAACAGGTACAAAAGTATCTATATCCACAGTAAAACGAGACCTATCGACATAACCTGAAAGGCCTCTCAGCAAGGAAGAAGCCACTGCTCCAAAACCGGCATAAAAAAGCCAGACTATGGTTTGCAACTGCACATGGAGACAAAGATCGTACTTTTTGGAGAATATAGAACAGTTTGGCCATAATGACCATTATGTTTGGAGGAAAAGGGGGATGCTTTTAAGCCGAAGAACACCATCCCAACCGTGAAGCATGGGGGTGGCAGCATCATGTTGTGGGGGTGCTTTGCTGCAGCAGGGACTGGTGCAATTCACAAAATAGATGGCATCATAAGGGAGGAAAATTATGTGGATATATTGAAGCAATGTCTCAAGACAGAAGTTAAAGCTTGGTCGCAATTGGGTCTTCCAAATGGACAATGACCCCAAGCATACTTCCGAAGTTGTGGCAAAATGGCTTAAGGACAACAAAGTCAAGGTATTGGAGTGGCCATCACCAAGCCCTGACCTCAATCCTATGGGCAGAACTGAAAAAGCGTGTGCGAGCAAGGAGGCCTCCAAACCTGACTCAGTTACACCAGCTCTATCAGGAGGAATGGGACAAAATTCACCTAACTTATAGTGGGAAGCTTGTAGAAGGCTACATGAAACGTTTGACCCAAGTTGAACAATTTAAAGGCAATGCTACCAAATACTAATTGAGTGTATGTAAACTTCTGACCCACTAAGAATGTGATGAAATAAATAAAAGCTGAAAGAAATCATTATCTACTATTATTCTGACATTTCACATTCTTAAAATAAAGTGGTGATCCTAACTGACCTAAGACAGGGAATTTTTACTAGGCTTAAATGTCAGGAATTGTGAAAAACTGAGTTTAAATGTATTTGGCTAAAGTGTATGTAAACTTCTGACTTCAACTGTACCTTGACATGGATTATAACCTAAATGAGTTGGCAGTAAAATAAATAAAAAAATTGACTTGTAACTTAAAGACTGCTTTAGTTTAACTCAGGGTTATAGAACATCCTGGGTGACCTCTTAACTGTCTCCTACCAGAAAATATTTAAGTTAAATTCTTCCATTCAGTCAGTCACTTTTTCCATTAGTGATTGAAGTTGTAATATCACCAGTACATGGAATGCACATAGCATTTTGACTTGGGAGCACTAGTGCAGTTCAGATAATACATTAAATGGCACATGGTTACATATGTATCGTTGTTACATTCTGTATTTGAGGTGCGGACACCACGAGCAAAGACATTTGTATAATTTTAAATCGGCAAGTCTGATCAGGTTTAGTCAGAGAAATATTTCTTAATATACGACTGGGCTAAGCTATAGAACAGCGTCTGTCATAGAAACAAACGGAGCATTGCTTTGTGTCGGTGGTTGTGCCTTTAAAATACAGAAAACCGCTCCTCTGTAGCCCAAACCGTTCAAAACTAAAGACCTACTTCACCTGAGCTAAATAATTTAATTGATCTGGCCCAGATTGGCAGGATACACTTGAAGGGACACACAAATCAACCATAATGAGTAAGGAACTATCAGAACTATGACAATATTCATAATATACCCTATTTAATATATATATATATATATATATATATAAACATTTGTCACAAAAGAGATACTTTGCAGTTTCGTTCAGATGAAATGGAGGTCATTACCACTAAATACATTTATAGGGACCTTAAGTGTGTCACAGAATTATATATTTTTTGAGTTGGGAACTACTGCCCTAGAGAATAAAACCACACTCTGCTTCATATTTATATAGACGGTGACGCTACAACTTTTAACTTGGCCCTATACTCCAGCATTCTGGATTTGAGCTCAAATGTTTTATATAAACAGTAGAGAGCATCACCTTTCATTTGAGGGTATCTTCATGCATGTGTTTTACCGTTAAGAAATGAAAGCACTTTATGCATCCATTTCCCCCAATCAAAAGGTGACAAATACCAAATACCCTGAAATTAAAAGGTGACATTCAGGATTGTTGCGGCATATGAAACATTTGATCTTAAATCCAAAATAGAGCCAAATGAAACATTTCAGCTTCACCGTCTAAATTAATGAGGAAAGTGTACAGTATAGCCAATTTAAACATGTACTTCATTTCAAGAGCTCAAATATGTGGTTATCCTCTTGTAACACTGGCCCACCCACCCAAATAACTGTAAAATTGTTGTCCAGAAACACCTAGGCACTCATGTCTGTGCAGAAGTCATATTCCCCCCCCAAAGTGTGCCCATTGGCTCCCCCGCTTGCATTCAAAAGCAATGGACAGGGCAGGTGTAGGAAATGCAGACAGTACCTAGACCCTGTGGCTACACCAAGGGTGAATCAGAGGTCCTTCTCCAACTCAAAATGTCAGAGGAAAGCATGGTTTACTGCTAGACTGCGTAAAGTTAAACTCCACTTAGGAAAACAGATCATTTCCCAATTCAGCTTTTGAATCAAGTCAACAGTAAATTGCAGCAAGCAAGCCTGTATATCAACATTTTGTGCAGACCAAAAATTGTATTACATATACAAAACGTACCAAGCATGCTCTTTCTATGACAGACTGACCAGATGATGGCTATGATCCCTTGTTGTCCTGTTAAATCCACTTCAGTGTAGACAAAGGGGAGGAGACTGGTTAAATAGATTTAAGCCTCAAGACATTGTGTGTGCCATTGAGGGTGAATGAACAGGACAACATTTTTAAGTGCCTTTGAACAGGGTATGGTAGGTGACAGGTGCACCGGTTTGAGTGCATCTGCAACGCTACTAATTTTTTTTTTTTTTTTTTCACACTGTTTCCCGTGTATCAATTAGGGTCCACCACCCAAAGATCATCCAGCCAACATGGGCCAGCATCCCTGTGGAACGCATGACACCTAGTCGATGCACTGACAAATTGAGGCCGTTCGAGGGCAAACCTCAATATCAGGAAGGTGTTCCTAATGTTTCGTACACTGTATAAACTAGTAGAGGGATGGAAACTAATTGGGGTAGGGGAGACAAAGAAAATAAAAAATACAAATGCCCACCACAAGGGGCAGCAGTGGCTCTGCGTACCCACATCCATACCCACCCCGCGAGCAAAACATTATCAGCCCCCCTCGTGACAGCGAAGACCCCAAAAATAGTGTTTCAAAGTTTCCTGAAATTATACACATTGCCATAGGGGAGGCAAATGCTTGCCGTTTTTAATATAACTGATGATCAAATGGGCCCCACCCCAGTTGGTAATTCAACCGTACTTACTACAAGTTTACATAGCTGGTTGCTAGCTGGTTGCTACACTAATTTACCAATCTAAAAATGCCTTGCTTGACATGGGCTAATTGAGTGACTGCTGATGCACAACTACATTTTATTGAAATTGCACCTTATGTATTCTATTATTCTAACACCATGAAGTTGAGACCACATCCCTGTACTAGTACATTTAGCTTATATTGTATTCAATGTGATAATTTAACTAGTACTTTTATGTGTCTTTAAGTCCAGCACCCAAACACCACTGAAAATAAGGACTGACAAGTTTATAGTTATCCCAACCATTTATTCAGACAGACAGTCTAAATCAAATTGAGCTCTTACGTAAAACTTTGAAAAAGAGGGGAACATAAAAAGGCAGGATTTGTAATCGTAGATTTTGATTGGAATGGCGGTGCCACAGCCTCATGAGCGTCACATCAAGAGTTCCAATTCCCTGGGAGAAGGGAGGTGACAGGGATGGGAGAGACTAAATTACATCGCGAACAGGATGAGGAACGCCACCATGAGACAGAAGAGCCCCATTGCCTCAGACAGGGCAAAGCCCAGGATGGCGTAGGAGAAGAGCTGCTGCTTCAGGGAGGGGTTCCTGTCAGAGAGACAGAGGAGAGGACCGGAAGTTATGATTTAGGCTGGACGACAGCACCAGCAGCAATTTGGTCATTAATGATATGAACCCAAATTAATAGGCTTCATCAATACTCTTGTGCCAAAATGTTAGCATTTCCCTGCCACTCACATAATCAATGATCACAACTATTCTTCTGCCTCAGATTTTGCGTTTAAATCTGCCCAATTCCACAAACAGAGGCTTGATGAACGAGAAGGATTCAGTTACCTGGCATAGCCGATGATCAAGCTGCCGAACACGGTTCCAATTCCAGCCCCTGATCCCGCCACACCCACTGTGGCGGCTCCAGCACCGATGAACTTGGCGGCAGTGTCGATGTCCCTGGAGATAGCGCTGGTCTGGAACCCCCGGGTTAGAAGAGAGGCCTCACCGACAGGCAACAGGGCCTGGGGAAGATGCAGGGTGCAGCACAGTCAAAATCAGAACATAGTTCCATTTCAGTCTCTAGCTCCTCTGAGGCCACCTGACAGGTGTAGATCTCATAATAGCCCACCACTCCAAAACAATGGAAGCTCTTAGCTCCCTTTTGCTTTCACCTTGACCCTTCTGGTAGTCTGAACTAACAAGAAATAACAGATAAGGGCTAGGAGGGACACATCTGGAACTGGGGTTTGTTTAGGAGTGGAATGTTATGGAACAGAAGGAAATGTATGGCGTAATACATTTCTGTACTATTACAGTGTAGGAGTACATTGACCCCACAGAATAAAGGCCCAGAACAGAACCTATCAAGAAGAACAGAGAATAGTGCAGAGGTTGAAAGTACTGCTCAAGATAACAGTCAAGAATGGGCAATACAAGTGCAGGGTGCGCCAGTGCCTTGTTTAATTCATCTTATTTTTACAACGAGCATGTGTGCACCTACATTTAAAAAAATAAATAAAATTAAGGCACAAAATTTAGGAGCACTATGAAAAATATTTAATATACTAAAGCTAAAATCCTTAATTTCTCTAAGCACACTGGTGCTCTTAAATTTAAATTCCAGGTTGGACAGCAAAATATTAAGGCGGATATGCGAGTAAAAAGGTCGCACTGAGAGTCCTGAAGGGATCTGTGGAAAAGGGCACAAGGATGCAGCCAGGATACCAGTCTTATTTAAGCACTGGTTATGTTAGTATTTCACCATAAAGGGATTTAAAGTAGTCTGGTGTTCAGGATAAATACAACTGAAGAGGCAATAAGGGTCACTGATGAGTTAAAAATAAACTTTAGGAATATAAAAATGGCCTAATTAATGGTTTCAGGTTATCACAAAAAGGGGCAATTGGCAAAAGGTTTACACACACACCTAAGCACAGAATTGTGAGCAGCGCTACTGTCACAGGGTTTACTTTTGGTTTGCAGAGAGGCTTACCTGCTGCTCACTTCTGGCTTCAGGTCTGTTGAAGACTGAGACCGAGACCGGCCGGGCGAGGACTCTGGACCCCCCACGCAGCTGCAAGACAACTACACATCAGACTCCCAGACAGACTTAGAAGCTTGTAACAAGCTCTACTTACAATCATTACTAAGACTGCCAAATGTAGATTACCCTGAGGTGAGTTCTGGAGCCAGCCAAGATTATGACCCTACAGAGGTGCATCTAATAGTCTAACGTCTAGGAGGATTAGACGCATGAAGACCGGTAGAACGGCAATGTCAAACCAAGTTTTATTTGTCACATGAGCCGAATACAACAGGTGTAGACCTTACAGTGAAATGCTTACTCGCAAGCCCTTAACCAACAATGCAGTTAAGAAAATACCTAAAAAAAGTAAGAGCTAAGAATAACAAATAATTAAAGAGCAGCAGTAAATAACAATAGCGGGGCTATATACAGGGGGTGCTGGTACAGAGTCGGAGGCACCGGTGTCACGTCATGATCAATCCAAATCGTGTCCTTAGTAAAGACTGAGTACTATTGAGTACTATAGGGTTAGATTAGCCTACAAGGTGATGTTTTCCCAATTTAATCCCCAGCTGACCACTGGTCACGCATATAGGTAACACTGCCATAGACTTTTTTTTTTTTATTATTTTTTAAAGGTTGATTGAAAGAATAAAGGTTCTCATCTCATGTGCTGGTCATAGTTCACAGCAAACACCATTATCCCAGAAACCCTAGACCTACACCAATTTGTATACCACCCCAACAGATCCACAGACGATGCAATCTCTATTGCACTCCGCTGCCCTTTCCCACCTGGAAAAAAGGAGCACCTATGTGAGAATGCTATTAATTGACGACAGTTCATCAGTCAACACCATAGTGCTCTCAAAGAGCATCACTAAGCTAAGGACCCTGGGACTAAACACCTCCCTCTGCAACTGGATCCTGGAATTCCTGACGGGCCGCCCCCAGGTGGTAAGGGTAGGTAACACATCTGCCATGCTGATCCTCAATACGGGGGCCCCTCAGGGGTGCGTACTCAGTCCTCCTGTACTCCCTATTCACCCATGACTGCACGACTTCAACACCATCATTAAGTTTGTAAACGGAACAGTGGTAGGCCTGATCACTGACACCGATGAGACAGCCTATAGGGAGGAGGTCAGAGACCTGGCAGTGTGGTGCCAGGATAACAACCTCTCCATCAACGTGATCAAGACAAAGGAGATGATTGTGGACTACAGGAAAAGGAGGACCGAGCACGCCCCCATTCTCATTGATGGGGCTGTAGTGGAGCAGGTTGAGATCGTCAAGTTCCTTGGTGTCCACATCACCAGCAAAAGATCACCAGGGATGCAAGCTGGTGAGGGCCCAAAAAGGAAACACTTTTTTTTTTTTACACTGAAACATGCAAAAAATATATAATGTGTTCCTTTCACCTCTATAGAGGCATCCAGCTTAAGCCAGGCCCAGCTCCTGCTACACTTGATCCCTGAATCCACTTGTTTAACAAGCAACACCTCTTTGTCACCCAATTCTCTCATTCTGAAAATTAACCACATACTGTAGAGGGAAAACATTAGTTAACAGATAGTGGTTAGCATGTTAGCTAGTTAACATTTCAAAAACAGATTACCAGGGTCCAGTAAGCAACGTTAGCACATTTTAACTTGAGGAACGGCAAGGAGTCGTGAACCAGTTAAGACTATAGCGAATTGGTTAGGTTACTAACATAAGCTAGCAAATTTTTACACCATGAACTCAATTATTTGATCAGTTAAGTTGGCCAAGTTGGCCAATGTTGCTCAACATTTCTCTGGCCTTGGATCTCAACTGGTCGTCCAAAGCCAACACCTACTTTGGCCGCCTTTCCTTCCAGTTCTCTGCTGCCAATGACTGGAACGAATTGCAAAATTAAAAAAAAAAAAAGATTAAAATATATATAAAACCGCTGAAGTTGGAGACATATATCCCTCACTAACTTTAAGCATCAGCTACCTGAGCAGCTAACTGATCGCTGCAGCTGTACACAGCCCATCCAATCTACCTACCTCATCCCCATAGTTTTTATTTACTTTTTTGCACACCAGTATTTCTGCTTGCACATCTATCACTCCAGTGTTGATTTGCTAAATTGTAATTACTTCGCTACTATGGCCTATGTATTGCCTTACTCCATTTGCACACTGTATATAGACTATTTTTCTATTGTACATTTGTTTATTCCATGTGTAACTGTCACACTGCTTTGCTTTATCTTGGCCAGGTTGCAGTTGTAAATGAGAACTTGTTCTCAACTGGCCTACCTGGTTAAATAAAAAATAAAAAACTTTTGCAGAATTCGATCCAGCTAGCAACATACTCAACAATGCGAACAATACTTGTTCCACCCCACTTTCTCCCTCACCTCAAACTTTCCAAATGCCAGTTGTTCAGTTACAGCTCATGAAGTACGCTTCATCACCTTCTCACCCCCGTCTCTATGGTCAGACTTCTCACCTACCTCTTCGTTATCGTTCAGGGGACACGCTGCTGTAACTGGCAAGCTGCCTTTCCACTCTCTGCTGTCTTTCCAGAGAGCGCGCTGATGATGTAATTAGCAAATTGGTTGTCTCCCTCTTCAGTCGCGTGCTGCATTCTGTTGTGTGAACGATTGGCTGAGCCTTGGATACGGCCAATGTTAATGCTTCAAACGCGTGTCAGTCGTTCACTTACAGCTCATCGGACCAACACGGATCACATAGGTTACCAATTTTGGATTCAAAACGGCGAATTTAGCCGAAAAGGTGACTAGTTTGCATCCCTGTATCATGGTCCAAACACATCAAGACAGTCGTGAAGAGGGCACGACAAAACCTATTCCCCCTCAGGAGACTGAAAAGACTTGGCATGGGTCCTCGGATCCTCAGAAGGTTCTACAGCTGCACCATCGAGAGCATCCTGACACCTGTTGTATTCGTTGCATGTTACATAAAATGTGATATTCCTTACCAAGGACACTCATTTGCTGCGCATCTTATAGCTAAGCAGGATTGCGTGTACATGCTAGATCTAGACTGATAAGGTACGACTGGTAGAGGATCAAACAGTGACATTGTAGTTTCAACAAATACATACCACAGCAGGTGAGGTGACAAACTTAGCGCAGGCGTACATGGCTGGTGCCTGTGGAGAGAGATGAGAATTACATTTAACTGCTCATTTGCGCCACCATGAAATGTCCTACCAATTCAACAGGCATCTTTAAGCACAGTCGTTTGGACCCACCAAAAAAAAGTTAAAGGCATGCACAACTCTTAACTACAGCCCTACACCAGCTCTACACTGCTAAAGGTACAGTAAAGGTGACCTGAGCTGTAGGTGTAACCAGTCAAGCATTTGACCATGTGCATCTGGGAAGAGGATGCACAAAAGGCAGACTAAGGTTCTGTAGTAAAATCTGAATGTAGAATCTCTAGAGGTTACAACTCGGTGCAAATAAGGATCAAGTTACAATCTTTATGCCCATGTCATAAGATCAGTTAAGTGAAAATAGCAAGGCGTGATTGAATGTGGCAAGAGCCCAAAGCAAATGACAGTGAAGCATTAAACAAGATCCTTTCAAAACACTAAGTGGGGAGTTAAACTATGATCAACTTCGACTCCAGAGATGTCTAGTGCTAATTAATCCAATTGTGTTAATTACTAATACACTACCTAATTGTGTAGCGAGGTAGTGTATTAGTACCAGTGCATATATGGCCCAGACAGGCAAGCTAGCCTTTAGCTCTGCTTGAATGAGTGTAAAAAAAATAAAAAATTAACTAGCTAAATTCATTGTAAAAAAAAAAAAATTAAAAACGCCACATTCTTTAGTACAGTAGACCCCCCCCCCCCTCCTTCCCTGTCGCCATTCCGCCCCTGGGCAGGTAACGTTAACATTAGCACGAATGACAACCGAAGGAATCATCACGGGGGAAACTTAAACTAAAATGTCCATGCTTGAATGTGGCTTATTAAACCCATTTCACATGCAATGAGGGTAGCATCGATTTGCAAAAAGATGACAGCATGAAACGTTAGTTGGATTACCCGGGAAGCTTGTTAGCCATAGCTAGCTAAATGTAATATACTTCAGACGGACACTGCTAACGTTATTAGATAGGTGGGAGGATTTGGCTAGCCAGCTCGAGACGTGAAGGTCAAAAATGACCCACAACACCAATACAGGATTTAAATACAAGGACGCTGCATTTGGTACAGGACTAGAAATTGATAAAAATTGTTAAACGTCCTTCTCAATCCTCAGGGACATGAATCCATAATGACCGAAAACATGCACTGGTTCACTAGGCCCAGATATGGACGAGCAAGTCAGACATTTTGCATAAGCTTCACCGCAGCTTAGAATCGGTTGTACACCAAAATGCATGGTTTAACAAGTTAACATTTGCATGTTTATTTCCCAACAGTATTCGCGGCTGCCCATGTAGACACTTCTCTGGTAAGAATTCTACAGTACGAATACATTCCCTGTAAAATGTCATTCTTGGGAAGAAATCATTGAATGGCCGTCAACTTCACCTACATTGCATGGCTAGCTAGCATGCTAACAATTTATATTCGCCCCCGCAATGCTGACAGAACATTTCAAAATATTCACAATGCGATTATAACCATACCGAAATCACAAAATAATGCGTCACACTGAAACCCTAAATTATTAACTCACCTTAATGTTACAGTACACACGGGGTCCTAGATTACTAATTCTCGCTCACAGCAGCAGTCAATGTGCACTCTGACAGCTGTCACCTTGTCATTTATAATCTTAGTTACTACGTCCTAAACGTCCATTGGACAAAAGGAAACCTCCTTCGACTGTGATTTCCTGTTTAGCTTGTCACTACTTTTAACCTAGCCTATAATGGAGCTTTCAATGTACTACAATGCTTGCAATTGGTTGACAGTATTTAGGGCGGCTGGGTGACTCAAACGCTGACGAATGGTAAGAATGGACTCGAATCCTATTTCCTTTCCCCATTGGACCATATTCCCGTTAACCTTTCAAACTACATCCAGTGTCCTTGATTTCTATTGGACAGTGTATAGGACGTCCCGCCTACTTCCAACATTTTAGGAGTAAAGGAATTGGTATGCTTTAAATGACGTGCAGTTTATAAAGGCTTCATACAAATAATCTATAACCGTATGTCATGCTTTATAAAGGGTTCATAAATGTGGCATTAATGTGTGACATAACCCACTATGTCAAATATGACATAAACCGCTTAATAATGGCCTTATAAATAATTAAATTGAGGCTTCACAACATATACATTTTTTACATCTTAGTCATTTAGCAGACGCTCTTATCCAGAGCGACTTACAGAAGTGAACGCATACATTTTTTTCTTTTTTCGTACTGGTCTCCCGTGGGAATCGAACCCACAACCCTGGCATTGCAAATACCATGCGCTACCAACTGAGCCACACAGGACCGTGCACAAAGCATTTATCTTGGATATTGGGTTCAATTCCTGATCCATAAAACTTTCCCAAACTTTCCCGATCATAAAACAATTCCCGATCCATAAAACTTCAAAACCCATCCATAAAACTTTATTCATGCATGACTGAAAGAAGCTTTTGAAAAAAGTGTTCGCTAAACTTGATATATTATATTATATTTCACTAAAACATTTCTAGGATGGCCGAACCTCTTTCCCTCTTGGGTGTGTAGTCAATATCGGACCTAACCTCAACTTCCCCAAAAATGCTGTGCTGCAGGATGACACACACTTTAAGGTGCAGTCATGCAAAGCCAAAAATGTCGGTCGGGCATTCTAAAAACCATAAAAATGTTTTACCTACTTATGTTTTTCCCAAATTCTGTTTTCTTGGTTTTGTTTTTCCAGTTTTCAGATTTCGCTTTTTTTTCCTGATTCCCCCCAGTTTTCCACATTTTTTAAAATAGAAAAACAACATTTTTTGATTTTCTGTGTTCACAACAATGCTTAAACTACATCAGGGGATGACTTTTGACTTCTGGGAAAAATTGAAGAAACTTAGATTTTTTAGTGTAGTTGCCATTTAATTCAGTGAGCATGACCTGCACTGTTGTTTGGTTAGTGATTTTCTTTAATGCAGTAAGCGCACATGTAATGTGATTCGGCCGTCAACGGAATGGGTGGAGTAAAAAGGCCAGCAACACTCCACATTATTCAGAGCCCCAAATGACACCATATACAGTGCCTTCAGAAAGTATTCAGAACCCTTGACTTTTACACATTTTGTTACGTTACAGCCTTATTCTAAAATTGATTAAATAAAAACAATTCCTAAGCAATCTACACACAATACCCCATAATGAAAAAGCTGAAACAGGGTTTAAGAAATTTGTGCAAATTTTTATAAAAAATAAATAAATTAAATACCTAATTTACATAAGCATTCAGACCCGAAATTGAGACTCGAAATTGAGCTCAGGTGCATCCTGTTTCCATTGATTATCCTTGACGTTTCTACAACTTGAGTCCACCAGTGGTAAATTCAATTGATTGGACATGATTTGGAAAGGCACACACCTGCCTATAAAAGGTCCCACAGTTGACAGTGCATGTCAGAGCAAAAACCAAGCCATGAGGTCAAAAGAATTGTCCGTAGCGCGCCGAGACAGGATTGTGTTGAGGCACAGATCTGGGGAAGGGGACCAAAAAATGTCAGCAGCATTGAAGATCCCCAAGAACACAGTGGATTCCATCATTCTTAAATGGAAGAAGTTTAGAACCACCAAGACTCTTCCTAGAGCTGGCCGCCTGGCCAAACTGAGCAATCGGGGGAGAAGGGCCTTGGTCAGGGAGGTGACCAAGAACCCGATGGTCAGTCTGACAGATCTCTAGAGTTCCTCTGTAGAGATGGGAGAACCTTCCAGAAGGACAACAATCTCTGCAGCATTCCAGACGAAAGCCACATGACAGTCTGCTTGCAGTTTGCCAAAAGGCACCTAAAGACTCTCAGACCACGAGAAACAAGATTCTCAGGTCTGATGAAACCAAGATTGAACTACTTGGCCTGACTGCCAAGTGTCACATCTGGAGGAAACCTGGCACCATCCCTACTGTGAAGCATGGTGGTGTCAGCATGATGCTGTGGGGATGTTTTTCAGCGGCAGGGACTTGGAGACTAGTCAGGATCGAGGCAAAGATGAACAGAGCAAAGTACATTGATCCTTCATGAAAACTTGCTCCAAAGTGCTCAGGACCTCAGACTGGGGTCAAAGTTCACCTTCCAACAGGACAACGACGCTAAGCACACAGCCAAGACAACACAGGAGAGGCTTTGCGAAAAAATTCTAAAAACCTATTTTCGCTTTGTCATTATGAAGTGCTGTATGTAGATTGATGAGGAAAACTATTTAAGAAATTTTAGAATAAGGCTGTAACGTAACATAATGTATAAAAAGGGAAGGGGTCTGAATACTTTCCGAATGCACTGTATAAGCCTGGGATATCACATTTTATTGGTCACATACACATGGTTAGCAGATGTTAATGCGAGTGTAGCGAAATACTTGTGCTTCTAGTTCCAACTATGCAGTAAAATTGAACAAGTAATATAACAAATTCACAACTACCTTCTACACACAAATGTAAAGGGATGAATATGTACATATAAATATATGGATGAGCGATGGCGTGTAGCATAGACAAGATGCAGTAGATGGTGTAGAATACAGTATATACATATGAGATGAGTAATGTAGGATATGAAAACATTCTGGCATTATTTAAAGTGACTAGTGATACCTTTAAGTCTGTTTATTAAAGTCTATGTTGGCAGCAGCCTCTCTATGTTAGTGATGGCTGTTTAACAGTCTGATGGCCTTGAGATAGAAGCAGTTTTTCAGTTTCTCGGTCCCAGCTTTGATGCACCTGTACTGACCTCGCCTTCTGGATTATAGCGGGGTGAACAGGCAGTGGCTCGGGTGGTTGTTGTCCTTGATGATCTTTTTGGCCTTCCTGTTACATCGGGTGCTGTAGGTGTCCTGGAGGGCAGGTAGTTTGCCCCCGATGATGCGTTGTGCAGACCGCACTACCCTCTGGAGAGCCTTGCGGTTGAGGGCGGTGCAATTGCCGTACCAGGCGGTGATACAGCCTGACAGGATGCTCTTTAGATGACAAGCCAAATTTCTCTAGCCTCCTGAGGTTGAAGAGGCTCTGTTGCGCCTCCTTCACCACGCTGTCTGTGTGGGTGGACCATTTCAGTTTGTCCGTGATGTGTACGCCGAGGAACTTAACTTTCCACCTTCTCCACTACTGTCCCGTCGATGTGGGTGGGTACTCCCTCTGCTGTTTCCTGAAGTCCACGATCATCTCCTTTGCTTTGCTGACGTTAAGTGAGAGGTCATTTTCCTGACACCACACTCCGAGGGCCCTCACCTCCTCCCTGTAGGCTGTCTCGCCATTGTTGTTAATCAGACCTACCACTGTTGTGTCATCTGCAAACTTGATGTTTGAGTTGGAAGCGTGCATGGTCACACAGTAATGGGTGAACAGGGAGCATAGGAGAGGGCTGAGAACGCACCCTTGTGGGGCCCCAGTGTTGAGGATCAGCGGGGTGGAGATGTTGTTTCCTACCTTCACCACCTGGGGGCGGCCCATCAGAAAGTCCAGGACCCAGTTGCACAGGGCGGGGTCGAGACACATGGTCTCAAGCTTAATGACGAGTTTGGAGGGTACTATGGCATTAAATGCTGAGCTGTAGGTACAGCATTCCTACATAGGTATTCCTCTTGTTCAGATGTGATAGGGCTGTGTGCAGTGTGATGGCGATTGCATCGTCATTAGACCTATTGGGGCGGTAAGCAAATTGGAGTGGGTTTAGGGTATCAGGTAGGGTGGAGGTGATATGATCCTTGACTAGTCTCTCAAAGCACTTCATGATGACAGAAGTGAGTGCAATGGGGCGATAGTCATTTAGTTCAGTTACCTTAGATTTCTTGGTAACAGGAACCATGGTGGCCATCTTGAAGCATGAGGGGACAACAGACTGTGATAGGGATATGATCCGTAAACACACCAGCCAGCTGGTCTGCGCATGCTCTGACTGAGGATGTGGCTAGGGATGCCGCCTGGGCCGGCAGCCTTGCGAGGGTTAACACGTTTAAATGTTTTACTCACGTTGGCCACGGAGAAGGAGAGCCCACAGGCTTTGGTAGCGGGCCATGTCAGTGGCACTGTATTGTCCTCAAAGCGTGCAAGAAGTTGTTTAATTTGTCTGGGAGCAAGACGTCAGTGTCCGTGACGGCCTGGTATTCTTTTTGTAATCCGTGATTGACTGTAGACCCTGCCACATACGTCTCGTGTTTGAGCCATTGAATTGCGACTCTACTTTGTCTCTATACTGACCCTTTGCTTGTTTGATTGTCTTGCGGAGGGAATAGCTGCACTGTTTGTATTCAGTCATGTTTGCGGTCCCCTTGCCATGATTAACAGTGGTGGTTCGCGCTTTCAGTTTCGCGCGAATGCTGCCATCAATCCACGGTTTCTGGTTAGGGAAGGTTTTAATGGTCACAGAGGGAACGACATCTCCGATGCACTTGCTAATAAACTCGCTCACCAAGTCAGCGTATACGTCAATGTTATTGTCTTAGTCTGTACGGAACATATCTCAGTCCACGTGATCGAAGCAATCTTGAAGCATTGAATCCGATTGGCCAGACCAGTGTTGTATTGACCTGAGCATGAGCATTTCCTGTTTTAGTTTCTTTCTATAGGCTGGGATCAACAAAATGGAGTCATGGTGAGATTTGGCGGGGGAGGGCTTTGTATGCATCGCAGAAGATCGAGTAGCAATGATCCAGAAAGCTACCAGCTCTTGTCGCGGATTCGGTATGCTCATGGAATTTAAGAAGTATTGTTCTTAGGTTAGCTTTGTTAAAATCCCCAGCTACAATTAATGCTGCCTCAGGATGTATGGTTTTGTCAAGTGTCAGTTGTGTGGAGGTAAGGATGGAGTCAGGCACAGGACACAGAACTGAGTAAAATAACGTACTTTACTCTGAAAAAATAATTATCCAAAAATCCATGCAGGGATAACAACCCTAACACAAAAGACTAACACAAAAACCATGAAACAATCATGCACAAAACATAATGAGAACCAGAGGGTTAAATAGGGAAATAATAATAACGTAATGGGAACCAGGTGTGAACAATCAAGACATAACAAATGGAAAAAGAAACGTGGATCGGTGGCAGCTAGAAAGCCGGTGACGACGACCGCCGAACGCCGCCCGAACAAGGAGAGGCAGCAACTTCGACGGAAGTCGTGACAGGTTTCCAGTTTTCATAGAGTCCAGTGAAGTTCTTTCAGGGCCGACAAGGGATCTGCTTGGGGATATACACGGCTGTGACTCTAATCGAAGAGAATTCTCTTGGAAGATAATGCGGTCGGCATCTGATTGTAAGGAATTCTAGGTCGGGTGAACAAAAGGACTTGAGTTCCTGTACGTTGTTTTGATTACACCATGAGTCGTTAATCATAAGGTATACACTCCCGCCCTTCTTCTTACTAGAGAGATGTTTGTTTTTGTCAGTGCGATGCGTGAAGAAACCGGGTGGCTGTACCGACTCTGACAACATATCCCGAGTGACCCATGTTTCCGAGAAACAGAGAATGTTACAATCTCTGATGTCTTTCTGGAAGGCAACTCATGCCCTAATTTCGTCCACCTTGTCATCTAGAGATTGGACACCGGCAAGTAATGTGCTTGGAAGCAGTGGATGGTGTGCTGGCCTTCTGAGTCTAACCAGTAGGCCGCTCCATCTGCCTCTTCTGCGGCGACCGCATTGTTTTGGATCGGCCTCTGGAATAAGATCACATGTCCAGGGTGGAGGTGTGAACAAAGGATCCGCTTCAGGAAAGACATTCTCCTGGTCGTAATGATGGTAAGTTGACAGCGCTTTTATATCCAATAGTTCTTCCCGGGTGTATGTAATAACATTTGAGATTTTCTGGGTTAACAATGTAAGAAATAATACATTAAAAAAACTAATAACTGCATAGTTTACTAAGGTCCTAAAGCGAGGCGACCATCTATCGGCGCCATCTTATAAGCCAGCCAATCAAAGTTAGTCTTAGTGGAAAGTTTGCTTATATTATACTAAGCAAAAATATGAATGCAACATGGAAAGTGTTGGTCCCATGTTTTATGAGCTGAAATAAAATCTTTTTTTTTTCTCCATATGAACAAAATGCTTATTTCTCCCATATTTTGTGCACAAATTTGTTTACATCCCTGTAAGTGAGCATTTCTCCTTTGCCAAGATAATCCATCCACCTGACAGGTGTGGCATACCAAGAAGTTGATTAAGCAGCATGATCATTACACAGGTGCACCTTGTGCTGGGGACAATAAAAGGCCACTCTAAAATGTGCAGTTTTGTCACACAACACAATGCCACAGATGTCTCAAGTATTGAGGGAGCGTGCAATTGGCATGCTGACTGCAGGATTGTCCACCAGAGCTGTTGCCAGATAATTTAATGTACATTTTTCTACCATAGGCCACCTCCAATGTCGTTTTATAGAGTCTGGCAGTATGTCCAACAGGCCTCACAACCGCAGACCACGTGTAACCACGCCAGCCCAGGACCTCCACATCCGGCTTCTTCACCTGTGGGATCGTCTGAGACCAGCCAGCCGGACAGCTGATGAAACTGAGGAGTATTTCTGTCTGTAATAAAGGCCCTTTTGTGGGGGAAAACGTATTCTGATTGGCTGGACCTGGTTACCAAGTGGGTGAGCCTAGGCCCTTCCAGACCCACCAATGGCTGTACACCTGCTCAGTCATGTGAAATCCATAGATTAGGGCCTAATTTATTTATTTAAATTAACTGATTTCCTTATATGAGCTGTAACTCAGTAAAATCGTTGCAT
The DNA here is from genome assembly GCF_901001165.1 of Salmo trutta. Classification (NCBI taxonomy): domain Eukaryota; kingdom Metazoa; phylum Chordata; class Actinopteri; order Salmoniformes; family Salmonidae; genus Salmo; species Salmo trutta. Next base: position 9,824,233 of record NC_042988.1, on the reverse strand, counting down.
GTTGCATGTTGCGTTTACATTTTCATTCTGTATATATCCATATTTTACAATGTGACTTGCATCTCTTCCCTTTAGATCAACTAATGACAACTTACCTCGTAACACATTCGTCCCTTTCGAAATCTCTGTGATTGGTGATCATTTTATAGTTTGCAGGAGAGTTCAGCCTTTGAAAACATAAATTAAGTAGCCCGAATGTTAGCTAGCAACTCCAATTTGACCAGAATCAGGCGGGTTTGTGACTTTGGTAAATAGTAACGACCCTCTACATTTTTATAGCTAGCCTAATAGACAGGTTAGCTGAAAACGTCCCGAAAATTATTGGTGCCCACCGATGGGGGCTGAAGCCGTGCTTTGTTATGATTCTGAATGGTCAGAATGCTAGCAGCAATGGGTGAGTACGTTTTGAATGACCCGGTGCCCCGGGTGGGTGGAGATTTCACTTAAGTATCAATGGAAGGTTTTAAAATTTGCAAAAACCACTCAACCGGGGTGCCGGGCCATGCAAAACAAACTTTCCCAATGATAAGAAGCAGCCATGTGGGGAATCATAGGTGGCTCATTTCAGCAAGTTTTATCTTGTTCTTGATATCATGTCTTGTTAGGGATTCAGCAGCTAAGCTGGTCAAACCCTAATGTATTTGTTGGCGTTCCTTACTAGTGGTTCAAGTAGCGAACCCCTAATTATTATTACTATTCTTCTTCCATAAGGCAAAATTAAAATGCAAATTCCTGTGAGATGGGAAAGCCTAGGAGGGTGCAAAACCTTGCATGATGATAAAGGGCCAAGGGCCAAGGGCCACACCCTCTCATGCAATGCCCAGCCAATTGGCCACATGCTGGCAATATATCAAGTGACTGAAAATGTAAAGTTTGAATGGTAACGTCCCTCACCCAGTGTGATCTAGAGTCATGAAATTCGGTACATGGGTCCCTCTCCTCCCAACAAACAAATTTGCATCAAGGACTAATAAGTCCCGCCATGGTGGATTTTCCACCATTTTGAATTTTGTGAAAAACACTTAAAATGCTACTCCTCTGGCACAGAATGACCGATCTGTACAAAACTTGATATGTAGCATCTATGGACAAAGTTCCCCCCCAACATAACTTTTTCTACACTAGTGCCTAAAACAACGTGACCTGTATTGACCAATTATAATTTACCTGGGCGTGCTCCGGGACATAAATGCATATAAATCAGTCACGAAAATTCATATTGTAACAACACTTGGTACACATGTTACAAACACTGTGAATACTTTTGCCAAGCGTGGTACACAGTATAGAAGTAGCTCATGCTAAGGCAATGTGTCCAATTTGTCCTGATGGTGGCACAGTGAGCACACAGCTGAACCCTGGCAAAAGTTGAACTTTAATTTTGTCTTGCTCTTGTTCATTCTAATATGGCTTAAATTCGCTAGCTAGCTAACCAACAACTGTAACAATGTATTTGATAGTGCTCATTGTGCAAATGTATTTGTTTTCAATATCAATATCAAAATCAAATCAAATGTATTTATATAGCCCTTCTTACATCAGCTGATATATCAAAGTGCTGTACAGAAACCCAGCCTAAAACCCCAAACAGCAAGCAATGCAGGTGTAGAAGCATGGTGGCTAAGAAAAACGCCCTAGAAAGGTCAAAACCTAGTAAGAAACCTAGAGAGGAACCAGGCTATGAGGGGTGGCCAGTCCTCTTCTGGCTGTGCCGGGTGGAGATTATAACAGAACATGGCCAAGATGTTCAAATGTTCATAAATGACCAGCATGGTCAAATAATAGTAATCACAGTGAACAGGTCAGGGTTCCATAGCCGCAGGCAGAACAGTTGAAACTGGAGCAGCAGCACGGCCAGGTGGACTGGGGACAACAAGGAGTCATCATGCCAGGTAGACCTGAGGCATGGTCCTAGGGCTCAGGTCCTCCGAGAGAGAGAAAGAAAGACTGAGAGAATTAGAGAGAGCATACTTATATTCACACAGGACACCAGATAAGACAGGAGAAATACTCCAGATTTAACAGACTGACCCTAGCCCCTGACACATAAACTACTGCAGCATAAATACCGGAGGCTGAGACAGGAGGGGTCAGGAGACACTGTGGCCCCATCCGATGATACCCCCGGACAGGGCCAAACAGGCAGGATATAACCCCACCCACTTTGCCAAAGCACAGCCCCCACACCACTAGAGGGATATCTAGAGGGATATCAATAAACGTTTGGAGATGAAATACTGTATATATTGAACAAGGTATCTATAGGGCTCATGAGTAATGCAGTGGTCTAAGGAACTGCATCTGTTTCCGGTCACAACTTGCAGACTTGTTTACGCTGTTGTGCGTTTTTGTTGCCGTTTTTACTTTGCTACCTGACGGTTTTTACTTTTTCATTACCGTATATTTTTACTTTTTCCCTCACTCAACTTTTTTTTCATTCAACTTTCCTACCCCGGAGGTTTTATCTGGACATGGTTCGTCAGGACTTCAAACAGCCGAAGCTAAGTAACATTAACATGATGCCTTCTAATTGCAGTCGTTGTACTCATAATATACAGGAGAACGATCGCCTTACGGCAAGGATAGCTGTGCTGCAAGCCCAGCTTCAGACGCAATCGTTAGGCAAGGGTCATTTCAGTGTAGGAAAGGATGAAACAGCGTCTGTGCCACCAGTAAGTACAGATAGTAACGTTAGTATAAACCCCCTCGCACGGTCCCCGCAGCCGGACATCTTTCTCATGGCTTCTGGAGGGAAACGCTGTAGGAATGCTCAACCGGTGTCGCTTATTCAGCCGACAGAAACTTTCAACCGGTTCTCCCCGTTAAGCGAGTCGGAGTCGGAGGCCGAGACTTCTCTGGTCTCTGCTCCTCCCGTTGTGGGGTCTGAGACGCCGACGGCTCCCACCATTAGCTCTGACAAATTGAAAACCCTAGTCATTGGCGACTCCATTACCCGCAGTATTAGACTTAAAACTAATCATCCAGCGATCATACACTGTTTACCAGGGGGCAGGGCTACCGACGTTAAGGCTAATCTAAAGACGGTGCTGGCTAAAGCTAAAACTGGCGAGTGTAGAGAGTACAGAGATATTGTTATCCACGTCGGCACCAACGATGTTAGGATGAAACAGTCAGAGGTCACCAAGCGCAATATAGCTTCAGCGTGTAAATCAGCTAGAAAGATGTGTCGGCATCGAGTAATTGTCTCTGGCCCCCTCCCAGTTAGGGGGAGTGATGAGCTCTACAGCAGAGTCTCACAACTCAATCGCTGGATGAAAACTGTTTTCTGCCCCTCCCAAAAGATAGAATTTGTAGATAACTGGCCCTCTTTCTGGGATTCACCCACAAACAGGACCAAGCCTGGCCTGCTGAGGAGTGACGGACTCCATCCTAGCTGGAGGGGTGCTCTCATCTTATCTACGAACATAGACAGGGCTCTAACTCCTCTAGCTCCACAATGAAATAGGGTGCAGGCCAGGCAACAGGCTGTTAGCCAGCCTGCCAGCTTAGTGGAGTCTGCCACTAGCACAGTTAGCGTAGTCAGCTCAGCTTTCCCCATTGAGTCCGTGTCTGTGCCTCGATCTTGGTTGGGCAAAATTAAAAATGGCGGTGTTCGCTTCAGTAATCTTACTAGTATAAAGACCTCCTCCATTCCTGCCATTATTGAAAGAGATTGTGATACTTCACATCTCAAAATTGGGTTACTTAATGTTAGATCCCTCACTTCCAAGGCAGTTATAGTCAATGAACTAATCACTGATCATAATCTTGATGTGATTGGCCTGACTGAAACATGGCTTAAGCCTGATGAATTTACTGTGTTAAATGAGGCCTCACCCCCTGGTTACACTAGTGACCAAACCCCCCGTGCATCCGGCAAAGGCGGAGGTGTTGCTAACATTTACGATAGCAAATTTCAATTTACAAAAAAAAAAACAATGACGTTTTCGTCTTTTGAGCTTCTAGTCATGAAATCTATGCAGCCTACTCAATCACTTTTTATAGCTACTGTTTACAGGCCTCCTGGGCCATATGCAGTGTTCCTTACTGAGTTCCCTGAATTCCTATCGGATCTTGTAGTCATAGCAGATAATATTCTAATTTTTGGTGACTTTAACATTCACATGGAAAAGTCCACAGACCCACTCCAAAAGGCTTTCGGAGCCATCATCGACTCAGTGGGTTTTGTCCAACATGTCTCTGGACCTACTCACTGCCACAGTCATACTCTGGACCTAGTTTTGTCCCATGGAATAAATGTTGTGGATCTTAATGTTTTTCCTCATAATCCTGGATTATCGGACCACCATTTTATTGCGTTTACAATTGCAACAAATAATCTGCTCAGACCCCAACCGAGGAAGATTAAAAGTCGTGCTATAAATTCTCAGACAACCCAAAGATTCCTTGATGCCCTTCCAGACTCCCTCTGCCTACCCAAGGACGTCAGAGGACAAGAATCAGTTAACCACCTAACCGAGGAACTCAATTCAACCTTGCGCAATACCCTAGATGCAGTTGCACCCCTAAAAATTAGAAACATCTGTCATAAGAAACTAGCTCCCTGGTATACAGAAAATACACGAGCTCTGAAGCAAGCTTCCAGAAAATTGGAACGGAAATGGCGCCACACTAAACTGGAAGTCTTCCGACTAGCTTGGAAAGACAGTACCGTGCAGTATCGAAGAGCCCTCACTGCTGCACGATCATCCTATTTTTCCAACTTAATTGAGGAAAATAAGAACAATCCGAAATTTCTTTTTGACACTGTCGCAAAGCTAACTAAAAAGCAGCATTCGCAAATGGAGGATGGCTTTCACTTCAGCAGTAATAAATTTATGAACTTTTTTGAGGAAAAGATCATGATCATTAGAAAGCAAATTACGGACTCCTCTTTAAATCTGGGTATTCCTCCAGGGCTTCATTGTCCAGAGTCTGCACAACTCTGCCAGGACCTTGGCTCAAGGGAGATACTAAAGTGTTTTAGTACTATATCTCTTGACACAATGATGAAAATAATCATGGCCTCCAAACCCTCAAGCTGCATACTGTACCCTATTCCAACTAAACTACTGAAAGAGCTGCTTCCTGTGCTTGGCCCTCCTATGTTGAACATAATAAACGGCTCTCTATCCACCGGATGTGTACCAAGCTCACTAAAAGTGGCAGTAATAAAGCCTCTCTTGAAAAAGCCGAATCTTGACCCAGAAATTATAAAAAACTATCGGCCTATATCGAATCTTCCATTCCTCTCAAAAATTTTAGAAAAAGTTGTTGCGCAGCAACTCACTGCCTTCCTGAAGACAAACAATGTATACGAAACGCTTCAGTCTGGTTTTAGACCCCATCATAGCACTGAGACTGCACTTGTGAAGGTGGTAAATGACCTTTTAATGACGTCAGACCGAGGCTCTGCATCTGTCCTCATGCTCCTAGATCTTAGTGCCGCTTTTGATACCATCGATCACCACATTCTTTTGGAGAGATTGGAAACCCAAATTGGTCTACATGGACAAGTTCTGGCCTGGTTTAGATCTTATCTGTCGGAAAGATATCAGTTTGTCTCTGTGAATGGTTCGTCCTCTGACAAATCAATTGTAAATTTCGGTGTTCCTCAAGGTTCCGTTCTAGGACCACTATTGTTTTCACTATATATTTTACCTCTTGGGGATGTCATTCGAAAACATAATGTTAAATTTCACTGCTATGCGGACGACACACAGCTGTACATTTCAATGAAACATGGTGAAGCCCCAAAATTGCCCTCGCTAGAAGCCTGTGTTTCAGACATAAGGAAGTGGATGGCTGCAAATTTTCTACTTTTAAACTCGGACAAAACAGAGATGCTTGTCCTAGGTCCCAAGAAACAAAGAGATCTTCTGTTGAATCTGACAATTAATCTGGATGGTTGTACAGTCGTCTCAAATAAAACTGTGAAGGACCTCGGCGTTACTCTGGACCCTGATCTCTCTTTTGAAGAACATATCAAGACTGCTTCAAGGACAGCTTTTTTCCATCTACGTAACATTGCAAAAATCAGGAACTTTCTGTCCAAAAATGACGCAGAAAAATTAATCCATGCTTTTGTTACTTCTAGGCTCGACTACTGCAATGCTCTACTTTCCGGCTACCCGGATAAAGCACTAAACAAACTTCAGTTAGTGCTAAATACGGCTGCTAGAATCCTGACTAGAACCAAAAAATTTGATCATATTACTCCAGTGCTAGCTTCCCTACACTGGCTTCCTGTTAAGGCAAGGGCTGATTTCAAGGTTTTACTGCTAACCTACAAAGCATTACATGGGCTTGCTCCTACCTATCTTTCCGATTTGGTCCTGCCGTACATACCTACACGTACGCTACGGTCACAAGACGCAGGCCTCCTAATTGTCCCTAGAATTTCTAAGCAAACGGCTGGAGGTAGGGCTTTCTCCTATAGAGCTCCATTTTTATGGAATGGTCTGCCTACCCATGTGAGAGACGCAGACTCAGTCTCAACCTTTAAGTCTTTACTGAAGACTTATCTCTTCAGTAGGTCCTATGATTAAGTATAGTCTGGCCCAGGAGTGTGAAGGTGAACGGAAAGGCTGGAGCAACGAACCGCCCTTGCTGTCTCTGCCTTGTCGGTTCCCCTCTTCCCACTGGGATTCTCTGCCTCTAACCCTTTTACAGGGGCTGAGTCACTGACTTACTGGTGTTCTTCCATGCCGTCCATGGGAGGGGTGCGTCACTTGAGTAGGTTGAGCCACTGATGTGGTCTTCCTGTCTGGGTTGGCGCCCCCCCCTTGGGTTGTGCCGTGGCGGACATCTTTGTGGGCTATACTCGGCCTTGTCTTCGGGCGGTAAGTTGGTGGTTGTAGATATCCCTCTAGTGGTGTGGGGGCTGTGCTTTGGCAAAGTGGGTGGGGTTATATCCTGCCTGTTTTGGCCCTGTCCGGGGGTATCATCGGATGGGGCCACAGTGTCTTCTGATCCCTCCTGTCTCAGCCTCCAGTATTTATGCTGCAGTAGTTTATGTGTCGGGGGGCTAGGGTCAGTCTGTTACATCTGGAGTATTCTCTTGTCTTATCCGGTGTCCTGTGTGAATGTAAATATGCTCTCTAATTCTCTCTTTCTTTCTTTCTTTCTTTCTCTCGGAGGACCTGAGCCCTAGGACTACCTGGCATGATGACTCCTTGCTGTCCCCAGTCCACCTGGCCATGCTGCTGCTCCAGTTTCAACTGTTCTGCCTGCGGCTACGGAACCCTGACCTGTTCACCGGACGTGCTTGTTGCACCCTCGACAATTACTATGATTATTATTATTTGACCATGCTGGTCATTTACGAACATTTTAACATCTTGACCATGTTCTGTTATAATATCCACCCGGCACAGCCAGAAGAGGACTGGCCACCCCTCATAGCCTGGTTCCTCTCTAGGTTTCTTCCTAGGTTTTTGGCCTTTCTCAGGAGTTTTTCCTAGGGAGTTTTTCCCAGCCACCGTGCTTCTTTCACATGCATTGCTTGCTGTTTGGGGTTTTAGGCTGGGTTTCTGTACAGCACTTTGAGATTTCAGCTGATGTACGAAGGGCTATATAAATAAATTTGATTTGATTTGATTTGATCTCAGTGCTAGAGGCGTCACTACAGACCCTGGATCGATCCTGGGCTGTATCACAACAGGGCGTGATTGGGAGTCCCATATGGCAGCGCAAAATTGTCCCAGCGTCGTCCAGGTTAGGGTTTGGCCGGAGTAGACAATCATTGTAAAGAAGAATTTGTTCTTTATTGCCCACAGGGGGTTCTACATGAAACCCAATAGGTTCTACTTGGAACCAAAAAGGATTTTAACTGAAACCAAAAAGAGTTCTCCTATGGGGACAGCCGAAGAGCCCTTTTAGAACCCTTTTTTCTACGTGTGTAGGAAATAGGGTGCCATTTGAGACGCAGTAAAGTTGTGTCTAAAGTGTTCTTTATTTTCGGTGTCAACTGTAAACTCAAACCTGCTGTGGGCCATTCTCCTTTTCCCAGAGTAGCTGGACTGATTTATATGTGGCTGTATTGACCGTACTGCTGTCGTATGGACCTCTTAGGAACAGGCATTATGCTTATGGCCTGTGCCTGATCATGTGGCCAGTGTTTGGGAGTAGTGAACTAGACCTGCATGTAGACTACCGGTCAAAAGTTTTAGAACACCTACTCATTCAAGGGTTTTTCTTTATTTTTACTATTTTCTACATTCTAGAATAATAGTGAAGACATCAAAACTATGAAATAACACATATGGAATCATGTAGTAACCAAGAAAGTGTTAAATAAATCTAAATATATTTTATATTTGAGATTCTTCAAATAGCCACCCTTTGCCTTGGTGACAGCTTTGCACACACTTGGCATTCTCTCAACCAGCTTCACCTGGAATGCTTTCTCAACAATCTTGAAGGAGATCCCACATATGCTGAGCACTTGTTGCCTGCTTTTCCTTCACTCTGCAATCCGACTCATCCCAAACCATCTAAATTTTACTGACGTTATTGTCCCCATGGGGAAATGTTGTTGCAGTGTCATGTCCACGTTTAAAGTGGCGTTTAAATAACAAAACAAATAGACAATACAACTTTCATAACAGTTCCATACCAATAAAAAGAGACTAGCCTGCTGGCCTTACTGGGTCGATAGGAACATTAACCCGAGCTATTTAGGAGGGATATCACACCTGGCACAAATTATTGTCTTGTTCTGTTTTTCCTGCTGAGGGGTGCCCTATACCTGCGCCCAGAGGGGAGTAGTTCAAAGTCCGGATACAGAGGGGGGCTTGGGTCTAAAATGACTTTGTGAGCCTTGCGGAGGGCCCTGACCTTAAAGATCTCATCCAAGCCTGTCTGTTTGACTCCAAGTACCTTGCTTGCTGTGGTGATAATCCTTCCCAGCATATTTCTCTGTCTGACAGTGGCATTGCCAAACCAACAAACAATACAAAAAGTTAAAATACTCCCAGTGAAAGGTTTGTAAAACAGAGTCAGTATAGTACAATTAACATTAAAAGATCCCAGCTTTTTGAGAAAGTACAGTCTCTGTTGACTCTTTTTGTAGATCAGGTCTGTACATTTACTCCAGTGAAGCTTATTGTCCAAGAGGACACCCAGGTATTTGTATTCCTCTACAATCTCTATATTCTGACCTCTGATAGATGTTGCAGAGGTAGGTGTTGTACGCTTCCTGAAGTCTATGCACATCTCTTTGGCCTTATTGGTATTGAGGACCGAGTGTGATTCGTCACACCACTCTACAAAGTCATTTAGGACCGGGCCATGGTGTTCCTCGTCATCATGCAACAGGCTGATCAAGGCAGTGTCATCAGCGAACTTAACGAGGTGTCTGTCAAGATGGGAACTAGTACAACTATTAGTGTACAAGATGTACAGGAGGGGGGACACAACACATCCCTGAGGAGAGCCTGTGTTGGTGTTGCGCATGTCAACGACTCTTCTGCTGGGCTGATAGGCAAACTGAAATGGGTCGAGGAGCTTCTGGGTGATGCGGAGAATATGACTTTTCACACTTTTCTCAAGGCATTTCATTACTAAGGATGTCAAGGCAACAGGGCAGTAGTCATTCAGCACAGAGGGATTACATGCTTTAGGAATTGCTATAATTATTGAGTTTTTCCACAATACTGGTATGTGTTGCTGGTCAAGCGAGGATTGGAAAATGTCAGTAAAAACACCAGCCAATTGTTCAGCACAGTGCTTTAACACACATCCACTTATTTTGTCTGGGCCTTTATGTGCGTTACATCCCCTGAACAACTTCAAAACATCAGCCTGTTTAACAACAACCTTCTCAAACATTTGTAATGATGCTTCCATTTGTTTTACCTCTGACACAAGGTTGTCTGATTCAAGTTTTGAGAAGAAAACATTCAGTTCATTAGCCATGTTCTGGCCCTCATGTTCACAAGGTCAGCATTGGTTTTTCCCCTGCCTATGTGGGGGGCACTAGCCATGGATTTAATCCCTTGCCAGGCCACCCTTGCGTTTCCTGAGGAGGGGGTCCTCTCCACCCTTTGCTTGTATGCCTCCTTGTCCACCAGTATCTGTCTTTTGATCTCACGTTGTACATCTCTTAAAGCCTGTCTATCACCCTCAGCATAAACTGCCTTCTTCCTATTAAGTAGTGATTTTTGATTTTTTTGATACCCTAGTGCCTGGGCTTATTGTTAGAGAAGATTTTACAGATTTTAGCAGGCACAACTGACTCAACACAGAAGTTTACATAGTCTGAAATAACATCTGTGAGTTCATCAAGATCAGAGCTGCTGTCCTCAAATACCTCCCACATAGTTCAGTCAAAACACCCCTGGAGACAAGTGATACCGTTGTCGTTCCAGATCTGGACAGTTTTAACTGTGGGTTTCTCCCTCTCCAGGAGTCGACAGTAGGTTGGCCTGAGGTAGACAACATTGTGGTCTGATATCGCCAGGGGAGGTCTGGTGGTGGCAGAGAAAGCATTTTGGTATTGTCCCATAGAACAAATCAAGAGTCTTATTTTTCCTAGTGTGACATTTCACATACTGGTGGTATGTGCGCAGGACTTTGTGCAAAGTACAGTTGTTAAAATCCCCTAAAATAAATTTGGGTGCGCCGTGGGAGATGGATTCCAGTTTCTGTGACAGATTAGAAGTAATCTCTGATGCCTTTGTTATATTAGCTTTCGGTTGAATGTACACAACGGTAACAAACAACTGTGGGAACTTACAGGGCAGATAGTAGGGTCGCAGTGACACAGAAAGCAGTTCAGTGTCGGGGGTACAGAGTCTCTTTCTTACCAGGATCGATTTACACTACTGGTCCCTGACAAGCAGGCAGATGCCCCTGCCGTGATGTTTCCCTGTGACTGTCAGATCACGGTCCGCTCTGACCAGAGTGAAGCCGGCCGGCTCCATTTCCCTGTCCTGGACTCTGTCATCCAGCCAAGCCTCAGTAAACGCCAGCAAACAGGCCTCCCGGTATTCGTGTAGGAAGCGCAGATTCGCTTACAGCTCATCCGCTTTTCCCCTCTGTGACTGGGCATTGATCAGCAAGGTGGTGGGTAAGGGAAGTTTGTTCTTTCATTTTTTAAGTCTTTGTCTGATTCTCCCGCGTTTTCCACGTTTTCATTTAGGTTTGTAATCCACTCGCAGACAATCGGGGATTCGATGGGCCATTGGGATATCCAGCGCGTTCGTGTTTGAGTTGCATTGAAGTAGGAACTCTCTGCTGTATTGGATTCCGCTGCCAGCAGCGTTTTCATAATTTAGTCCGTTGGTAGCGGGTATGTACACGATCAACAAGATCAGTCCAACACCCCACCCATGTAAATTCATCGTTGACAGATGACAGATTGTTTGTAAACTAAGTGCAAAAATTCTAAACATAAAATAATGCCACACCAAACGTCACACACACTGCGGGATGCAACAGAGTTGAGGTCGGGGGATTGTGGAGGCCAGGTCATCTGATGCAGCACTCTATCACTTTCCTTCTTGGTAAAATAGCCTTTACACAGCCTAGAGGTGTGTTAGGTCATTGTCCTGTCAAAAAACAAATGACAGTCTCACTAAGCCCAAACCAGATGGGATGGCATGTTGCTGCAGAATGCTGTGGTAGCCATGCTGGTGAAGTGTGCCTTGAATTCTAAATAAATCACAGACATTGTCACCCCCACACCATAACACCTCCTCCTCCATGCTTTACGGTGGGAAATACTCATGCGGAGATCATCCGTTCACCCACACCGCGTCTCACAAAGACACGGCAGTTGGAACCAAAAATCTCCAATTTGGACTCCAGACCTAATGTCCATTGCTCGTGTTTCTTGGCCAAGCAAATATTTTCTTCTTATTGGTGTCCTTTAGTAGTGGTTTCTTTGCAGCAATTCGACTATGAAATTCTGATTCAGACAGTCTCCTCTGAACAGTTGATGTTGAGATGTGTTTGTTACTTGAACTCTGTGAAGCATTTATTTGGGCTGCAATTTATGAAGCTAGTAACTCTAATGAACTTATCCTCTACAGCAGAGGTAACTCTGGGTCTTCCATTCCTGTGGCGATCCTCATGAGAGCCAGTTTCATCATAGTGCTTGATGGTTTTTGAGACTGCAAAAATGTCTTGATATTTTCTGTATTGACTGACCTTCATATCTTAAAGTAATGATGGACTGTCATTTCTCTTTGCTTATTTGAGCTGTTCTTGCCATAATGCGGACTTCGTCTTTTACCAAATAGGGCTATCTTCTGTATACCCCCTACCTTGTCACAACACAACTGATTGGCTCAAATGCATTAAGAAGGAAAGAAATTCCACCAATTAACTTTAAAGAAGGAACACCTGTTAATTGAAATGCATTCCAGGTGACTACCTCATGAAGCTGGTTGAGAGAATGCCAAGAGTGTGCAAAGCTTTCATCAAGGCAAAGGGTGGCTATTTGAAGAATCTCAAAATATAACATATATTTTGATTTGTTTAACACTTCTTTGGTTACTACATAATTCCATATGTGTTATTTCATAGTTTTGATGTCTTCACTATTATTCTACAATAAAGAAAAACCCTTAAATAAGTAGAAGTTCTAAAACTTTTGACCGCTAGTGTAGTTAATTACATTTTACAGTAGCTTGGTGGTAGTTTAACTATATTCAAGTCTAGGTAGTGTTTTCAGTAGTTATTACTTTGTTGCCATATAGCGGTGTAGCTAACTACTGGAACTACACACTACTTTTTTTGCAAAAACCAAAAAGAAAATATGAGTGAAGTAGGCAATACGCACTGAACAACACGTTTCCCCAAAACGTTTTTCAATGTTCTTACACAGACTTTGAGGTACGTTTGCTCCATTTGGTGGGTGTGGTGGGGTGTGGCTTGAAGCAATGAGTGACATATTTAAAGGACAGTGGTCATGCTGACAGCGTTCCACAACCCACAACCCAACCCCAACCTGTTTTTCAACTGGTCGTTTAATTGAAAGTTGCATTACATTCTTTCGTACTAAAGGCAGCCCAGTGTGACACACAGTGTGGGGAATCCATATTTGGTTAAGGCAACCCTCACTTGGCCTAAAATAAGCCCATTGGTACGATGTAGGCCCAATGCAGGCTAAAATAATGCCCCATGTAGGCTGCCCCCATTGGGCCGATGAGCCTTTGCTGTTTAATAGGAATTGATTTATTCATCACAATTTCATTCAATGCATAGATTGCATAATTTTCAAGCCTTAAAGGTATTTAAGAAACGTGATACACTACATCAGAAAGACAACCAAGTTGTTACTTTCATACATATATTTTTTTACAAGAGAAAGTGTTAAGTTTCTCATAAGTCACATGCATTTATTTAAGTATTTTTAAAGACTATCATTGGCAGTGTACAAAATCCAAAAAGATTGGGCATCACACAACAGAACACTTAAACTGGAACCCCACTCTCAGTGACGGTTGTACAAAAATAACTGTGTTCAAACCACAACCTCTCTAATGATACGCCGTCTCTAGCTGGGCTTGGTGGGGCTAACCCGGGTAGCTACTGTTGAGCTGGTATGGGCTAGCCTGTGTTGGGTCGGTGTGGGCTGGTGTGGGCTGGTCCATGTTGGGCTTGGGGTGGGCCGGTGTAGACTAGCCCATGTTGGGCTTGGTGTGGGTTGGCCCGTGTTGGGCTGGGGTAGGCTAGTCCGTGTTGGGCTGGTTAAAGATAGTCCATGTTGAGCTGATGTGAGATTGGTGTGGGCTAGCCCGTGTCAGGCTGGAGTGGGCTAGCCCGTGTCAGGCTGATGTGGGCTAGCCCGTGTCAGGCTGCTGTGGGCTAGCCCGTGTCAGGCTGGTGTGGGCTAGCCCGTGTCAGGCTGGTGTGGGCTAGCCCGTGTAAGGCTGCTGTGGGCTAGCCCGTGTCAGGCTGCTGTGGGCTAGCCCGTGTCAGGCTGCTGTGGGCTAGCCCGTGTCAGGCTGCTGTGGGCTAGCCCGTGTCAGGCTGCTGTGGGCTAGCCCGTGTCAGGCTGCTGTGGGCTAGCCCGTGCCGACCTTGCCCACCAAAATCCCACATGGGGCCAATGGGGCAAGGTTTGCTGGGTAACTACTGGAACTACCCACTAGGCCTACTCTTTTTGAAAAAATAAAATATGGGTGAAGTAGGCAATCATTTCCTTTATTTTTTTGCATCAGACCTGCTTAATTCTCACTTGAAACATTGTTTATGTGTTTAATAGGTTTAATTACACAGTCTGTTAACATATGCAATGTATAGTCTATGACATTTCAGATTGACATCCAGTGTGATGTTTTCTTTTACTCCTAATGTAAGCCTGTATTCAGTAGTGAATAGTCATCAACATTGGTCCTGGTTGGGTATACAAACAATGTAATTACCAAGTCATGCTAGTCATCTTGTTACCTTTTCAAAGTAGCTTTAGTTGAGTGAACTATATTTTTCTTAAGGGTAGCTTTAGTGTAGCTTAACTTCTTCCAGTGTGAATTAGTCCCGTGTGGCTCAGTTGGTAGAGCATGGTGTTTTCAACACCAGGGTCGTGGGTTTGATTCCCATGGGGGACCAGTACAGTGAAGGGAAAAAAATGCATGCATGTATGAAATGTATGCATTCACTACTGTAAGTTGCTCTGGATAAGAGTGTCTGCTAAATGACTAAAATGTAAATGTAAGTAATTGGTGGCTGGGTAAACTAGATTTTCAGTGTAGCTCCCCCAACACTGTCAGTAAACATTATGCAACCCTTAGATTTCATGGCTTTTGCCAATAAGTCACTTCACTCTTGTCATTCGTGTCCATATATTATTTCATCAACAACTAGTTCCAGGTAGAAACTAAATTATCCCAGAAATGTTAACTCCATCCACTCAATTGATAAGAGCTTTGTCTCCACCTGTTGGTGACAATCTGCCTGTACACTACCATGAATGTGAGCCACTGGTGGTGAGAGTCCATGTGTATGTGTCCTCATAATTCACCCTTCCTATGCTGAACTGGAGCCTGTTCGAGTGAAAGGTTATTATGAGTGGGAATGCAATATACCTGCATACTTTCAGCCCTGATGGTGAACTCTGAGTCTCTTCTCCCCGATGACCGGAGCTGTCAGACCTTTTCTTCTCTCCGTGTCAAGATGTCTATATCATTTTAACTGCCGCTCTGAACATGGGCCTCGCTGGATTATAGTGAGAGTATAAATCAGCCCTAAAATCTCTCTCCTTCTCCTTCCTACCCCACTTCACCACCACCACCCTTCTGCACCCTCCACCTTCACTTTAACCCATATGCCTCCTCTTTCAACCGCTATATTGCTTTCATCTACAGTATCCTGGTGTTTCAGATCAGTGCAGATGAAGAAGAGGAGACGAAGGGAGAACACTTAAGTCTATTGAGATGCGTGTGTCCAATCATCTGTCACTCATTGACGCCATGTTGATAGACCACAAGTGAGGGTCTTGTAATTAATCGACCTCTCTGCTGCTCCTCTGTGGTTGGTCGTGCTCTAATAACCCTAACTGCCATTGGACAATAACCAAAGAATGTGTAACAACTGTACCACTGCTGTAGCCAAAAGTGGCATTGACAGCCGTGAATATCAAATCTGAAGCTTCTAAGAGAAAGGATTTGGTCAAATGCCAACTTCATCTCTATAAAGTTACTCCATTACTATTTACAGATGTCAGGAATCTGGATGTATCTTGAAACTGTTAGATACAGTTCACCATGCAGCAAGATGTAGTGCAGAAAGATGTAGTGTAGCAAGATGCAGTGCAGCAAGATGTAGTGCAGCAAGATGCAATGCAGAAAGATGTAGTGCAGCAAGATGTAGTGCAGCAAGATGTAATGCAGCAAGATGTAGTGCAGCAAGATGTAATGCAGCAAGATGTAGTGCAGCAAGATGTAGTGCAGCAAGATGTAGTGCAGCAAGATGTAGTGCAGCAAGATGTAATGCAGAAAGATGTAGTGCAGCAAGATGCAGTGCAGAAAGATGTAGTGCAGAAAGATGTAGTGCAGCAAAATGCAGTGCAGCAAGATGTAGTGCAGCAAGATGTAATGCAGAAAAATGTAGTGCAGCAAAATGCAGTGCAGCAAGATGTAGTGCAGCAAGATGTAATGCAGCAAGATGTAGTGCAGCAAGATGTAGTGCAGCAAGATGTAGTGCAGCAAGATGTAGTACAGCAAGCTGCAGTGCAGCAAGATGTAATGCAGAAAGATGTAGTGCAGCAAGATGTAGTGCAGCAAGATGTAATGCAGCAAGATGTAGTGCAGCAAGATGTAATGCAGCAAGATGTAGTGCAGCAAGATGTAGTGCAGCAAGATGTAGTACAGCAAGATGTAGTGCAGCAAGATGTAATGCAGAAAGATGTAGTGCAGCAAGATGCAGTGCAGAAAGATGTAGTGCAGCAAGATGTAGTGCAGCAAGAAGTAGTACAGCAAGATGTAGTGCAGCAAGATGTAGTGCAGCAAGATGTAATGCAGAAAGATGTAGTGCAGCAAGATGTAGTGCAGCAAGATGTAGTGCAGCAAGATGTAGTGCAGCAAGATGTAGTGCAGAAAGATGCAGTGCAGCAAGATGCAGTGCAGCAAGATGCAGTGCAGCAAGATGCAGTGCAGAAAGATGTAGTGCAGCAAGATGTAGTGCAGCAAGATATAATGCAGCAAGATGTAGTGCAGCAAGATGTAATGCAGCAAGATGTAGTGCAGCAAGATGCAGTGCAGAAAGATGTAGTGCAGCAAGATGTAGTGCAGCAAGAAGTAGTACAGCAAGATGTAGTGCAGCAAGATGTAGTGCAGCAAGATGTAATGCAGCAAGATGTAGTGCAGCAAGATGTAGTGCGGCAAGATGTAGTACGGCAAGATGTAGTGCAGCAAGATGTAGTGCGGCAAGATGTAGTACAGCAAGATGTAGTGCAGCAAGATGTAGTGCAGCAAGATGTAGTGCAGCAAGAAGTAGTACAGCAAGATGTAGTGCAGCAAGATGTAGTGCAGCAAGATGTAATGCAGAAAGATGTAGTGCAGCAAGATTTAGTGCAGCAAGATGTAGTACAGCAAGATGTAGTGCAGCAAGATGTAGTGCAGCAACATGTAATGCAGAAAGATGTAGTGCAGCAAGATGCAGTGCAGCAAGATGTAGTGCAGCAAGATGTAGTACAGCAAGATGCAGTGCAGAAAGATGTAGTGCAGCAAGATGTAATGCAGCAAGATGTAGTGCAGCAAGATGTAATGCAGCAAGATGTAGTGCAGCAAGATGCAGTGCAGAAAGATGTAGTGCAGCAAGATGTAGTGCAGCAAGAAGTAGTACAGCAAGATGTAGTGCAGCAAGATGTAGTGCAGCAAGATGTAGTGCAGCAAGATGTAGTGCAGCAAGATGTAGTACAGCAAGATGTAGTGCAGCAAGATGTAGTGCAGCAAGAAGTAGTACAGCAAGATGTAGTACAGCAAGATGTAGTGCAGCAAGAAGTAGTACAGCAAGATGTAGTGCAGCAAGATGTAGTGCAGCAAGATGTAATGCAGAAAGATGTAGTGCAGCAAGATTTAGTGCAGCAAGATGTAGTACAGCAAGATGTAGTGCAGCAAGATGTAGTGCAGCAACATGTAATGCAGAAAGATGTAGTGCAGCAAGATGCAGTGCAGCAAGATGCAGTGCAGCAAGATGTAGTACAGCAAGATGCAGTGCAGAAAGATGTAGTGCAGCAAGATGTAGTGCAGCAAGATGTAATGCAGCAAGATGTAGTGCAGCAAGATGTAATGCAGCAAGATGTAGTGCAGCAAGATTAAGTGCAGCAAGATGTAGTACAGCAAGATGTAGTGCAGCAAGATGTAGTGCAGCAAGATGTAATGCAGAAAGATGTAGTGCAGCAAGATGTAGTGCAGAAAGATGTAGTGCAGCAAGATGTAATGCAGAAAGATGTAGTGCAGCAAGATGTAATGCAGCAAGATGTAGAACTAATTAATGCAAACTCTCATTTGGTAGGAATACTTTCAACAAGCTCAAGCTGACACATAAAAAACAGATTCAGAGCCATCTAAATGTGATGATATTGAAATCTGATTTCCCCCCCTTTTTGTTAAAGGATTGGTATGAAATCATTCACTATTTGCAAGACAGGTTGAGCTCCCGAGTGGAGCAGCGGTCTAAGCCACAGCATCTCAGTGCAAGATGCGTCACTACAGTCCCTGGTTCGAATCCAGGCTGAATCACATCTCACCGTGATTAGGAGTGCAAGATGGCAGCGCCCAAGGTAGGCCGTCATTGTAAATAATAATTTGTTCTTAACGGACTGCCTAGTTAGATAAAGGTTGCAAATATGTGCTACCGCTTGTATTTTCAAATGATTGAGGACTAATTGTTGAATTTTTGTGATTTATTATGCATTATTTCCTCTCATGCCAATTTAGTGAGACAGGCAACATTTACGGCAGATAAGAACAAAGGAACGGACCTTTTCAACATTCACCGTGAACTACGAACATTCATAGCATCTAGATATGGACATGGCCAGCTTCTCATTCAATGCAGTCATAACTCTTGTAAGAGGATGCAAGAGTAGATCATCCATAATATATTCCTAATTATACAGAATATCATGAAAACGTAGGCATATATTGAGGCCGACACAATTTCTGTCTTCCCTTGTTTTTTGGGTTGTTTTCATCATTTGCGGGGTATGACGGGGGAGTGGGGGTATGGGTTCGTCCTGCCCTGATACAGCGAGACAAATCCTATTCTTATGCGAAGCTGCTTCACTTCAGAAGGAGGTAGATTTGATATGTTTTACAGATGACAAGAGCAATAAATTATGGCGCCTTTACAAGCTGCAGGAGAGAGAAGCACAGAGTCCGTCTGCATGCTGTTGGGGGGAAGAGGAGCGACATACAAAGGGCGGGGGGATTGCATTTATATGATAGAGATGTGGAAATAATCCTTGAAAATCCCTAATAATTCACTAGAAGTCAGACTGCCGTAATATCCCATCTAATCCACATTTCATCTCACGTTTATACTATTCTGGTAGTTATTGAGATTGGCTCCATTGCATTTCAAGCGTTGTGATTCTGAAGGGGTTTATGTGCTAATTCAGACCATCAGGTGGCACCATCTTCTCAGTGGTCAGGTCTGGTCCTGAAAAATGAATTCTACACTGCTTTTTTTCACTTTCACTTTCATTCTACTTAGTTGTATGAAACCCCTCGCTTATAACTGAATCGGAATAAAAATGCTCAGCCTCAATCTATTTCTAAATACAAGCTATAAACTATGCGTTAACGGGAAAAGCCAGGTGTCAGTACATCCGGTCATAGCTCATCATTTGGATGTTTCATCTTCATTGCTCATCAATAATCCAACATATTCATCCAGACATTCTCACACAGAGTGGGTTACCAGGTATTCTACAGCACTGACAATAGCTGTATATCCATGTGTAATGTATGATTCAATCATACAGATAATGTACTGGACGCAGAGAATTGAGCAGTCATGTCATGATCGTCCAGATTTTAGATCTTTAAAACAATTTCAAGTAGATTTATATGAATATTGCAAATTCTCCTGGTCACATGGGGTTGTGAGGGAAGTGGGTTTTAAATATACTTTCCTGTAGCTTGTGAATGACGGACCTGCTCACTAGAGTGGAAAATGATACTCTCTCAAGGTGCCAATGACAACTTCAACTTTTGAAAAACACACCTTGATTACTGAAGAATATGACTACGTGAAATACCTGAATTGTGGCTTGATCGGACACACTATATTCAAGCAACTTTACAGCTTCAAATTGCAATCCATTACCACTACAGATATATCATGGCCACTAAAGGCTACTTGCACGAGGAGATGTTTATGGAATCCGACTTCAACTATTTCTTGCCATCCAAATCCTCCAGAGCTCATCCTTTCCTTTTCTGATGGCTCAAGGTGGAGCTCTTAATTTAGTGGCTGCAGTCAGATCAGCATGGGGCTGAACCAGTGTCAAAACTTCAATCCAGCAGCTTTGGCTTCTGTAGGTATTGTAGGCTCTCTCACAGCTCTCCACAGTGCCAGCTGACATCAAAGGGTGAGAACATCACACTAAAGTCAAAGTTAACGCACCACACAACAATCACTGCACAGTGTCGCTACTCACTACGCAGCTTCATGCGAGTCATTGTAAATTAGAGACATAATTCAATGAATGTATAAAAACCATAGAAAAGCCACGCCAATCATGTTGTCACAACAGTGGGCACTATTGGTCGTTGGGCAGCCATTTTGGGGGTTGTGAGACTCCCCTCTTCCTCAAAACCACCGGCATAGACGTGATAAAAAGTCTAATAGGTCTCCATTGTGGGGCAGTTGGAGGCTCTGAGACGGTTTTACGGGCTGACGGCTGTTGTCCACACGGATGCCGATAAACCCACACTCAGACGTGTAGAGTTTCCTAACCAGCTTAGTGTGTGTGTTTGTGTTTTTGTGTTTGTGTGTGTGTGTCTGTGGACGTGCGTGCATGCGTGTGTGTGAAAGAGAGAGAGAGAGTTGGAGTGGTTGATGGTCCTGATTCTGTTCTTCGTGATGGCTGGGAAGTAGTAAAGAGGTGGTTTTGTTGTTTGAGTTTTGGTGTCTTTATATGGTCATGTGGTGAGGTGCAGTGTTGTGCTGTGGACTATGGGTGTGTGTGTGTGCATGTGTTGGAGGTGGGGGGCTGAGACAGCTGCAGCTAGGGGGACTTTTCCTATAATCGGAAAGGGGGAGATGAGTCTCACATGTGGCCAGGGTGTCAAGTTTCCATCAGGCCCACCCTGGTCACCACACACATGGGCAGGACGGACTGAGACCAGAGGCTGGGAGGCCTGGAAACATGGGCTAAAACCCCTGTGTTTCCTACTGGACCTATACACACACACAAATGCTAAGCCAAGCTGCAAGAGTGAAATACCAGACAGCTGACATCCGTGTGTGTGTGTGTGATTAAAAAAAGAGGAGAGAAAAATAGTGATTACCCGTCAGCCAATATAGGCGCAACCTTCAATTATGAGACGGCACGTGACAGAACCATACATATTTTAATTATTAGCCTATTGGGTTGGAATGGAAGCCTTCATTGGTTCTGGTTGAAACTGAAGCCTCCATTGGTTAAAATGGAAGCCTTCACTGGTCCTTCCATGATGCCCACTATGGCTGTTTTAATTACCAATACATTACAGCCCATCCCTCATGAGCCCACATGACGGCTGTACATTAAGCAGAAATCATACGGCAATACGGTTGTGAGCTGGGTCCAATTTTTGCCAGACAATTTAAGGCTTGTTCACTGTGATCACGCTGCTGCTGCGACCATGTAGACATGATTTCCATGACAATGCAGTGAACGGAGGATGAAAAACGACATAACACTGACCCTCCTAAGCAAAACAGTTGGGTAGTGAGGTAATCCGTCGATGAGGTCAAAGGGCAGCTGTGTTTGAAGCCTGGCACCTGAGCCCACAGCGCAGATGGAGACAACAGAGGATGTTGATAGGCGGAGCATAGGGTATTGGTTGCGATTATGTTGTAACCAATGGCAGTGGGCATCAACTTATGAAGCCATCTAGTTTTTTTTTTATCCTCTGAAGTAAAAATATAAAACAGTTTTCATATATCACAGAAAATAATGATTACACTTATCCATATCATAATTTATAGAAGTAGTGCCAGGCAATTTGACAATATGTACATTAATCCTTTTTATTCCCTCACAACAGAATAACCATCTCAACGTGTCATAAGCAATGTAAAACTACGGTTGGGATTTTGTCGGTGATGGAACTATACTGAGCAAAAATATAAATGCAACATGTAAAGTGTTGGTCCCATGATTCATGAGCTGAAAAAAAAGATCCCAGAAATGTTCGATACGCACAAAAAGCTTATTTCTCTAACATGTTGTGCACAAATTTGTTTACATCCCTGTTAGTGAGCATTTATCCTTTGCCAAGATAATCCATCCACCTGACAGTTATGGAATATCAAGAAGCTGATTCAACAGCATGATCATTACACATTTGCACCTTGTGCAGGGGACAATAAAAGACCACTCTAAAATGTGCAGTTTTGTCACACAACACAATGCCACAGATGTCTCAAGATTTGAGGGAGCATGCAATTGTCATGATGACTGCAGGAATGTCCACCAGAGCTGTTGCCAGAGAATGTAATGTTCATTTCTCTACCATAAGCCGCCTGCAATGTCGTTTTAGAAAATTTGGCTGTACGTCCAACATGCCTCACAACCGTAGACCACATGTAACCACACCAGGCCAGGACCTCCACATCTGGCTTCTTCACCTACGGGATCGTGTGAGACCAGCCACCTGGACAGCTGATGAAACTGAGGAGTATTTCTGTCTTTAATAAATCCCTTTTGTGGGGAAAAAATAATTCTGATTGGCTGGGCCTGGCTACCCAGGCCCACCCATGGCTGCCCAGTCATGTGAAATCCATAGATTAGGACCTAATGAATTTATTTCCATTGACTGATTTCCTTATATGAACTGTAACTCAGTAAAATAGTTGAAATTGTCGCACATTGCGTTTATATTTTTGTTCAGCATAACTTCCCCAAAATTGATTGGTTTCTCATAATTCTATTGAAGGGAAGCCAATTCAACTGCCACTGTATGTTGTTTCCTCCCATACCCCTACTACTCCAATTTAACCCCTTAACCATCCAGGAACTGACAGAGAATCTGCTAAGAGCCTCAGTAAACACTACAGGTTCTCTGAGGCCTATAACCACAGCCGTAGCAGCACAACGTGACTTGAGGTATTGGAAAAAGTGGGCCTGGCTGTGAAAATTGTTTTCCGTTGCTTGTGTCAAAGGGCCTTCTGGGTTAGGGCTGAAGTCGCTAATAAATTGCAAGACGGGAGGGAGTAGGGGAGTGGGCAGTGTACTGAATCACATGCAAGCTCTTTAAAGACCACAACAAGCTCCCTCCCTCCCTACCCCGAACACCTCCCCTCACCACCCCTACGACACGCACCATCAACAATATGCCTTGACTGTGGCAAGTGTAAAATCAATATAGTCTTAACAGGCGACTGAAGCTTATTTCTCTGGGCACGGGCTGTGACAAACGAGAGCATGCTAATTGATTAGCGCTCTGAAACAGGGCAATCTCTCAGCAGGCTGATATTAAAACGCAATGTGTCCGACTGGCCCGCTGACCATTGGATTTGTGTTTGTAGAACCACACAAACACAGAACAGGGACCCTGATCCCAACAGTGGACCATTCATCCACTGGGTGAATGAATGGATGCTTATTGTGCTCATTCACTGTGAATGGAAAACCCTGTAGACTACTCTGCCGACACTACAGAAGGGTTATGATTGTCATTATGACTAAGTGCTAACTGCTGATGCGCTGCTGGTTTAATTAGCTGGCTGAGTGAGGAAATGATATTAGAACCAACTCTCTAGGCTATGTTCTACACTATACGAAAGAGCACGAATCTGCTTCATCGGGCCTTTATAGGGAAGGTTGTAGATCTATAGATTTTAGATCAAGTTTCTAAACACTGTCACAAAGTGTCACACATTCAAAATATAGACTTTCAGATATATCCATGATTGCTAGTGTTTTCATGCAATGGCTTTAGAGTGAGTGGGGCTTGTCCAGACCTTGATGGATGATGGGGTGGACACTGACCAGCTTTGTGAGGTGGGATACGTGGAGGTTGGTGTGTGGATGAGGGGGAGGGTAGGGGTCCAGGGTTCTCTCTTCCCCACTGACCATCTGCTGGAGACGTGGCTTTAGACATGTAAAATGGAAGAAAGGGGGTGCCACAGCTGTCTCTGACAAAGACAGTCATTAAGTTATAATATTCACCAAATACACAATACATAACTGTCCAAAGACAAGCACTGAACTACCACAAAACAACTGGAGCAGTTTGTTACTCCATTTACTCAGCAGAGGGAAGGAGGGAAGCTTCTAGCAGACAATGGCAGGCACACGGGTTACAGTGAGGCATTGGGGGGTGGTAGGTTACCGTAGCTACAACCAAAGGTCCCCCCCCCACCCCCACCCCACACACACTGCACACACACTGCACACATCCTCAGCATTCCTTCCAACAACAACACGGAAACAATGACCACCATCAGAGCGGTCGATAGGTGCAGAGTCTAGAGGCCGATGAGTCTTTTGAGATTCCCCCACCTCCTGACCACACCATTGTCTCCCAGCGTCAGTAGCATCACACTGGGCCCTGCATGGCGAGAGAGAGGAGAGGAGCGGCCCTATCGCTGCTAGCTGTTTTAATAGGATTAAAGGGACGTAGTAGTAGGCGCGGCCTGTCGCCAGAGCACATTATTACACATTCAGCCTTTTCTGTGCTGCCTGCCGGGCCCGTGTCGGGCGGACGGACGGAGAAAGATGGATGGCCCAGCTCGCGTAGCAATTAATAATGTTTTTACAAGAGCGATGGAGCCGTGCAGTTACAGCCACAGAGGCACTCGATGGATCTGCAGGGGTATTGAAATGTGCAGGTGAATTGATTGGTCCATCAGATTTCCTGTAGAAATCATTTGGATTAATTGAATGCGTGAAAGGGTGGGGTGGGGGGGGAGGGGACCACCTGATTTATAGGCCCTGTTCAGGGTGAGGAATGAAAATGGCCGCCCAACAGCTAGATATCTGACAGGATCAGTCAGAGGAGAGTACTGATGGGGGGAGGAAGTAGACTGCAGTGGCTATGTCATGTAGGCTGATATAGAAGGCATCCCCATAGTTCAGACAATGGGTGTGCTGTAAACCCAACCAAGCAGTCAGTCACTCAAATAGCATATGTGTGGCTGAAACAGCACTGACGCAAAGCAGTCCATCCATAGCAGGCCCACCTACTGAGCAGCCACCACCCACCATCCAATGATTCCAACTGGGGCCATGGCCAACTCACAGAAGAAACAGCTGGTGTAGGCTACACTCACACCACCTGCCCCCTTGGGGTGTTAATGTGTTACTATGATGCTGAACATTTATTGCATTTATTTTATTTAACTAGGCAAGTCAGTTAAAAACAAATTCTCATTCACAATGACGGCCTACCATGAAAAAGTCTCTCACTCTCTGCTAGCTGTTGTGTCCAAACGTATCTCTCCCAACATTCTGGGTGAAAGCAAGATTATGTCTAAACTACCATTAGTGCTCTATGGGGATGTAGCAGGACAGCGCCCATCCACCCCTATTCTGAGATCAAATGTCACAACACACATCCACATTGAGTAAATAGGCTTACTAAGTTTTAGGGAGGAAAAGGTGAGACTGATCCAGGGAGCATAATGTGCACGGTGAACTGAATGATAGTGTTTATCTTGATTTTTGGGTTAATCATGGTCTTCAGTCTGGTCAACCAGGGCGGCCTACCAATTCAAATTGAAGGCAGTCAATTCAGGAAGTGAACTTGAATAACAATTCAAAATAAAAATAAAAAGGCATCTATTTTCCATGACTTCTCAATAACCTGAGAAGTAGAAGTGATTTATTTCAAATGAAAAAAACATTTGAAATAAATCACTTCTACTTCTCAGGTTATTGAGAAGTCATGGAAAATAGATGCCTTTTTATATAAAAAAAGAGAATTTTATATTAAAATGGCTTCCTGAATTGACTGCATTCAATTCAAATTGACCCCAGCCCTCTGGTCAACAGTAAGCTGATGAATCAGGTCTGGAACAAAAGCTTGCACACCCAGTAGGCCTATAGCTTTCCGTGACCAGTTGAATAGATAGACTCATAGAGAATATAGAAATTGATCTGATGCATTAGGCTACAGCTTACCTACAGATTGTTACACCGGATAATGTAATTTAACCAAAGATGTTTGGTATCTATCTATCTATTACTGGGAGTTATAGGTTTAGGTACTGGTTGCACAGAGAATTTTAGACCAACCTTAACTTGCTGATATTATTTTTGTTCTCGATTCAGTCAAACATGTATCCTTTAAAATATCTGTGTCCGGTTACATGTGGTGTGTTTGAATTTAGAAAATGCTCCATGAAGTAATCCAACAATGTGTACACCTCCATCTTGTCTGTTTCAAATCTTCTCTCATTGATTAAGATAGGTGGGTGTCCACCCCAAAGTGCCGCAGATCGAGACACACCTGTCTCGATCAATGAGAGAAGATTTGAAAGATGGCGTGTACACATTGTTGGATTACTTCAATACTTGAAATTCAAAAGCACCACTTGTAACTGGACACAGACATTTTAGAAGATACATGTTTGGAAGAAATTGTTAAGGTTGGTTGAAAATTCTCTGTGCTAGACCAAACAGTATCTAACCTGTAACTCCCAGTAATAGACACCAACAATCTTAAATCACATTATCTGTTGTAACAATCTGTAGCTAGCTACAGCTATAAATCCGGCCAATTTTGGAAATAAAAGTTATTTTGCATCTTCATAAATAAGAGAAGCCTATTGTGATGGCGACAGCCTGAAGTGCGCACGTGCATCCCCTTCTGTGCTGGCACTAAATTATGCCATTTTTGAACTTTGCTATGATTTTAAACATGTGTATGACTATAACATACTCCCCATATGGCTAGCAAGTTATGTGTCACTAATTAAGTTATTTCCTATAGTTTGTGCATTTATTCAGAGTTCTGACTTTGGGTTTGTTCTTGAATCTGTCCAATAGAAACGCTAGTTGTCGTTGCAAAACGTTCAGTTTTGGAGTAATGATTCCTACACCCCATGGGTATAATCATTAGCCTACGTTATGCAACTAAAGTGAGTTTTTATTGGACAAATTCAGGTATGTCCCACCCCGTTTCGTTTGCTTTCGTTTAAGAAACATTTTGCAAAAGAATGGGCCTAATAAATTCACTAGGAAGTAAAGAGAAACAAACGGAAGCAAACTTGTTTTGGTGGCAAAACGTTACTAATAGGTCTTTTCACCAATCACATTAGATCTTTTCATATCAGATCAATTTTGTGAAAAAATATCTGAATTGGGCTTCCTGTCTAAACACATCCTAAGTCTTTTTTTTGCCGACATTGTTATTTACTTCTACCACTATTTTAATAAAACCTATGTTTGCAACTTATCCTTTGCCTCCCGCCCTTAACACCGTAAGACACGTCTACCTTTTCACACCTATAGGCCTAACTTATTGCAGTTTTGCACAGTCGACATTGGCTTCTGCTGCCTACCTGCCAATAAGAACATTTCTCTACCCTCCTTTTCCACATTGAAATGTCATGTCACAGAGCCTGTAGGCCTAAATTCAAGTCCGCAACATCCAATCAGACTGTAGGAACATTGCCTACATTGGTAAATTAGAGTAATGCTAATTTCAGAACGCATTATGAACTGGTATGCTACGTGAAATAATTAAATAAGCCTAACCAGGAGTTTGTAACAACCCATTATAACCCATTACATTGGCATTACAATTTAGTCATTCATTCTTCTTTTTTTTTTTGTACTGGCCCCCCGTAGGAATCGAACCCACAACCCTTGCGTTGCACACACCATGCTCTACCAACTGAGCCACAGGCCCCCAGACAGTGTCGCCAACCACGGATACAGTTGCACCTGCTGAGTTATTAGATGATGTGTAACCGACTATTTTCTTCTGTAAAGTCTCCGGTGTCATTTGTCCCCAGGATTCTAGAATGTCCATAGGAACCAATACTACGAGGTTTGTAGTTGATTGACAGCGCGAGTAAAACAAAAAAAAGGTATTTGGCGCTTCGATCAAAAGCCCATCGGGTCATAAGAACAGTAAAGCCTAGCGCCTATTAAAAGACAACGTGTCTTCGGTCTGGAGCATCATGTCTACCGACCTGTGGTGAAGAATCATTCGGGCCTGACATGATAAAGGTAAGAAAATATTTCATATCAAACACTAACGATCGACAATAGTCCATAATGGCTAGCTAAAATGGGTTTAAGTTGAAGTTGGTCCACAGTGGCACAGTTTGATGTGCATGTTGACATGATAAACGTTTTATGTATGCTAGCTGACGTTACTGTCTACTGTAGGGTAACGTTAGCTACAGAGTTGTGCCCTCACGTTTCCCTCCATTTCCCACCATGCCAGTTTGTCTGTAACTTAGACAGAATATCAAAGATGAGCTAGCTATGTCATTCATTTTATGGTTGTAGAGTAGCTTACTGATATGTGTAGGCTATGGTTCTGACAGAATCGTTCTGTCTCTTTGGGACAGAGTAGGCATACACTTGACACATGTAAAATACAGCTGCATGATAATTCTGTTTTGCCCCATAGCTGTTCCACCGTATGAGGGGAAGTGTGGTCATATTTGAGCAGTGCTGTAAGGAATGCCAGGTAGGCTATCAGTTACACACACCCTTTTCCACACCTCAGCTTGTGCTTTTAGTTTGAGGGTTGTTGTCACCTTACCTGGGTTCAAACAGACCATCCATGGAACCAGATGAATAAGGACCAGACAACTCAGGTGGTTATGTTGCTATGGTATCCAGCCAGGTTGGGTGTCCCAGTCTACCCAAAGTGTCTCAGCTCCCATCCACCTGCATGGTGGCCAGTTACCTACCTGGGACTCTTATAGTAACCCTCTTGGTTAACCTCAGTGCTTTGATGAGCCCACGCTCGTAATCTGAGCTATTTACTGTCTGCCCTACTTAGCTCAGGTGTCCCTGTGGTTAGCCATGTGGGTACTCACTGTTTACATTCACAGGGGTGTTGGTTAGTAGAATACATCTCTACCATTCTCCTGGAGGTGAATGTGTTTACTACTGCTATGCTGACATGTTGACCAGAAGCGGACTCTGTGTCAGGAGCCAGTTGACAGTTAACACTGGTAGCAGAGATGTGGTTGTTCAGTGTTTATTTTGGTCGTTTGTGTTAATGATTAATTCCCAGAACACCCGCAATGCTTTTATTTCAAAGCACATACAATTTCCTACTTTCTCAAATGGGGGCCAACTAAGATTTTATATTGGTCTTGAATGTAAATATTTTTGAACAAATGCCGAATATATATATATATATACAGTACCAGTCAAAGGTTTGGACACAACTACTTATTTGAGGGTTTTTCTTTATTTTTAATATGTTCTACATTGTAGAATAATAGTAAAGACATCAAAACTATGAAATAACACATGAAATCATGTAGGAACCAAAAAAGTGTTAAACAAATCAAAATATATTTAATATTTTAGATTCTTCAAAGTATTGCCTTGATGACAGGTTTGCACACTCTTGGTATTCTCTCAACCAGCTTCGAAATTCCACAGAAATGTGTGGAATTTCTTTCCTTCTTAATGCATTTGAGACAATCAGTTGTGTTGTGACAAGGTATGGGTGGGATACAGAAGATAGCCCTATTTGGTAAAATACCAATTTGTTTAACACTTTGTTGGTTACCTCATGATTCCATATGTGCTATTTCATAGTTTTGATGTCTTCACTGTTATTCTACAATGTAGAAAATAGTAAAAAATAAAGAAAAACCCTGGAATGAGTAGGTGTGTCCAAACTTTTGACTGGTACTGTATATATCCCTATAGATTGATAATTAAATAATGTTTTGCTTCCTTTTGCATTCAATAGGATGAGGCCTCCTGAGGATGTCCTAGACGAGGAGACATCTCCATCATCATCGTGTGACTCCCCTGGGACCAACAAGGCACAGGGTGGCCAGCAGGGACAAGAGCCCAACACTCCAAATGTCCCTCCAGGAGTGGCACTCATCAGGAAGAAGAGGTACCTCAAGGCTCCATTTTCTTCCTAATCCTTTTGTGATTGGACGCACGTGGTCACACACGCATGCACGCACACACACATTTACACACACACACACACACACACACACACACACACACACACACACACACACACACACACACACACACACACACACACACACACACATTCACACACACACACACACACACACACACATTACCTATGTCATAAATGTGGCAGTGCTGGCAGCCCATTTGGATCCCAAGGGGCAGCCTGAGCCTTGTCTGAGGGGGATGCTGGGAGGAATGTATTAGGGGGTTGGAAGGGAGGGAGGTGGCACAGGGGGGTTGGGCCTGGAGGCAGCGTCGGGCGGGTTATGAGCAGCTGCCTGTCTGTAAAGACAGTGGGCGACGCTGCAGCAGCCAGGAGCACAGCTCTCTGGTTACAGTACCTGTCCATTAAACCAGGCCCTCGTCCCACTCTTTCCCCTCCAGATGCCTCCCAAGGTCCCTCGGCACGCCCACAAACCGCACAGGCGACGAAACCTGCGGCTATGGGGCCACAACCCCACAAACAAGGGGTAAACAAGGGGATCTTTTTGATGTCTGCTGCCCGACATTGAGGGTCAGAGATCCCAATAGGATTCGGTGCTGCTGGGTGGTACGGGTGGGTGTGTAGGGTTGTCAGGTGGTGGTGGTGGCAAATAGAGAGACCCCAGAGTGAGCTGGGCTCCTAAAAGCAACGACCAGGATGCAATGACCATCCCATTTATTGGTTTATGTTATTACTGCATACCAAATACTGTTATAAACGATTAGTATTTCTATATACATTGATGATAATAATAACAGTATTGGTAGTTAAAATGATATCATGTATAAGCAGGCAATGTGTTTTTTTTACCCAGACCCTGGTTGTCAACCTTGTACCCACCACGGCACACCACCCAGTTGATCTCCTCGTTAAAATATCTTGCATACCGTATGACATTCAGGAGCCGATGAAGGACTCTGAGAGAGCAGAGCGAAGGACAGTTTATGGCGGATTTCTTTACTGCACAGTTTGGCACACCCCTTTTTTTTTTTTTTATACTGGGAGAGGAGAAGGCTTAACAGTTCAGAAACTAGTAATAAGCGCCATGTGAACTATACAGGTCCTTAAAATGAGCTCTCAGATTCTGTTTACAAGACCAGTACCTTTTAAGAGTCTGTCTTTTCCAACGGCGGAAAGTCAAATTGCCCTGCTCTTAATTATTGTCAGGGTGCATGATTTTTATGAGGACCAGTCACAATGCGATACACCCGACCATTTTATTTTGACTCTTATTAAAAGAGAGCGGTTGGTTCAGTTCATTTATTTATTTATTTACGTTGTCGTGTATTTGTTTGTTTATTTATGTTTTTGTTTATGAATATGCATACGAGGTTGACTTTTGGGCACGTTGAAAACATGAATGCGGCTTTGCGGTTTAGCAGCCTCTAGCTAGCTCTTCTTGCTATGAGGTGTGAGCTTTGGCGGTGTGGGTGAGCATGGTGCTCCGTAGACCTGTAGCCAGTAGGTGGTGGTAGTAACACTAGTATGAATCATCCTGTACTGGCCAATGATGTGTTTGTCTAGGATCTTGGCTCAGTAACCAGGGGAAGGGAGAGGGGGAGAAATGGAAGGAAGGGCCTTTGGTGCACTGTGCTTCCTGTTAGTAGGCACTGGGGAACTCGGGCCTTTACAGAAATGACATGCTGCTGACACTGAGCAGCTCAGTATAGCTGGATCTTATTGTAAAAGCTTGGCTAGCAATGTGTTTGACTTGAAGCACAATTTACAATCAATGTAGAAAGCCGTCCCAATGAAACCATATGTTTGATGGAACCATACTTTGTTATTACAAGGATTTATAGTCCGTGCAGTACATCCCACTCAAATCTGGATGATTGGAGAAAACATTTCAATATTGTGAATGGAAATTCAGTTAAACTTGGCGTTAGCAGGGCACTGTTTAGTCAGAGATGGTCAGTGTTTAGTCAGGGATGGTCAGTGTTTAGTCAGAGATGGTCAGTGTTTAGTCAGGGATGGTCAGTGTGTAGTCAGGGATGGTCAGTGTTTAGTCAGGGATGGTCAGAGTTTAGTCAGGGATGGTCAGTGTTTAGTCAGGGATGGTCAGTGTTTAGTCAGAGATGGTCAGTGTTTAGTCAGGGATGGTCAGTGTTTAGTCAGAGACGGTCAGTGTTTAGTCAGGGATGGTCAGTGTTTAGTCAGAGACGGTCAGTGTTTAGTCAGAGATGGTCAGTGTTTAGTCAGGGACGGTCAGTGTTTAGTCAGGGATGGTCAGTGTTTAGTCAGGGATGGTCAGTGTTTAGTCAGGGATGGTCAGTGTTTAGTCAGAGATGGTCAGTGTTTAGTCAGGGATGGTCAGTGTTTAGTCAGAGATGGTCAGTGTTTAGTCAGGGACGGTCAGTGTTTGTCAGGGATGGTCAGTGTTTAGTCAGGGATGGTCAGTGTTTAGTCAGGGATGGTCAGTGTTTAGTCAGAGATGGTCAGTGTTTAGTCAGGGATGGTCAGTGTTTAGTCAGGGATGGTCAGTGTTTAGTCAGGGATGGTCAGTGTTTAGTCAGGGATGGTCAGTGTTTAGTCAGAGACGGTCAGTGTTTAGTCAGGGATGGTCAGTGTTTAGTCAGAGACGGTCAGTGTTTAGTCAGGGACGGTCAGTGTTTAGTCAGGGACGGTCAGTGTTTAGTCAGGGATGGTCAGTGTTTAGTCAGGGATGGTCAGTGTTTAGTCAGAGATGGTCAGTGTTTAGTCAGGGATGGTCAGTGTTTAGTCAGAGACGGTCAGTGTTTAGTCAGAGACGGTCAGTGTTTAGTCAGGGATGGTCAGTGTTTAGTCAGGGATGGTCAGTGTTTAGTCAGAGACGGTCAGTGTTTAGTCAGAGATGGTCAGTGTTTAGTCAGGGATGGTCAACAGGGATGGTCAGTGTTTAGTCAGGGATGGTCAGTGTTTAGTCAGGGATGGTCAGTGTTTAGTCAGGGATGGTCAGTGTTTAGTCAGAGATGGTCAGTGTTTAGTCAGGGACGGTTAGTGTTTAGTCAGAGATGGTCAGTGTTTAGTCAGGGATGGTCAGTGTTTAGTCAGGGATGGTCAGTGTTTAGTCAGGGATGGTCAGTGTTTCGTCAGAGACGGTCAGTGTTTAGTCAGAGATGGTCAGTGTTTAGTCAGAGACGGTCAGTGTTTAGTCAGAGATGGTCAGTGTTTAGTCAGAGATGGTCAGTGTTTAGTCAGAGATGGTCAGTGTTTAGTCAGGGATGGTCAGTGTTTAGTCAGGGATGGTCAGTGTTTCGTCAGTGTTTCATCAGTGTTTTGTCAGGGATGGTCAGTGTTTAGTCAGGGATGGTCAGTGTTTAGTCAGAGATGGTCAGTGTTTAGTCAGAGATGGTCAGTGTTTAGTCAGAGATGGTCAGTGTTTAGTCAGAGATGGTCAGTGTTTAGTCAGGGATGGTCAGTGTTTAGTCAGGGATGGTCAGTGTTTAGTCAGAGACGGTCAGTGTTTAGTCAGGGATGGTCAGTGTTTAGTCAGAGATGGTCAGTGTTTAGTCAGAGATGGTCAGTGTTTTGTCAGGGATGGTCGGTGTTTCATCAGGGATGGTCAGTGTTTAGTCAGAGATGGTCAGTGTTTCGTCAGAGATGGTCAGTGTTTCGTCAGGGATGGTCAGTGTTTAGTCAGGGATGGTCAGTGTTTCGTCAGGGATGGTCAGTGTTTCGTCAGGGATGGTCAGAATGCACCTATCTGCCCCTCGGTCTGCCTGTTTCTTCTCTTTCAGATGACTGTGGATCAACCTGACCAACTGCAAGTTTGAGAGCGGTGAGTACCTCTATCCCCGTCCTCCTAACGATCAAACCCGATGATTAGCAAAGAGATGTTCACACTGAATGACTGAATACAGTAATTACTAATGATAATGGATCGTGCTTAATCCCTATAGAGCTGATCAATCAACGCCATTGTCTCCATGATCTATTGCCATTGATCGAGCGTCATTAAAATATCATCAATTGAGCTCATTAACCTAGACCTATTTGGCTCTCAACACTCGTGGCCTTGAGCATCAGGTTTTTAGTAAGAAGCAAAAGTGATTGACAAGCAAATGTTTTTCTCATATTCTGTATCGCAATATTTATCAAATGCTGATCTAGTGTAATATTATCCGGATCGGCAGTAGAATTAAGTGTCAAATTTGTTTAGTACTTTCACAGTCAAATGTTGGTACACCAGTGTAATGACAGATATATCCCTCTGACTATTTGACCCATTGTACAGTTTCAATAATACACACCGTTAGAATTTGGAAGACCCAATGGTTCTGTCTTGTCAGTTTGAAAGTAAAGGAATTATCCTGACAAACCAAGTATGTACAGACTCTTCCAAAACGGTCTCGGCCTAGCCAACTATTCATATTGGCCTAACTTAAATGTCAAAAGCAATATCTTTGAGTTGAAGAGAAGCTCAGCCACCAAAATTACGACATGGTGTGTTTAGTCAGCGCTGTAGAACTTTCTGTGGGAGAGAGAGACAGGCAGGCAGACAGACAGACAGACACACAGACAGACAGACAGACAGACAGACAGACAGAGCGAGAGAGAGAGAGAAGGGAAAGGACTGTCTGGGCTGTGGAAGAGATGTTAAGAAACCGGCTTTAGGATCATGGGTGAACCGCACGTATATACAAGCCCATAAAATTGTGGCATGCTTTGTTGGCAGAGCCAGACGGCATTCAGACTGCTCTACATTCAGGGCATGTGATGAGAGGGCAGCTGTGCTCTGCCTCCTTTCCCGTCGCATAGGGATTTCCCACACTGTGTCTCTGGGTTCAAACAACATACTATATGTGTGTAAAATGCACAACATGCACGCACATGCAAACACACCCACACACACACACAAAGAGTGGGAGAACATGAGCAACCATGTACACAACCACAGAACTAAGCAGTAAGCATTGCGACCATATCCGATCCGCAACCACAGAACTAAATACAATCATATAGTCAAGTACACAGATCTACATAATCACAAAACCCACACAACTACACAAGTCCTATCCATTACCGCAACCTTTGATTATGTTATCCACAAACCCAGAACTACACAACGGCACACAATTCAACACAACACCAAAGTAACACTTGCGATACGCAACCAAGAACAAACACAGTGTCCATTCATACACATCATGAACCAAACCACACATTTCCTTCACTTCCTGCCAATGGCAAATACAGATCCTTAGATCCTGTCTCTAGTTGAGTGTCAGATTTAGATTATTATTTACAGAAATTATGAAATGTTCAGTATCTTCATGCTAAAATATTCTGAACGCCAAGAAAATATGATGTTTCTAATTTAGCTGGAGCTGAGGGTAATCTGTGTTGTTTGAAATCTGTTCGTTTCTGAAATCGTTATGGACAGCATATGGACAGTTTGTCATGGTAACAGATCAAATCAAATTTTATTGGTCACATACACGTGTCTAGCAGGCGCTGTTGCGCCTTCTTTACCACGCTGTCTGTGTGGGTGGACCACTTCAGTTTGTCAGTGATATGTACGCCGAGGAACTTAAAACTTTCCACCTTCTCCACTGCTGTCCCGTCGATGTGGATGGGGGGGTGCTCCCTCTGCTGTTTCATGAAGTCCACGATCATCTCCTTTGTTTTCTTGATGTTGAGTGAGAGTTTATTTTCCTGACACCACACAACCAGAACCCTCACCTCCTCCCTGTAGGCTGTCTCGTCGTTGTTGGTAATCAAGCCTACTACTGTTGTGTCGTCCGCAGACTTGATGATTGAGTTGGAGGCGTGCATGGCCACGCAGTCATGGGTGAACAGGGAGTACAGGAGGGGCTGAGCACACACCCTTGTGGGGCCCCAGTGTTGAGTATCAGCGACGTGGAGGTGTTCTTTCCTACCTTCACCACCTGGGGGTGGCCTGTCAGGACGTCCAGGACCCAATTGCACAGGGCGGGGTTCAGACACAGGTCCTGAAGCTTAATGATGAGCTTGGAGGGTACTATGGTGTTGAATGCTGAACTTTAGTCAATGAACAGCATTCCTACATAGGTATTCCTTTTGTCCAGATGGGATAGGGCAGTATGCAGTGTGATGGCGATTGCGTCGTCTGTGGACCTATGGGGGCGGTAAGCTAATTGAAGTGGGTCTAGGGTGACAGGTGGAGGTGATATGATCCTTGACTAGTCTCTCAAAGCACTTCATGATGACAGAAGTGAGTGCTACGGGGCGATTGTCATTTAGTTCAGTTACCTTTGCATTCTTTGGTACAGGAACAATGGTGGCCATCTTGAAGCATGTGGGGACAGCTCACTGGGATAGGGAGAGATTGAATATGTCCGTAAACACACCAGCAAGCTGGTCTGCGCTTGCTCTGAGGACGCGGCTAGGGATGCCGTCTGGGCTGGCAGCCTAGCGAGGGTTAACACGTTTAAATGTCTTACTCACGTCGGCCACGGAGGAGGAGAGCCCACAGTCCTTGGTATCTGGCAGCGTCGGTGGCACTGTGTTATCTTCGAAGTGGGCAAAGAATGTGTTTAGCTTGTCCGGAAGCAAGACGTCAATGTCCGCGACGTGGCGTGGTTTCCTTATGTAGTCTGTGATTGTCTGTAGACCCTGCCACATACGTCTCGTGTCTGAGCCGTTGAATTGCGCCTCCACTTTGTCTCTATACTGACGTTTTGCCTGTTTGATTGCCTTGACTACTCTGTTTGTATTCTGCCATATTCCCAGTCACCTTGCCATGGTTAAATGCGGTGGTTCACGCTTTCAGTTTTGTGCGAATGCTGCCATCTATCCACGGTTTCTGGTTAGGGTAGGTTTTAATAGTCACAATGTGTACAACATCTCCTATACACTTCTTGATAAACTCAGTAACCGTCTCGGTATATACATCGATATTATTCTCTGAAGCTACCTGGAACATATCCCAGTCCGCATGATCAAAACAATCTTGAAGCGTGGATTCCGATTGGTCAGACCAGTGTTGAATAGTCCTTAGCACGGGTACTTCCTGTTTGAGTTTCTGCCTATAGGAAGGGAGGAGCAAAATGGAGTCGTGGTCAGATTTGCCAAAAGGAGGGGGGGCCTTGTATGCATCCCGGAAGTTGGAATAACAATGGTTGAGTGTTTTTCCAGCGACTGTACTACAGTCTATATGCTAATAAAATGTAGGTAGCCTTTTCCTCAGATTTGCTTTGTTAATAATGTCCATAGCTACAATAAATGCAACCTCAGGATATATAGTTTCCAGTTTGCGTAAAGTCCAGGGAAGTTCCTTAAGGGCAGTCGTGGTATTGTCTTCAGGGGGGATAGACACGGCTGTGACAATAACCGAAGAGAATTCTCTTGGAAGATAATATGGTCGGCATTTGATTGTGAGGTATTCTAGGTCGGGTGAGCAAAAGGACTTGAGTTCCTGTATATTATTACAATTACACCATGAGTCATTAATCATGAAACATACACCCCCGAGATGTTTATTCCTGTCGGCTGGACCGACTCCGACAGTATATCCCGAGTGAGCCATGTTTCCGTGAAACAGAGTATGTTACAATCCCTGATGTCTCTCTGGAAAGAAACCATTGCCCTGATCATGTGAACTTTGTTATCCATGGACTCAACATTAGCAAGTAATATACTCGGAAGCGGTATATTAAGTCCGAGCTCTGTGTGGGTCACTCAAGAACATTCAGAGACTTGTCCCGAAGCCACTACTGCGTTGTCTTGGCTGTGTGCTTAGGGTTGTTGTCCTGTTGGAAGGTGAACCTACACCCCAGTCTGAGGTCCTGAGCGCTCTGGAGCAGGTTTTCATCAAGGATCTCTCTGTACTTTGCTCCGTTCATCTTTCCCTCGATCCTGACTAGTCTCTCAGTCCCTGCCGCTGAAAAATATCCCCACAACATGATGCTGCCACCACCATGCTCCACCATAGGGATGGTGCCAGGTTTCCTCCAGATGTGAGGCTTGGCATTCAGGCCAAAGAGTTCAATCTTAGTTTCATCAGACAAGATAATAATTTCTCATGGTCTGAGAGTCCTTTGGGTGGTTTTAGGCAAACTCCAAGTGGGCTGTCGTGTGCCTTTTACTGAGGAGTGGCTTCCGTCTGGCTACTCTACCATAAAGGCCTGATTGGTGGAGTGCTGCAGAAATGGTTGTCCTTCTGGAAGGTTCTCCCATCTCCACAGAGGAACTCTGGAGTTCTGTCAGAGTGACCATTGGGTTCTTGGTCACCTCCCTGACCAAGGCCCTTCTCCCCCGATTGCTGTTTGTCCCAACGGTGGTCCTGGTGGTTCCAAATTTCTTTCATTTAGGAATGATGGAGGCCACTGTATTCTTGGGGACCTTCAATGCCGTAGACATTTTTTGGTACCCTTCCCAGATCTGTGCCTCGACACAATCCTGTCTTGGAGCTCTGCAGACAATTCCTTTTACCTCATGGCTTGATTTTTACTCTGACATGTGCTGTTAACTGTGGGACCTTTATATAGACAGGTTTGTGCCTTTCCAAATCATGTCCAATCAATTGAATTTAGCACAACTTGACTCCAATCAAGTTGTAGAAACATCTCAAGGATGATCCATGGAAACAGGATGCACCTGAGATCAATTTAGAGTCTCATATAGTTATGTAAATATTTCTATTTGTGTTTTTTGTAAATAAATTTGCTAACATTCCTACAAATCTGTTTTCACTTTGTCATTATGGGGTATTGTGATTAATGAGTGGAAAAAATGATTTAATCAATTTTAGAATAAGGCTGTAACATAACGTGTGGAAAAAGTGAAGAGGTCTGAATACTTTCCGAATCCACTGGATAGTGTATCTTGTTTAGATAAGTATTGAACCAACTGAGTCAATACATGTTAGAATCACCTTTAGCAGTGTTTACAGCTGTGAGTCTTTCTGAGTAATTCTCTAAAAGCTTTGCAAACCTGGATTGTACAATATTTGTCCATTATTCTTTTTTAAATTCTTCAAGCTCTGTCAAGTTGTCACGTCCTGGCCAGTATAAGGGTTAATTGTTATTGTAGTTTGGTCAGGACGTGGCAGAGGGTATTTGGTTTATGTGGTTCGGGGTGGTGGTTTTTCTAAAAAGGGCATTTGATTTATGTATTCCGGGGTTTTTGGGCACTGTTCCTTGTTTATGTAATTCTATGTTTAGTCTAGGTAATCTGTTTCTATGTTGAGTTAATTGGGGTGGACTTCCAATTGAAGGCAGCTGTTTGGTGTTGCCTTTGATTGGAAGTCCTATATTAGTTGGTGTGTTTGTCTGTGTATTTGTGGGAGATTGTTTCGTGTTTAGCATGTGTGAGCCTAACAGGACTGTCAGTATATCGTGAGTTTGTTTTGTTATTTTTGTATGTTCATCTTTGAGTTTATTAAACGTTCAAAATGAACTATCTCAACTCTGCTGCATATTGGTCCTCATTTTCCGACGATGATTTCGCCATATCGTCTGACGACGAAGAAATCCCTGACACAAGTTGGTTGTTGATCATTGCTAAACAGCCATTTTAAAGTCTGGCCATAGATTTTCAAGCCGATTTAAGTCAAAACTGTAACTAGACCACTTAGGAACATTCAATGTTGTCTTGGTAAGCATCTCCTGTGCATTTTTGGCCTAGTGCTTTAGGTAATTGTCCTGCTGAAAGGGGAATTTGTCTCCCAGTGTTTGTTAGAAAGCAGACTGAACCAAGTTTTCCTCTCAGATTTTGCTTGTGCTTAGCTCTATTCCATTTATTTTTATCCTAAAAAACTCCCCTAGTCCAGTGTTTCCCAAACTCGATCCTGGGGACCGCAAGTGGTGGACGTTTATTTTTTTGTCCTAGCACTACACAGCTGATTCAAATAATAAAAGCTTGATGATTAGTTGATTATTTGAATCAGCTGTGTAGTACTAGGGCAAAAATATAACATAATGTAGCCACCACCGTGCTGGAATTTATGAAGAGTGGTAGTCAGTGATGTGTTGTGTAGGATTTTCCCCAAACATAACGCTTTGTATTCAGGAATGTAATGGCTGTCGGGAGAGAGAGTAGACCAAGGCGCAGCGGAGTTAGTGTTCATCATTGACGTAATTTAATGGACGAAAGAACACTATACAAAACAAGAAAACCGACAGCCAAACAGTACTGTCAGGTGCAATACAAAACAGAAACAGAACCCACAAAACCCCAACGGAAAAACAGGCACTTATGTGTGACTCCCAATCAGCAACAACACTCTATAGCTGTGCCTGATTGGAAGCCACACGGCCAAAATCAATGAAACAAACCAACATAGAAAAATGCACATAGAACGCCCACCCAATGTAACACCCTGGCCTAACCAAAATAAAGGAACAAAAACCCCTCTCTATGGCCAGGGCGTTACAAGGACAAAAAAGTTCCTTTCTTTGCCACATTTTTAGCAGTATTACTTTAGTGCCTTATTGCAAACAGGATGCATGTTTTGAATATGATTTATTCTGTTAAGGCTTCCTTCTTTTCACATTGTCATTTATGATAGTATTGTGGAGTATCTACAATGTTGTTGATCCATTTTCAATCATCTCCTATCACAGCCATTAAACTATGTAACTGTTTTAAAATCACCATTGGCCTCATGATGAAATCCCTGAGCAGTTTCCTTCATCTCCGGCAACTGAGTTAGGAAGGGCACCTGTATCTTTGAAGTGACTGAGTGTATTTATACACCATCCAAAGTGTAATTCATAACTACACCATGCTCAAAGGGATATTCAATGGTTGCTCTTGTTTTTACCTGTTTACCAATAGGAGCCCTTCTTTGTAAGGCATTGGAAAACCTCCCTGCTCTTTGTGCTTGAATCTGTTTGAAATTCACTGCTTGACTGAGGGACCTTACAGATAATTGTATGTTTGAGGTACAGAGATGGGTTAGTCATTTAAAAATCATGATAAACACTATTATTGCACACAGAGTCAGTCCATGCAACTTATGTGACTTGTTAAGCACATTTTTACTACTAAACCTATTTAGGCATGCCTTAACAAAAGGGTTATGGACTCAAGAAATGTCCGCTTTTCATTTTTTATTAATTTGTAAACATTTCTAAAAACATCATTCCTCTTTGACATCATGGGATTTTGTATGTACATCAGTGACAGAAAATCTAAATCTTATAAATTTTAAATTCATGCTGTAATACAACAAAATGTGGAAAAGTCAAGGGGTGTAAATACTTTCTGAAGGCACTCTGTTTCTCTTTTGTGGTGCCAGTGCAGCGCGCAGGTTTGGCCTGAAGGAGGCACTAGAGGGGGAGGACTGGTCAGTCTTCTGGACTGACATCACAGTCTCTCTGGACCTCGGCATGGCATTGAAATGCTACCAGGTATCACCATAATCAATTTCTAAAGACTTACGCTTCATAGCCTACCATGTTTGAAGATGACCCCTAAAACCCCTGTTCATAGGTTTTGGGTCCGAAGTTTTTCCTAACATCCGGACCTGACCAGGAAAAACCTTTGGGCTCTACCCATTACGACTA
This sequence comes from Salmo trutta, assembly GCF_901001165.1. Classification (NCBI taxonomy): domain Eukaryota; kingdom Metazoa; phylum Chordata; class Actinopteri; order Salmoniformes; family Salmonidae; genus Salmo; species Salmo trutta. Next base: position 9,782,973 of record NC_042988.1, on the reverse strand, counting down.
GCTCACAATGACATTCTTCAAGTTTCATTTTAAACGCATACCTTTTCCTTGCATATGACTTTATAGGATTTACCCTCTCCCCTCCACATACAAAAATGCTACAGTTTATAATAGAATAGTACAGTACTTACTATAGAATTATGTAGTAAACTGTAGAATACTATACTACACACTGTAGTATCTCTCGATCATGTCTAGTACTTACTATAGCATTTTGGAGTGTACTGTACAACACTATACTAAATACTACAGTATTATGTACTACCATCCACAAAAACTAGTCCACAACAACACTACAGTTTAACTATAGTAATATTACAGTATTTAATGTGCGTATACCCTGCCCATTTCCCTTCCCCATATCCCAATTTGTGCCACCCGTAAGTGAGAAATATACATGTAGAGACCATTCATTGTGGTCCTTACAGGTTATAGAAAAGAGCAGAAGCTCTGAACTATCCATTCAGACCTTAGTCCTACCTACAGGTTATAGAAAAGCCACCACTTCTGTCAAATATAAAACAAAAACAATATAGTAAATGCTACAGTAATGTCCGGAAAAACACTAAAGTAATTACTATAGTGTATATATTAAAATCAATTTTTATTTGTCACATGCGCTGAACACAAGTGTAGACCTTACAGTTTAATGCTTACAACCCTTAACCAACAATGTAGTTAAGAAAACATTTAATAAAATAACTTGAAGTAAAAAATAAATACAATTTTAAAAATAAATAAAGAACAAAAATAGAAAAACAACAAATAATTAAGGAGCAAGAATAAAATAACAGTAGCGAGGCTATATACAGGGGGTTCCGGTACAGAGTCAATGTGCAGGGGCACAGGTTTGTCAAGGTAATATGTACATGTACTGTAGGTAGAGGTAAAGTGACTATGCATGGATAATAAACAGAGTAGCAGCAGTGTAAAAATGGGTGGTGAGGGGAGGGGCCATTTGATTAGCTGTTCAGGAGTCTTATGGGGGTAGAAGCTGTTAAGAAGCATCTTGGACCTAGACTTGGCGCTCCGCTATCGTTTGCCGTGCGGTAGCAGAGAGAACAGTCTATGACTAGGGCGGCTGGAGTCTTTGACCATTTTTAGGGCCTTCCTCTGACACAGCCTGGTATAGGTCCTGGATGGCAGGAAGCTTGGCCCCAGTGATGTACTGGGCTGTTCGCACTACCCTCTGTAGTGCCTTGCGGTCGGAGGCCAAGCAGTTGCCATACCAGGCAGTGATGCAACCAGTCAGGATGCTCTCGATGGTGCAGCTATAGAACTTTTTGAGGATCTTAGGACCCATGCCAAATCTTTTCAGTCTCCTGAGGGGGAATAGGTTTTGTCGTGCCCTCTTCACGACTGTCTTGGTGTGTTTGGACCATGACAGTTTGTTGGTGATTTGGACACCAAGGAGCTTGAAGCTCTTAACCTGCTCCACTACAGCCCCGTCGATTTGAATGGGGGCGTACTCGGTACTCCTTTTCCCGTTGTCCACAATCATCTCCTTTGTCTTGATCACGTTGAGGGAGAGGTTGTTATTCTGGCACCACACTGACTCCCCTCCCTATAGGCTGTCTCATCGTTGTCGGTGATCAGGCCTAACAATGTTGTGTTGTCGGCAAACTTAATGATGGCGTTGGAGTCGTGCTTGGCCATGCAGTCATGGGTGAACAGGGAGTACATGAGGGGACTAAGCATGCACCCCTGAGAGCCCCCCGTGTTGAGGATCAGCGTGGCAGATGTGTTGTTACTTACCCTTACCACCTGGGGGCGGCCCGTCAGGAAGTCCAGGATCCAGTTTCAGAGGGAGGTGTAGCTAATACACCCTTATCCTTTGATTGCATGATGTCTGTGAATGGAAATCCCAAACTCTTTCTTAGCGGACAGAGGAGAGACGGACACTATTGGCCCTGTACCCTGCAGTGGACTTTGGAATTTGATAAGGCTGTCTATTTGTTATCGAAGTCAAGGGTTCCCAACCTAGGGGGCTCGCCCCCCAAATGGGACGCTACCGTTTCGTGGGGGATGCGGGACCTTCTTTGATAAAAAAATTATAAAACAATTTACAATTCTCGATTGTTTATACCGATCTAAAGTAACAAAAAAATCTGCAATGCTTTAGGCTAGAAACAAGCTGTAAAATGGCTTTGTAACTTATTTTGTACATAATGTTGCTGCTACCGTCTCTTATGACCGAAAGAGCTTCTGGACATCAGAACAGAGATTACACACCTTGAACTAGACAAAGAATGTTTCTTTAATGAGTCGGACGAGAGGGATTTACTCCAGACACCCGACAATGCCCTCATCCCCGTCATTCGCAGGAGAAAGTGATCGGGTGCCTTGTAAGGATTCAGCGACAAATGGCTAATCTACCTTTGCCATCGGTACTATTGGCCAACATACAATCGCTGGAAAATAAAGTGGACAAACTACAAGCACATATATCCTACCAACAGGACATTAAAAACGGTCATATCTTATGTTTCACCGAGTCGTGGCTGAACGACGACATTCTCTGTTTCACGGAAACATGGCTCACTCGGGATATGTTGTCAGAGTCGGTACAGCCACCTGGTTTCTTCACGCATCGCGCCGACAGAAACAAACATCTCTCTGGTAAGAAGAAGGGCGGGGGTGTATGTGTTATAATTAATGACTCATGGTGTAATCACAACAACATACAGGAACTCAAGTCATTTTGTTCACCTGACCTAGAATACCTTACAATCAAATGCCGACCGCATTATCTTGCAAGGGAATTCTTTTCGATGAAAGTCACAGCCGTGTATATCCTCCCCAAGCAGATACCTTGTCGGCCCTGAAAGAACTTTCCTGGACTCTATGTAAACTGGAAACCATACATCCTGAGGCTGCATTTATTGTAGCTGGGGATTTTAACAAAGCTAATCTAATATCAATTCTCCCTAAATTCTATCAGCATATCGAATGCGCAACACGAGCTGCCAGAATTCTGGATCATTGCTACTTGAATTTCCGCGATGCATACAAAGCCGTCCCCCGCCATGCCTTCGGCAAATCTCACCATGACTCAATTTTGTTGCTCCCAGCCTATAGACAGAAACTATAACAGGAAATGCCCGTGCTCAGGTCAATACAATGCTGGTCTGACCAATTGGACTCCACGCTTCAAGATTGCTTCGATCACGTGGACTGGGATATGTTCCGGATAGCCTCAGACAACAACATTGATGTATACGCTGAATAGGTGAGCTAGTTTATTAGCAAGTGCATCAGAGATGTCGTACCTGTTGTGACTTTTAAAACCTTCCCTAACCAGAAACCGTGGATTAATGGCAGCGTTCGCGCGAAACTGAAAGCGCGAACCACCGCTTTTAATCATGGCAAGGCGACCGGAAACATGACCGAATACAAACAGTGCAGCTATTCCCTCCGCAAGCCAATCAAACAAGCAAAGCGTCAGTATAGAGACAAAGTAGAGTTGCAATTCAACGGCTCAAACACAAGACGTATGTGGCAGGTCCTACAGTCAATCATGGATTACAAAAAGAAAACCAGCCCCGTCGTGGACATCGACGTCTTGCTCCCAGACAAATTAAACAACTTCTTTGCTCGTACTGAGGACAATACAGTGCCACTGACACAGCATGCTACCAAAGCCTGTGGGCTCTCCTTCTCCGTGGCCAACATGAGTAAAACATTTAAACGTGTTAACCCTCGCAAGGCTGCCGGCCCAGACCGCATCCCTAGCCACATCCTCAGAGCATGCGCAGACCAGCTGGCTGGTGTGTTTACGGATCATATCCCTATCCCAGTCTGTTGTCCCCACATGCTTCAAGATGGCCACCATTGTTCCTGTTCCCAAGAAATCTAAGGTAACTGATCTAAATGACTATCGCCCCATTGCACTCACTTCTGTCATCATGAAGTGCTTTGAGAGACTAGTCAAGGATCATATCACCTCCACCCTACCTGATACCCTAGACCCACTCCAATTTGCTTACCGCCCCAATAGGTCCACTGACGATGCAATCGCCATCACACTGCACACTGTCCTATCCCATCTGGACAAGAGGAATACCTATGTAAGAATGCTGTTCTTTGACTACAGCTCAGCATTTAACGCCATAGTACCCTCCAAACTCATCAACTGGGTCCTGTGCAACTGGGTCCTGGTCTTTCTGACGGCCTGCCCTCAGGTGGTGAAGGTAGGAAACAACATCTCCACCCCGCTGATCCTCAACACTGGGGCCCCACAAGGGTGCGTTCTCAGCTCTCTCCCTAGTCACTTTAGATAACGCCACTTTAATAATGTTTACATGTCCTACATTACTCATCTCATATGTATATTCTGTATTCTACTGCATCTTGCCTATGCTGCACGCCATCGCTCATCCATATATTTATATGTACATATTCTATTCATCCCTTTACATTTGTGTGTATTAGGTAGTTGTGAATTTGTTAGATTACTTGTTAGATATTACTGCATAGTCGGAACTAGAAGCACAAGCATTTCGCTACACTCACATTAACATCTGCTAACCATGTGTATGTGACCAATAAAATTTGATTTGATTTGAATAACATACAGCTGGCGGGTTATACACTGTATCAGCAGGATAGAGCAGCAGCCTCTGGTAAGACAAAGTCTTATGTATATTTGTAAACAACAGCTGGTGCACGATATCTAAGGAAGTCTCAAAGCTTTGCTCGCCTGAGGTAGAGTATATCATGATAAGCTGTAGACCGTACTATCTACCAAGAGAGTTTTCATCTGTATTCTTCGTAGCTGTCTATTTACCACCACAAACCGATGCTGGCACTAAGACCGCACTCAATGAGCTGTATACGGCCATAAGCAAACAGGAAAACGCTCATCCAGAGGCGGCGCTCCTAGTGGCCGGGGACTTTAATGCAGGGAAACTTCTATCCGTTTTACCTAATTTCTACCAGCATGTTAAACATGCAACAAGAGGAAAAAACCTTAAACCACCTTTACTCCACACACAGAGACGCGTACAAAGCTCTCCCTCTCCCCGCATTTGGCAAATCTGACCATAATTCTATCCTCCTGATTCCTGCTGACAAGCAGAAACTAAAGCAGGGAGCACCAGTGACACGGTCAATGAAAAAGTGGTCAGATGAAGCAGATGCTAAGCTACAGGGCAGTTTTGCTAGGACATACTGGAATATGTTCTGGGATTCTTCCGATGGCATTGTGGAGTACACCACATCAGTTACTGGCTTCATCAATAAGTGCATCGATGACGTCGTCCCCACAGGGACTGTACGTACATACCCCAACCAGAAGTCATGGATTACAGGAAACATCCGCACTGCTGCTTTCAAGGAGCGGACTCTAACGCTTATAAGAAATCCCGCTATGCCCTCTGACGAACCATCAAACAGGCAAAGCATCAATACAGGACTAAGATCGAATCGTACTACACCGGATCCGAAGCTCGTCGGATGTGGCAGGGCTTGCAAACTATTACTGACTACAAAGGGAAGCACAGCCGCGAGCTGCCCAGTGACACGAGGCTATCAGACGAGCTAAATAACTTTTATGCTCGTTTCGAGGCAAGTAACACTGAAACATGCATGAGAGCATCAGCTGTTCCGGATGACTGTTTGATCACACTCTCCGTAGCCGATGTGAGTAAGACCTTTAAACATGTCAACATTCACAAGGCCGCAGGACCAGACGGATTACCAGGATGTGTACTCCGAGCATGCGCAGGTTTCAAGAAGACCACCATAGTCCCTGTGCCCAAGAATACTAAGGTAACCTGCCTAAATGACTACCGACCCGTAGCACTCACGTCTCTCGCCATGAAGTGCTTTGAAAGGCTGGTCATGGCTCACTTATCCACCATTATCCCAGAAACCCTAGACCCACTCCAATTTGCGTATCTCCCCAACAGATCCACAGATGATGCAATCTCTATTGCACTCCACACTGCCCTTTCACACCTGGAGAAAAAGGAACACCTATGTGAGAATGCTATTAATTGACTTCAGCTCAGAGTTCAACACCATAGTGCCCTCAAAGCTCATCACTAAGCTAAGGACCCTGGGACTAAACACCTCCCTCTGCAACTGGATCCTGGACTTCCTGACGGGCCGCCCCCAGGTGGTAAGGGTAGGTAACAACACATCTGCCATGCTGATCCTCAACACAGGGGCCCCTCAGGGGTGTGTGCTCAGTCCCCTCCTGTACTCTCTGTTCACTCATGACTGCATGGCCAGAAACGACTCCAACACCATCATTAAGTTTGCCGACGACACAACAGTGGTAGGCCTGATCACCGACAACGACGTGACAGCCTATAGGGAGGGGGTCAGAGACCTGGCCTTGTGGTGCCAGGACAGCAACATCTCCTTCTACGTGATCAACATAAAGGAGATGATTGTGGACTACAAGAAAAGGAGGACCGAGCACGCCCCCATTCTCATCGACGGGCCTGTAGTGGAGGCAGGCTCCCACCCCACGTAATGCATCAGCCGGCTCGTCTGGCTCCCACAGCTCAGCCGGCTCGTCGGGCTTCCACGCCTCAGCCAGCTCGTCGGGCTCCCACTCCTCAGCCGGCTCGTCCGACCCGTCAGGTTCGCTCAGGTGGGACGCTGTCATGCCTGCTGTCACACCTGCTCCTGCTCCCCCTCCGCCAGGCTGCCCGCCATTACGCACACCTGTCACCATTATTGCATGCATCAGCACTTCATTGGACTCACCTGGACTCCTTCACTTTGTGGATTGCCCCCTCTATATCTGTCTGTTCCTCAGTTTGTTCTTCGTGTCAGCATTAATGTAGTTTTGTTTCCCCTATCCAGACGCTGGCTTTGTTTTGTTTCTTGTCCGTTATTTATTAAATGTTCACTCCCTGTACTTGCTTCTCGTCTCCCAGTGTCGCTATCAGTTGATCAAATCACTTTCTGTCAAAGATAATCAGTATAATTAAATTGAGGGTTCATATAAATTATCGTATTAAAACATATTTGGTAGCAGAATAACATTTGGGGAAATCGGGTCTTGACTTTATATTCCTTATTATTCTTTTTTAATGATGATGATGATTATCATTATTACCATTATTATTATTATTATTATTATTATTATCATTAAATAGCCTACCAAAAGATGTAATGAGTCTTGTTAAACTACGTAGAATTTCAGGAAATGAGCTTCAAAACAAACATTTTCCTAGGTCCTTCAAATTAAACAAATTCAAGCTGGTGTTTTATTTAATATACTATATCTAAATAAACAACATTTTTAAATGACATTTTTTACATGTGGAAAAAAGGGGCCCTGGGGGAAAATGGTTGGGAACCCCTGATCTAAATCATCTATGAAAGTAGAATAGGAGCAGGATGAACTTTGGCTGTGTTGACCTTTTTTTTAATTGTATCGCATTTACAAGAAGATGTGAAGAAGAAGATGCAGCTGGGAATATTAATTGTATAATAAGCAATTTTACATAACGTTTCACAATGCAGATTGTCTATCATTATAATAATAATATAATAATAATAATAGGCCTTTAAACTGTTACATTCACTGACTCTAAATTGTATTTATTTTAAATTCTGCATCTCCGCGAATGGTGGTCCACAAAAGCTTCTGACTGTGATTTGGTGGTCCCCGGAACAGAAAACTTTGGGAACCGCTGAGATGTATGTGGCTCCTGTTCCCATTGTATTCAATGCTACTGAATATAATCCATCATATCCATTAACTGAGTTGTCAGCGTAAGGCGGAACAGCCATTTTCTCAACCTGTCTTGTCATCATTTCCAGATCTTCTACTTTGTCGTAGCCATTCTTATTTGTTGTTCTTGTCCCTCTCTGCCACCACAAACAGCCATTGGTCATTGACGGCTTCAAGTGTGACCTAGGCATCTACGTGCTGGTGACGTCTTCGACCCCTTCCGTATCTTCCTGTATAAGGAGCGTCTGGCCCGCTCCTGCACCAGCCGCTACAACTCCACCCGAGACAACGTGGTGTGGCACGGCACAATGGGCATAACCACAGAAGGGGGAATGAGAGGGCGACATGTTTTACATTGTGTGCATCTCATGTTTATTTCAACGTGATTGGTCTTTCGTGTTCATACTGTGTCGTTTTGTTAGGGACCATAGAAATGGTAACATTTGTTTTCTGTCGGTATTGATATGTTGTATATTGTCCGTCTGTTGTAAGCGTGTTCAAGGGGACAGAGACAGACAGGAACACAATCAAACACAGACACGCAGGCAGACGGACTTAGATAAGATAGACATCTGTCCTTGAACTCAGACCTACAATGGGTGTGTTCAGTCTTGCTCCTCTCAAACCGTATTTTTTTAAAAGCAGTGATATGGCCCCATTGATGACTCAAGCTAACGTTAAACTAGCTCTGTCATAAAAGACTTATCAACAATGCTAAACATGCAAGCACTGTGAAAGTACTCCTGTTTTCTAGTTCCTCTTCGACGCAGTCCCTATCTCGCACGCTGGCCTCTTTCATGCACCTGACCAACTACACCATTAACAAACAAAGTGAGAACTTTGTCTGGGACGAGAACGCTGGCAGCGAAAGGTGATCTATTGACACGGGTCTTCCTGGGCTTTCTCTCTGATGCTGTATTTGACACCAATGTGTTTCTCTAGTGTAGATATGTACTAGTGCTTGGTTCCAGGAGGGGAAAGGCAAGCACAACTTCTATTATTTTAGGTATAAATTATATATGTTTCCCTCTCATTAGGATAACAGCTCAATCCACTTGAGAAAACCCTGTCTGTCACAAAACCGAGACCATGCTTATGCGACCTGTGTCGGAATGAAGCAGCTATAACAAATATATGTCAGTCTAAAAGCAACGACTCAGAGCTGTCAGTCATGTCTCACTCTGAGACTTATGGCCATCTCCTGCCCAGGTCCCCCCGTACCATACTTGTATCAGTATGCAAGAGCCACAGCCAGGCTTGTCAGCAGGCCAAGCAGCCAATCTTATTTGCAGCATGTGTCACAACTCAGGAGGCTGATATACTGCCACTCATATTTCATCGCTGCCTTGGTATGTCGAGCTTATTATAGCCCCCCCAAACAAAACTAACTTCTAGAACCTTAACTGTGGGGATAAAGTGAAGATGAACGTGTGTCTACAGTGTACACACAGACAACATTGTGACGGTTAAAAGTGTTCGCGAGAAGAGGCAGGAGCATCGGAACAGGTCTATGACACGATGCACAACCAATACTGTATGTGGCGACATTCCTGTCTGACTGTTTGAATGGTCTTTCTCTCGCTGTCTCGCTCGCTGTCTGTCTTTCTCTGTCTCTCCCCCTCTGTCTGTCTCTCTCCCCTTCCCCACAGGAAGTTGTCCACGCTGACCCGTCTCCTGGAGATGATGCGTTGAGACACGGGGAAGCTGTGGGCCGACATCGAGGATGTGGCGATCGAGGCTCTGGTCTCAGCCCACTCGGTGCTCCGGCACAGCTACCGCATCTGCTTCCCGCACCAGGCCACCTCCTACAACGCCACCGGGGCCTACTTCCAGATCCTGGGCTTCCACGTGCTCATCAACCACCGCCTCAAGCCCTGGCTGATCGAGGTGAGACAACACACACTCACTTGCTCATGTATTTGTACAGGGTGATGTACTTGTGTATTTGTGTGTGGAGATCAACCACTCCACTAGCTTCACCACAGGCTCTTTCCTGGACAGAGAGGTGAAGGACAGGCTGCTGTATGACGCAATGGTGCTGATTAATCTGGGGGCCTGTGACCGACGCAAAGCCACCGAGGAAGAGGCGCAGGATCAGAGACTGGCTGCAGCACGTCCGCTCCAAGGAGACAAGGTGTGGTGACGACCCTGCAAAACTTCAGTCACAATAGAGTCACAGCACAGTCTTTGTAGTCACTTCACTGAGTCATGATAGAGTCACAGCACATGGATGTTATGGAGTCATAGCACTGAGTCATAATAGGGTGATTCCACGCCAGGAAGGCCCGGAAATATCTCCGATTGTTCTGGCAATTCTCACATAGAAACTTCATTGGGAGGAAGGACGTTTGATATGCATTTTACATTTGTATCACAAACAATTTTTTTGAAAATCATGATGAAAGTGGCCATTGTAGGCCCGTTTTAGCCGTTTTTGAGTCATAATAGTCTGTTGCTGTTGAGTCATAGTCTGCTGCTCTTGAGTCATAATAGTCTACTGCTCTTGAGTCATAATAGTCTGCTGCTCTTGAGTCATAAAAGTCTGCTGCTCTTAGTCATTAGTCTGCTGCTCTTGAGTCAGCTGCTCTTGAGTCATAAGTCTGTTGCTCTGAGTCATAATTGTCTGCAGCTCTTGAGTCAAAAAAGTCTGCTGCTCTGAGTCAAAAAAGTCTGCTGCTCTGAGTCATAATAGTCTGCTGCTCTGAGTCATAATTGTCTGCTGCTATTGAGTCAGCTGCTCTTGAGTCATAATAGTCTGTTGCTCTTGAGTCATAATAGTCTGCTGCTCTTGAGTCATAATAGTCTGCTGCTCTTGAGTCATAATAGTCTGCTGCTCGAGTCATAAAAGTCTGCTACTTTTGAGTCATAATAGTCTGCTGCTCTGAGTCATAATAGTCTGCTGCTCTTGAGTCATAATAGTCTGCTGTTCTGAGTTTTATGGTCCAGTCTGCACTGACTCATAATGGAGTCTGCGCTGAGTCAAACGTAATTATCCAAACATAAAATGAAAAAGTAGCACAATGAAAATGTAATTTTACCAAGCCCATTCCAATGTCCTCTGTGCTCCAGGAGCAAGGAGCAGAGCCAGTAGCACCTGGGTGGCGTAGACACAAACACATCACCCACACATTAACAAGTGCCCATCCACACCTGCATACAACATCAGTTCCAACCTCAGTGCCATATATAATGTGTGCATGCAGGTTTACTGGATAGACTATACACATAGCAGGGATGTTTGTGTCCATGTGTGGTCGCACACAGCAGTGCTTGTATACAGGTTTACACAAAGTATACTCAGGAACGTTTCTCTGTACAGAGAGCAGTTGCAGGAGCCGCATGAGAAACAGCCAGAGGAGGTGTCAGAGACTGGGTCTGCTGGGGGAGTCTGCAGGAGAGAAGGGTAAAATCCACCAAGTGCCCTTCTGCCCCGTCCATCCCGATGTGAGTACTATCTTCTGCCTGCTGCTGTGTCCTATGGTCACCTCAACCCCCCCCATCGTAGACCAGGTGTACCAGCTCCTCAAGGGAACGCCCTCCTATAAAGACGTCACAGTGCCACCTGTTGTCAAGACTGACTCACGGCAATACATAAGCAACATGGCTGCCAAGGTGAGCACTTTTCCAAATGTACACTTATTTGAAGTGCACTTATCAGGAGTCAACTGTGTACGGTACTATGCATATATGCAGTACACAGACAGGCACATATAAATACCCGAGCAGCTATTTGAAAGATGTCTGATTATACAGGTTCAAAGGTTAGTACTTATTATTCTTTAAACTGCAATTTAACAACAGTAAAACAACATGTTTCTTTAATAAAAGGCCCAACAACATTTCCTTCAAACATCCCATTACTGTAAACGTGCAAGTACCATGTTTTCTATTAAGGTTGACCAACGCCTTTATATAGGTTTATCCATAAATCCAAACACACATGCTATTTTAATAGCCCGTAAATGCTAACACATACGTTTGGCCACTTAAAAGTAATTAAACGCACATTAATATTCCCAGAGGTGCATATTTACAATCTCAGAAATCATAACTTTCAGAGTGCCCCCAGAAATGCTCAAATCATTAGTCCAGATATACTAATCTAGAAGTGTAGAAAGGAACATAGACAGCAACACACATGGGCAACACATAGGGCCAGACATGTCTAGACACTAGACAAACAATGCCGTCACTTGTTAGCCACACAACCCCCGTTGGAGAAGTGAACGGATGCTTGAGAGCTGTACCACAGGTGGGGTCGAACTCAATTCATACAGGGCCGAGTGTCTGCGGGTTTTCGCTACCTTGTACTTGATTAATCAGTTAAGGTCATTGACTAGTTAGGAACTCCCCTCGTGTCCTCATTGGACACAACCAAAACCTGCAAACACATGGCCCTCCAGGAATTGAGTTCGACCTCCCTGCTCTACCACATGCTGATGTTAAACTATGATGTCTGTGTAGCTGGAGTCGTAGGGTGACCGCTGCAGTGCGACCAAAGGAGCCCTCTGTACTGTCTGAGTGTCACCCTCCCGGGACTGTTCTGTCTTAGCCCTATTGGCCCTGGCGGGACCAAGACTGGCACCCCCAGGGGCTGGGCCACACTGTCTCCACCATGCCTCTCCAGGGCATGTGCCCAAATTGGGAGTGAAGTGCACCGATTCGGAGTGAACCCAGTAAGTGAACTAGTACCTATTTCACTTCTTCCTTTTTCTGTGATGCCTGCTTGCCCCACGTTGATAGAGATCCCTATCGTTTGTCATACATACTCTTCACCTAACCTTTCTCCTCCCTCCTTCCCCCACCTCTCATCCTCTCTTCCTCATCTCCAGTCCGTGCCTCTCTGGGTAGGCTGGGTAACAACAACAGCAGCTTTGCTGAAATGCACATGCAGGGCTCTCCCCCTATCACCCTGAGGCTGCCCCACCCCAGGCTGCCCCTCCCTCAGGTATGTCAAGGACCCAGCGCTCCCCAGGCCTCTACACCATCTCTAAGCTAGCCCCTATGACCAAGCAGCCAATACACATCATGGCCCTGTCACAGAACAGCAGGTAGAAAATCAGCTAATGACATATAAGATTGTTTGTGGTAACAAATGTCACCTCTCATGAGGTTTTGGGCAAATGGGTAATACAAGGTGGGTGAAATAAGATTTTCTCACACCTGTTGGGGAAAGCACAGCAGCTGTCTTTGTCTTTCGGCCCGTGACCTAATGTGGACGCAGCACAGGGCTCTCACTCCAGCAGCCCACTTCCGGCTGCCGCAGCTCTCCGGCGGGCACTTTGTGGCGTCGTACGGAGTGATGGAGATATACCAGGCTACAGACCAGACCGTGGTCAACCGCTGTTAGGCCATCGACCACCATCACTCCAGGGACCTGGGGAAAGAAGAAGCTATGGACGTAAGACTGCTGACCCTTCCATGAACAAGCCAAACCAGCCGATCTGAGACTCGTTGAGACTGTATGTTGTACAGGTCAACATAACTACAGGCAAGCTGACAGTTGTTTTTACTCTGCCAAGATGATGTTGTCCAGATGAGAATGTGGTTATATCATTGGTTCATCTATCAAGCATCATCAAGAGACGTTACTCCACAATCTGACCAATTCCACCGAGAGACACAGCAATTTACTCTCTGTGACATTTTCAATCAAATAAACAAAAATGTCTAAACATCTAAATCAATATCTGTTACTACTAGTTCATGTTTTACAGAGCGCTGTTTTGAAAGGTTCAGGCGGGTACATCATTTCAACTCGGAAGTAGCAGGTGCTTACGCTCAGGCCGTAACTTGTCCTGCTGTCTGAAGCGCTGATGGTTATCCACCGCAGTGTTTATATCCCATTTGTGGAGCTGGCTGGCTGGCTGGCTGGCTGGCTGGCTGGCTGGCTGGATGGCTGGCTGGCTGTGAGGGTTAGTGGGAAACACAAGGGGAAGCATTTTAAAAATAAGATGTCTGGTAGCTGAAGGCTAAAAAGGTAGGCCTCCATTTGGAAACATTACATTGAGCGTAGTTATGGTTAGTTGTTAAACACAATCCAGCACCTCAGCAGCTTTTTGTGAATGCATTTCTGTCAAGTCACATAGTTGTCATTACCAATATTAAGTCTATTTGAAAGTACTTATAAATGCATCATTTGGGGGGGGGGTTACAAAGTATACCTTATTAACTTGATGCCATTTCAAGAACTTGTTTAAGGTCTGTGAACCGATCTCTTACTATAAGCTGCATGTGGAAATAAAGGTATTGAAGTCTGGTTGCAGAGCATTGGGGCTGTTGATGCCATTAAGACAAGAGAACGAGATAGAGGCTACATTAGCATGTCGTTAGCATGTCGTTAGCATGTCGTTAGCATGTCGTTAGCATGTCCAGCAGGAGGATGTTGTAAATATCACACAGTGGCGTTCCCCAGACACAGGCAGAAGCGCCGGGCGGGAAGCAGAGATTTTAATGTCTGCTCTGCTTTCGCTGCTTGGCTTGCCCATAGTTCTCTAGTTAGAGAGTCTTCCTTTCCAGTGTCTGTCAGATCTTATTACCCATGCAGACTTCCAGAGGGAAAGAGATTCCCCTCAGTCTGTTCCCATCTAGTGTTTCCATGGCACTTACAGAGGCCGTTCCCTATCGCTTCATTCCTTCATTCGTCAGTCACTGTTCATATGAAAGACAAAAGCTCTTTGAGCTCAGAACTCTGAGATTGTTCTTTTGAATTGGAGATTGTGCTTTGAATCCTGAGGGATTGTGCTGGTCTGGAGTAGCATTGGTCAAGGCGGTGGTAGGGGATTGTGATTCAGACAACAGGTTTTTACTTGTATCTTACGCCAGCTACGCTGCAGAGGACAGACTGGCCGTAATGCATAAGGGTGGTGATTGAGAGAACTTGTACATCATTGCTACTGTGACCGACATGGATACGACCGCAATTCTCCATCCCCTTTGGTCCCTATAAAAGCTGACACCATTCCAGCTGGTTGCGCCTCTCACAAGCGATTTTAATGACGCTAAATTGCTAACTCATTTATGCAACAATAAACCGCTTACAAATGTATTCAGTCATTTCATCCGAGGGCACGATGACCACTCATGACGACACACGATTTACCATTGTAATACAATGTTGTCGTTGCAACAGCTTTTTATTTGAGTTCCTTTCCCAATGCTGATACTATTGTGTTATATCATCTGTCCTCGACAGTCTCGGCAGCCAGTCATATTTAGTCAGGCAAACGCATGATCACAACGGAGCTGTAGAGATGAACCCTAGACAGAAGAGCCTTCACAAATGGCTGCTCTTCCCCTTGGTGTCCCGCCAACATAAGCTGTATTCAGACAGACTAATCTCTCCCTATACTTTGTTAAGCACCTGTGCAGGTGTGGAGACCACAGGGTAATCTAAGCCACTGCAGGCACTTAGAAATCATCTGCCCAGTCATTATGAGTGCTTAGATAAAAGCAATCAATCTAGACTGATTTCATTTGAAACGAACGTAGGGTTCAAAAAAACGTCCATTGAACTTCATTCGGTTACCTTAATACACCCCAAAATGTACCCTACAGTAGCAAGCACTTATAGTGCCGCAGTTATTGGTTTGTTTTTGTTCTTTAAGTGCCATATTGATTTTTCAGTGAACTGTCTCCATATCACTGTAAAAGTTCTTGCTTCCAAAAAGACGTGCAGTAAAACATTGTTACACATACTGTAATATATTCTAGACCGCTCCTGTAGGTAAATCATTAAAGTAGTGTTTGATCTACATTTGAGAAGGGTGACCTCGCCAAGTTTTAAGACTTGCGAAGTAGGATTATCCTCTGTTTTCCAGTAGCCCGGTTTATCACCTTTTCAAGAGATGACAGACTTGCAAAGAAACGGTTGTATGGACACTCCGTGTTTGGGACTACAGTATAGAAAGAAAGGCAGTATGATGTTCTGTTGTTCTTCTTGATAACAGCACAGGTTAGAGTTGGAGCAGAGTGTGTTGTCCTGATGGTCAACTTGGTAAACCAGACTTCCAGTCTGGTTATCAGAGCTGTTCTTAATTGGTTGGTTTTGTGTCTGTCTCAGAGGAGGGCGAACTCTTCCATCCATTTTTTCTGTTTTACAACGTTAACAGAGCTTCATTACAAACATTGTTTTGCGGATTTCTGTCCAGAACATTTTATGACCACTCTACTAGCAATTTACAAGATGTGGAGGGTTGTTGTGCTTTGCAGTTTCACATAATGGCACACAGCTGCAAAGGTGTCCAGCAGAAGGCTATTCATTTGTTTTCAGCTTCAATGAGAAGTGGATATTTTGATATTGTTTTATTCCCGGACCTACAGTATAATATTACTTTGATTATGACATGCATCAGTGAGGGCTTCTATTCGTCATTTTAACCATTATGTACATCGCTCTGCCCTTTTTTTTTATCTGTCCATCGTTGACCTCCCATCTCTTATCTGTTGATGTTTTGGCCTGTACTATAATTTCTCTATTTTTAGCCTGGTAAAAACATGCAGTCTCTGTATGTGTAATACAATCTATAATAACAGGGCACCTGAACGTCAATAAATAGCAATAATGTAATTGATAGCCTCTGTGTCTACAGTCTGTCTGGGATTACTGCTGAATCAGACAAAGAACTACTTACAGTAATCTAAACAAGTCTAACTGTCACGCTTGCACCCGCTCCCCCTCTCTGGCGCTCGAGAGCGCCAGGCTGCCCATCAATACGCACACCTGTCACCATCGTTACGTGCATCAACGCTTCATAGGACTCACCCGTACTCCTTCAATTTGTTGATTGCCCCCCCCCAGTCTGTTCCTCAGTTTGATCCCCGTGTCAGTATTAATGTTGTTTTGTTTCCCCTGTCCAGATGCTGTCCGTGTTCTGTTTCACGACCCTTGTTTATGAAATGTTCACTCCCTGTACTTGCTTCTCGTCTCCCAGCGTCTGTCTTTACAGAATGCTGACACCCATATTGGAAGCATCAGGAAGTTTTGTTTTTTGTTTTGGTTGGTGACGTTGGGTCCGGGTGCTGCTGCCGAAGGAACCGGGGGTGCCTCAGCTGGCTCGTCAGGCTTCCACGCCTCAGCTGGCTCGAGAGGTTTCCTTGCCTCGGTTGGCTCTGCAGGCTCCCACCCCACGTCATGCCTCAGCCGGCTCGTCGGGCTCCCACGCCTCAGCCTGCTCGTCGGGCTCCCACGCCTTAGCCAGCTTGTCGGGCTCCCACGCCTCAGCCGGCTCCCATGCCTCGGCCAGCCCGTCAGGCTCATCCAGGTGGGACGCCGGGTGGCGCCCCTACAGGGGGGGTACTGTCACGCCTGCTCCCGCTCCCCCTCTCGGGCACCAGGCTGCCCATCAATACGCACACCTGTCACCATCATTACGAGCATCAGCGTTTCAGTGGACTCACCTCGACTCCTTCACTTTGTTGATTGCCCCCTCTATATCTGTCTTTTCCTCAGTTTGATCCCTGTGTCAGCATTAATGTCATTTTGTTTCCCCTATCCAGATGCTGCCCGTGTTCTGTTTCATGTCCGTTGTTTATTAAATGTTCACTCCCTGTACTTGCTTCTCGTCTCCCAGCTTCTGTCCTTACACTAAAGGGTATTGCTTCCCTAGACCAAGGAACTGTTATCAGATAAGACACAGTTATATGATTAGAATGTAGGTTCTATGTGTGCAATCGAACCATTCAAAAGTACATTGAAAATGTAGATTGATTTGAGAAGTGTTGAGTTTATTTATTTAATTGACTTTGTAAAAGTATGCTTGCCAGAGTAATATATGTCATTGTTGATGCAAACGAGTGTACTCAATCACAATTTGTTCTTTAAAATATTGATCCAGAGATTTCTCATAAATATGTATTAACTAAAATATATCATCACATATTCCGAAAGATGGAAAAGAAAATCTTATGTACACTTTGCGCCTTCACATATTCTGGCACTGTATGCATTCTGTTCAATTCTAGACAAGATAATAGAATAGTGCAAACATCAGACAAACACATGAGCAACAGTGGTTTCTGCAAAGCCATTTCTCATGTGTTGAGATTCATACTTGATTATCAGAGCAAACAGTGAATTATGTGAATTTCTATGACTGGAAAATGTCTGTACTTTTAAAAAATGTTTTACCTTCAATGTCTAATTGGACATTCTACTAATGGAACTCCTCTGCCTTTTAGTGAATCAGCAGTTAGAACAAAGCGTCTCGTTCTTGCGCATAAGAAAACGCAGTTACAACAAAAGGAACGTTTCTTATTGCCTCAAGGTCATCCCCAGTATTAGCTACCGTATGTGTGAAGGCCGGAATGTTTCAAGATCATCAATCTGGAAAGAACGTTGCATTTCACATGAATAATTAAACAGTATTCATATCCCCAGCTGTGTTATTACAGACACATGTAAATCTAGAGCTCCAACAACATGGAAAGCTGGATCAAATTGCACTCCTCCAGGGAGGGCAGTTTATCTGATCATGAGGTGTGATTGTGCTCAATGTACCGTCACCACCATTGACTTCATATCGTCATTTCCTTGTAGCTACTGCAGCAAACTTCATCTGGGCAAAGGCACCTCTTCCCTCCTGTCCAGACTGGCAGCCATAGTTTTGGGACTGCATGGTCGATTCAGGCCAATAGCGGTCAGCCCTCTGGCTTTGAACAGTTGGTCTGATCCCCAGTGGAGGCAGAGGGGGCAGGGGCAAGTGGCGGGATGGTGCATCACATTGGAATGGGGGTAGAGGGCCGTTGGGGGTAGACCACCCGGCCTGGGGTAGGGGGAGTGAGAGAGGCGCAGGGGATCCAGTGGCCTGAGGGGAGCAGCGAAGGGGCTGGGAACAGAGGGGGCACCTGCCCCCACTCCGTGGTGAGAGTAGAGGTGCAGGGGGAGGGGAGGGAGAAAGGGGTAAGGTAAGCCTGCTGCAGCCTGGCTCACCATCAGGGCACACAGGTTGGGGTCCAGAGGGTGTGGCCAGCTGAGAGAGTGACGCTGCCTCTTGTCCTTCATTCGCCTGTTTTGGAACCATACCTGCAGTTGGGTAGGAGAGAAAGGAGGATGAGAGAGGAAGGAGTGACCAACCGAGATGCCATTAAACCTGGGCTGCTTCACATTTCTCAATGATAAATTACACTAGACCCACACTATAATACATCACAAATGTGCTTTGTTTAGGTTACATTCAGGTAAGGTTGGCCCATCACTGTTAAACGGGTAGTTCTGGAACCTGAACTGACACTCCCTACCTATAAAAAAGTAAATGCCAGAAGCTGTTGCTAAACTCCCTCATTTCTGAAGTCAGGGCCAAGTGTAGGCTTAACTCTCAACATGATCAAGAATGACAGGTAAAAACTCATTTGACATTTAAATAGAATTTCCATGTGTGCAGTAGGGTAAGCTACCTTGATTGTGGTCTCGGGAAGGTTCAGTGCTGTTGCCAGTTCGCATCTCCTCGGTCGAGAAACGTAGCTCTCCTTGAGGTACTCATGCTCCAGGCGGGATAGTTGTTCCCGGGTAAAGGCAGTTCGGTGTCGCCGACTGTGGTCAATAAAATTGACTGAGCTGCGCGGGCATGGCTCATCTCCATGTCCACTGTCTGTATCAACCACTGTGGCGACTGGCGTTTCTCTGCCCTCTGCAACTGAAAATACAAACATTGAAAGTAAAGTTAAATGAAAAAGAACAGTTTTTATTTCCTTTTAGAAATGAAAGTGGATGTCTGTTGCAAACTGGTTGGATCCAAACTTCTCAATAGAATAGGATAGGCCTACTATTCGAAAGGAATACCAAACACGTTTGTCACGGTCGTTGTAGTCTAGTCGAGATATAACACCCTATTTGGCAATGTATTGTCCATGCGTAATTACGCGTACATTACTAAAGTAGCACGGGCCTAAAAATTAATAGCCTTAGAGCACTTTATCGATGCTGTGGAAGCCAAGGCTACATGCAGACTACTAAAATATTTGAGAATACTTTAGGGCTACTTACGCATAATGTCGTTTCTTGTAGTGTATTTGTGTCCAGACTTCAAGTTTAATAAACCAAGTTTACTCCTTTGAAAATGTTCGCCTACAATTCTAATTATTCCCAATGCGTGCGCCACTGTATCATCCAAAATGGGTGTCTCTCTCCATGCCTTGTTGACGCTCTGTCTGCAGACTCGAGCCAAGTTCGTTTACATAGATGGGATTAGTTGTTTTTGTCGCCCCGTTTGAATCCCCCTCCTTCTCTCCTTCTTTCTGGCTTTTATATCTCCCTGGTCGAGACATCTTTTGCTAATGAGAGACACGGTCTATCCGCCAAGGCGCCGCCTGGGCGCAAGGAGGGAAGGAGGTGTTCAATTGTCTTTGGTCTCCGACCAGTCTTTGTACTCTTGTTATGGAGAATTTAGATCGACCTCCCTTTCCTTACTGGCACAGAAGCTTCCCTGTCGAAATAGACCAACCCTCATTGTTCTGTGGCGTTTGATGTTTGTATTTTTGGAAGTCAATCATTAGAACCCTAATGTTCGTAAAAATTTGTGCAGGTAAAACCAGCACAAAGGCAGAAAACTGGGCATTTAAAATTTTCTCCGATATTGTAGACCGATTTAATACAGTTTAGACGTATAGTTTGGCATAAATAGTATTTAAAACACCAACTCATACACTGATATAATTAGGCATATGTAAACACATTTGGCGATGATGATGTTCATGATTATTGAAACAGAGACATGCTTTAAAACGTTGTAAAACATATTATTGATAGGCTACAGAGTCAAACATAAATAGTAACGTAGCTACATGCATTTAACACATTTGAAATGAAATATGGTGCCAAAATGTATCAGAGTCCCCCGTTGAAATACGAGTTGGTACCTTTAAAATCAGAGGAAATATTCTACTTTATGTGCTTACTAATGTGTCAATGGGATCATTGGATTATGTTCCACCAGAACACTGTTACAATGCTTAATCCAGTCCTGATCCCATCGATGATTAAAGAGTGTTAACTCCACTGAGGGGATCGATTATACATTCTATTGAGTAGATTTGTTCATCATAGACCTAAACAAAATCTGATGCATAGCCACCTAATTCTCATCGATTTGTCACTGTGAAAGTGAATTGCAGAGATGGCTGAATCGATGCGTCGCCCTCATTCTAGATAGGCTATCTAAAATGGAAACGCATGGAAACGTAATTTTTGTCTAATTTGGGAATAAGAAGTGTTAGTTGTCACAGGTTCGCTCGGCAAATTGGGTAGGCTTATTTAAAATAAAATGAGACTGGTGGAAGAGCCTCTGCATCTCTTTTTCCCGCTCCCCAACGTATAAACCTTTCCTTGCCCAGATAAACGTTGCATAGCCCCAGCAGAGTGGTCATGGAAATGGGAACCGAGGGGAGAGGGGAGAGGGTGGCAACCTGGGTGCGCAGTGGTCCACCTGTCTATCCTCTTATTCCAGACGTAGAGACAGAGCATTCACGTGGTTCAATCGGCGGACATGGCGCTGAAGGATGGCTTAGGCTACTGATATCACCCAAGTTGATGTTTGTATTGTTATACATAGACTCTTTGATCACAAATGGCCGAGTGGCTCCACGTTGACTGACTGCTTGTATTCTGTCTGGGGGAAAACCGGGTCAAACCTGGTCAAATGGCGCTTGGAATACAGGGTTAGCATGTTGGTACGCCTATATATTGCTATATAGGCCTGTCTGTTACTTGACCTATTATTAGAAATGATTGATATCAGCCATTAAACATCTGTGAAGTTTGCACATTCTCTCTTTACTTAAAAAAATATACAGTACCAGTCAAAAGTTTGGACACACCTACTCATTCAAGGATTTTTCTTTATTTGTACTATTTTCTACATTGTAGAATAATAGTGAAGACAACAAAAATATGAAACAACATATATGGAATCATGTAGTAACCAAAAAAGTGTTAAACCCATTTCTTAAAAGTAGCCACCCTGTGCCTTGATGACAGCTTTGCACACTGTTGGCATTCTCTCAACCAGCTTCATGAGGTAGTCACCTGGAATGAATTTCAATTCAAAAGCACCAAATTCAAAAGAACAAAAATCTCATAATTCAAATTTCTCAAACATACAACTATTATACACCATTTTAAAGATAAACTTGTCATTAATCTAACCACAGTGTCCGATTTCAAAAAGGCTTTACGGCAAAAGCATAGCATTAGATTATGTTAGGACAGCAGCTAGACAAGAAAAACCACAACCATTTTCCAAGCAAGGAGAGGCGTCACAAAAAACAGAAACACCGCTAAAATTAAGCACTAACCTTTGATGATCTTCATTAGATGGCACTCATAGGACTTCATGTTACACAATACATGTATGTTTTGCTCGATAAAGTTCATATTTATATCCAAACACCCCATTTTACATTGGCGTGTAATGTTCAGAAATGTTTTGCCTCCAAAAACTTCCAGTGAATGAGCAAATCAATTTACAGAAATACTCATCATAAACGTTGATAAAATAAACAACTGTTATTCAAAGAATTAAAGATAAACTTCTCCTCAATGCAACTGCTGTGTCAGATTTCAAAAAAGTTTTACGGCGAAAGCACACTTTGCAATAATCTGAGTACAGCGCTCAGACAACAACAACAAGCAGTACAGATACCCGCCGTTTTGGAGTCAACTAAAATCAGAAATTGCATTATAAATATTCACTTACCTTTGATGATCTTCATCAGAATGCACTCCCAGGAATTCCCAGTTCCACAATAAATGTTTGTTTTGTTTGATAAACTCCATCATTTATGTCCAAATACCTCCTTTTTGTTCGCGCGTTTAGTCCACTACTCCAAATGCAGGAAGCGCACGCAAAATGTGATGACAAAAAGTCAAAAAAAGTTATATTTACATTCGTAGAAACATGTCAAATGATGTATAGCATCAATCTTTAGGATGTTTTTATCATAAATCTTCAGTAATATTCCAAACGGACAATTCCAATGTTTTCAAAAAAGAAAAGGAACACAGCTAACTCTCACGTGAGTGCACGCCACTGAGCTCATGTCATTTTCTCAGTCATCTACTTCCAGGAGCTCTTATTCTCTCCCCATTCACAGTAGAAGCATGAAACAACGTTCTAAAGACTGTTGACATCTAGTGGAAGCCTTAGGAAGTGCAAAATGACCCCTAAGACACTGTATACTGTATAGGCAATCACTAGAAATACTACAAACCTCAGATTTCCACACTTCCTGGTTGGATTTCTCTCAGGTTTTTGACCGGCCATATGAGTTCTGTTATACTCACAGACATGATTCAAACAGTTTTAGAAATGTCAGAGTGTTTTCTATCCAAATCTACTAATAATATGCATATCCTACCTTCTGGGCCTGAATAGCAGGCAGTTTACTACGGGCACGCTTTTCATCCGGACGTCAAAATACTGCCTCCTACCCAAGAGAGGTTAAGAACAAATTCTTATTTACAATGACGGCCTACACCGGCCAAACCTAGACGACGCTGGGCCAATTGTGCTCCACCCTATGGGACTCCCAATCACAGCTGGTTGTGATACAGCCTGGATTTGAACCAGGGTGTCTGTAGTGACACTTCTAGCACTGATATGCAGTGCCTTAGACCAGTGCGGCACTCGGGAGCCCAAATAAGCAAAGAGAAACGACAGTCCATCATTACGTTAAGACATGAAGGCCAGTCAATATGGAAAATGTCAATAACTTTTCAAGTTTCTTCAAGTGCAGTCACAAAATCCATCAAGCGCTATGATGAAACTGGCTCTCATGAGGACCGTCACAGGAAAGGAAGACCCAGAGTTACCTCTGCTGCAGAGGATAGGGGGGCGCCAGAGAGGATGGCAGACGTTTGACATTATGTTGCCGCTACCATCTCTTATGACCAAAAATAACTTCTAGACATCAGGACTGCGATTACTCACCATGGACTAGCAGAATCCTCTTTTTCCTTTCATGACTCTGACAAACCCAACGCGAAGGATGCACTGTTTCCTCGGGAACAGGCCCAATCCCCGTGATCTGCGTGAAGAGGAGGCGGAGAAAGAGGGGGCGAAAGTCGGACTGCCTTTTGAGAATTCGTAGGTAATCGAATAAACCCCCACTTCCCTCCATTCTGCTAGTAAACGTGCGGTCTTTGGACAATAAAATTGACGAGGTACGTGGAAGATTAAACTACTAACGGGACAATTAAAACTGTAACATCTTATGCTTCACGGAGTCGTGGCTGAACGACGACAACATCAACATACAGCTGGCTGGTTATACGATGTACCGGCAGGATGGAACAGCGGCGTCTGGTAAGACAAGGGGCGGCAGTCTATGTATTTTTGTAAACAGCAGCTGGTGCATGATATCTAAGGAAGTCTCAAGCTATTGCTCGCCTGAGGTAGAGTATCTTATGATAAGCTGTAGACCACACTACCTACCGAGAGAGTTTTCATCTGTATTCTTTGAAGGGGTTTACATACCACCACAGTCAGAAGTTGGCACTAAGACAGAATTGAATGAGCTGTAATCCGCCATAAGCAAACAAAAAAACGCTCACCCAGAGGCGGCACTCCTAGTAGACGGGGACTTTATTGCAGGGAAACTTAAATCCGTTTTACCAAATTTCTATCAGCATGTTAAATGTGCAAGCAGAGGGAAAAGAACTCTGGACCACCTACAGTTGAAGTCGGAAGTTTACATACACCTTAGCCAAATACATTTCAACTCAGTTTTTCACAATTCCTGACATTTAATCCTCGTAAAAATTCTCTGTCTTAGGTCAGTTAGGATCACCACTTTATTTTCTGAATGTGAAATGTCAGAATAATAGTAGAGAGAATTATTTATTTCAGCTTTTATTTCTTTCATCACATTCCCAGTGGGTTTGAAGTTTACATACACTCAATTAGTATTTGGTAGCATTGCCTTTAAATTGTTTAACTTGGGTCAAGCGCTTTGGGTAGCCTTCCACAAGCTTCCCACAATAAATTGGGTGAATTTTGGCCCATTCCTCCTGACAGAGCTGGTGTAACTGAGTCAAGTTTGTAGGCCTCCTTGCTCGCACACGCTTTTTCAGTTCTGCCCACAAATTTTCTATGGGATTGAGGTCAGAGTTTCACATTCTTAAAATAAAGTGGTGATCCTAACTGTCCTAAGACAGGGAATGTTTACTAGGATTAAATGTCAGGAATTGTGAAAAACTGAGTTTAAATGTATTTGGTTTAAATGTATTTGGCTTCCGACTTCAACTGTGCATACTACTTCAAATAACCAGTGCCCCCGCAAATCGACTCTGTATCGGTACCCCCCTGTATATTGTCTCGCTATTGTTATTTCACTGCTGCTCTTTAATTACTTGTTACTTTTATTCTTATCTTATATATTTTTTAACTGCATTGTTGGTTAGGGGCTCGTAAGTAAGCAATTCACGGTAAGGTCTACACCTGTTGTATTCAGCGCATGAGACTAATAAAAATTGATTTGAATTTGATTTGATAAGTTGATTAGAGTTACCAGCCTCAGAAATTGCAGCCCAAATAAATGCTTCACAGAGTTCAAGGAACAGACCCTTCTCAACAATAACTGTTCAGAGGAGACAGCGTGAATCAGGCCTTCAT
Source organism: Salmo trutta (assembly GCF_901001165.1). Classification (NCBI taxonomy): domain Eukaryota; kingdom Metazoa; phylum Chordata; class Actinopteri; order Salmoniformes; family Salmonidae; genus Salmo; species Salmo trutta. Next base: position 9,757,674 of record NC_042988.1, on the reverse strand, counting down.
GGTCGAATTTCTGCAAAGAAACCACTACTAAAGGACACCAATAAGAAAAAGAGACTTGCTTGGGCCAAGAAACACCGGTGAAAATGTGTCCTTTGGTCTGATGATTTCAAATTGGAGATTTTTGGTTCCAACCACCGTGTCTTTGTGAGATGCAGATTAGGTGAACAGATGATCTCCGCATGTGTGGTTTCCACCGTGAAGCATGGAGGAGGTGTGATGGTGTGGGGGTGCTTTGCTTGTGACACTGTCTGTGATTTATTTAGAATTCAAGGAAGACTTAACCAGCATGGCTACCACAGCATTCTGCAGCGATACGCCATCCCATCCGATTTGCGCTTAGTGGGATTATCATTTTATTTTTCAACAGGACAATGACACAGCACACCTCCAGGCTTAGTAAGGGCTATTTGACCAAGAAGTCGAGTGATGGAGTGCTGCATCAGATGACCTGGCCTCCACAATCATCTGACCTCAACCCAATTGAGATGGTTTGAGATGAGTTGGACCACAGAGTGAAAGAAAAGTAGCCAACCAGTGCTCAGCATATGTGGGAACTCCTTCAAGACTGTTGGAAAAGCATTTCAGGTGAAGCTGGTTGAGCGAATGCCAAGAGTGTGCAAAGCTGTCATCATGGCAAAGGTTGGCTACTTTGAATAATCTCAAATATAAAATATATTTTGATTTGTTAATCTGTTTTTTGGTTACTACATGATTCCATATGTTTTTTCATAGTTTTGATGTCTTCACTATTATTCGACAATGTAGAAAATTGTAAAAAAAATAATAAAGAAAACCGCTTTAATGAGTAGGTGTATCCAAACTTTTGATTGGTACTTATATAATTAACTGACAATCATCCTGAACATTCAGACTGATCGAATAACCAGAGTCATATTTGGCCGCTATTCAATCAAAATTGGTCTACAGAATACTTACCAAATGCATGTAGAACTTGGATGTGATTCGATGTTCGATGAGCTTCCAATTGGCTCATTCCTCCCCCTCCTCTCCCCTGTAACTATTCCCCAGGTCATTGCTGTAAATGAGAATGTGTTCTCAGTCAATTTACCTGGTAAAATAACGGTTAAATAAAAGAAAAAATGTGTGAAACATCGATGTTCTTGACATCTGGATCCTCTCCTCTGCCCCAATATAGACGTTAACCACACACATCTATCGAGTAATATACAGAGAGACTAACAAATAAAAAAGGAAACAGTTTACGCTTAAATTACCTATCTCGTTTTCCAATGACCTATCTCTAATTCCAATTCAATAGGTCGCACGAATGCATTCTGCTATTAGGCTATATTGACAAAATATAGGCCTACCCTCTGAGCTTCCCATAGTGTATACCCGCCCATGTTTTGGGGGAAGAAGAGGGTTTGTGGGTTTAGGCACTGAGCGCCCCCTTATGATCAGACCACTAACTGCCCACTTTCGGAAGGCTGTCATTGAACGAGGGTGCGGAGTACCACTTGTGGACGCGTCACCGTGATGAAGATAAACATTTAGATGGATAGAAATCTATAGAGGATGGAGCAATACGCTAATTAATAGGGAGGAGTGATAAGCTCGCTTGAAACATTCATTTTCCGTTCCCAGTTAAAACAATGATAGCTGACCCTCGTTTCCCAGTCTTCGTAGCGTTCCGATCATCGTTGGAACCTTATATCTTTAGTAGCCGATGTGTTTCTCAGAGCCTTCGTTAGTAACGTGGCTCTTAAACATATTCTCACGTCTACGAGTGATCCAGACCACTGGTATCAGCCAAAGTGCACACAAAGTGCTCTTCCGCGCCATAGAAAAAAAATATGTGACTGCAGATAATTTCAGAACGAAGTTGACTACAAATACAAAGTTGCCATAGTATTTGGAATTGTTACAAACATGTGAAGGATAAAATGGTTCTTCAAATGAAAAACCACAGGTGACTGCGTTAAGATACCAGGGGCTTATAGCCTATTTCAATCATATTGAAATCAAGTTCATGTTCAATCAATTAAGTTCTATTTTGCGACTAGGCTACTGTCTATAAATTTTGCCAAGTGTTTCATGGTGTGTGACAACGTGTGGGCAATGATGTGCCCAACCTGTGATTTAGTGCATTATTATTTGGTAAGCTTCAATAGCCTAATGCAGCAATCGGTTGTAATATCTCTCTGGGATCTGATCCGTCGTCAGTATTGTGGAATAATTTGAATGGAGAAAGCTGATCCGAGAGCAGTGCTGCTTTCCTTTCCATTTTACATATACATGGTCTATCGACGCACTTATCGAACGTTCTCTCGACGTGCTTGTTTGGGAAACTTAAAAAGTTCACCTATAAATAAAGATGCACCTGGTACGAGCATCGTAATGCTTAATAAGGTACAAACCAACTGGGAAATTAGGTCCTGGCCGATATTCGTTGAAGGAATTATCATTCAGTTAATAAAACGCAGACCTTTATTGTCAATTTTAGTTTCAGGTCAGAGGATCAAAAACACAAATGAATTGCTGCCAATGAAGGATAAGGCTATATTAAATATCTAGTTTTCATTTGCACAGTTTTCGTTCGTTTTAACAATCAAAACATATCCTAAATTTGGAAATAATCGGCATTTGTTGCAGAAATTAATATTAGCCTATATATCAGTGACAAATATGCATAACTGTCTGTCAAGTTGTATGGAATTCGTCATATGGCATAGGTAACCTACAGCTGATTTGTTTTTGCACCATTTAATGGAAGATTTAGATGATAGATTTCCCCTACCAAACGTATTCCAATAGCATTAATTTCATAATTAGGCGAATTTACAAAATTATTTGATTTAATTATTTGTAGCCGCATCCCTTGCTGTCCTCAACGTAGGCCTGAATATTGTATGTAGTCCCATTTCACGAAATGTCGTGATATTATGCTGTCCCCAATGTAGGCCTGAATATCGTATGTAGTCCTATTTCACGAAATGTCGTGATATTATGCTGTCCTCAACGTAGGCCTGAATATCGTATGTAGGCCTATTTCACGAAATGTCGTGATATTATGCTGTCCTCAACGTAGGCCTGAATATTGTATGTAGGCCTATTTCACGAAATGTCGTGATATTATGGAACAACTGGTTATGATTCAACGTATATTCTTTCAGTTCACTAATCAATTGAGTTACGCTAGAATTATGAATTTACTATTTTTCTGTCTTGGAAAGAAAATGGCTATTAGCACAAGTGCTAGGCCTGTTGTGTTCATTTAACGTTTTAGAACATTTAAGTCAGCCTATGTTTTTCAAGTCTAATTTATTAAAGTAGTGATGGATCAACCAGCCATGTCACCACCCAAGAATAACAAAATTAAATAAACGTTCGTGCATGTTGAGCAACCCCCATGATGGTATGTATTGATGATGTCATGTTTCTTACATATTGCGGTGTCGTTTAACATTCGGTTTGACATATTGGACCAGAGAACGAACCGCTATGCCATTTGAAGCTGTTCTGTGCGTTTCATTATGACTTAACGCGACGCTTATTCATTGTTGAGACCTAAATAAACCAACCACCCCTGTCGAGATCGGTGGGAGTCGATGCCAATCCTTCTCCCTTGACTGAAACTGGAGTTTGTTAATTTAACGACGTTTGGCAAAGGCCGGTGCCCTCTTTGTCAGCCCGAAGCAGATGCTGTCTGTGTACAGTACAAGAGGGACCTACACTTTTCTCTACCTTCTTGCCCTTTGTGCTGTTGTCTGTGCCCAATAATGTTTGTGCCATGTTTTGTGCTGCCACCATGTTGTGTTGCTACGATGTTGTTGTCATGTTGTGTTTTTACCATGCTGTGTTGTCATGTGTTGCTGCCTTGCTATGTTGTTGTCTTAGGTCTGTCTTTATGTAGTGTTGTGTTGTCTCTCTTGTCGTGATGTGTGTTTTGTCCTATATTTATATATATTTACTTTTAATCCCAGCCCCCGTCCCCGCAGGAGGCCTTTTGCCTTTTGGTAGACCGTCATTGTAAATAAGAATTTGTTCTTAACTGACTTGCCTAGTTAAATAAAGGTTAAATAAGAAATACATGTAAAAAAACACGGTCACTGTTTACGTCGGGGAAACAAATATAAGCTTGACACGAACACAATATAGGTTATAGGGTTCCCTCGTGCCGCAGTGGTCTAAGACACTGCATCTCAGTGCAAGAGGTGTCACTGCAGTACCTGGTTTGAATCCAGGTTGCATCACATCCGGCCGTGATTGGGAGTATCATAGGGCGGCGCACAATTGTCCTAGTTTGGCCGGGGTAGGCCGTCATTGGAAATAAGAATTTGTTCTTAACTGACTTGCCTAGTTAAATAAAGGTTCAAATATATATATATAGGCTTCGGTGGTTCCGTTTGTCTGCCACTGTGTCATCTGTTATTTTTTATTTATTTTTGCTTCATCTCTGACAGGTCGTTTTAGCGTATGTGTCATCAAGAGTCGATATGTCAACCCAATTTCACTGTTACTAATGAAGGTGCTGCTCATAGGGACAAACATTTAATCATTGCCATTTTTAGGCCTGAAGTTAGATGGACTATAATGACCAGCTTACATTACTCTGTTTGTACTACTTTCCAGTTCCAGTCCGTATTATTTTGAATGTCACACTGTATTCCTCCTGCAAGGGTCGTGCGTATTTATTCAGTTATGAAAAACAATTTAAACATATAGATAAGGTAGCCTATACTGCAACTCTCATTTTGTACATTTTTCAGTCAATGACAGACAGTGCGCTTTGCTTCCAAGTGGACGTAAATCTTTTATCGACGTTAATGCATTTGCGCAAAGGTTTATTTCCCTCTGCCTTATGTAATATTGTGAACTTGAAATGCATGTGGGTAAATCAAATAATGATTGTGTACTTGTCAAAATATTCAATAACAGGTGTGCCCCCCCCCTCCCAAAATGATTTGACGCTCACCTACAGTGCAGATGAGGTGCGGATAGCCTAATCGTGGTGAAAACATGCGTGATGCACACACATCACAGGGAGTGCACACTGACTCTATTAACACAATCATGTGTGCAGGTTATTACAATACATGCCTAATAATAGTCATTTCAATATTTATTAGTAAGCTTAGGCCTATAATTTGACCCAAACATTTGTTTCTTGTGAGGGGACAAAATATCCGTGCGTAGTGCCTATGAGGTTCCTTATGGATAGTGTACTTGTCATCTTAAACGTTCACCCCGTTTTTTAATTTATCGAATACATTGTTCTCGAAATGTTTCCTGTTATATATACTGTACATTAGCCTACATTGTGACAACCGCTTCGGATTTGAAGGTTTGGTTATTTTTGTTATTGCCTACCACCATATCAATGTCAAACCAACCCAGCGCAATCAAAGAAATACAGCCCCACTGCTGTTAGACAAAGCAGAAGTATAATATTGTATTATTAAAAGTAGAGTATACATAATTATTATTAAAACATGACGATCGGAGCATGTATATGCCGTATTCGTTTTCATTGATGGACATTGTTGGAGTTCAGAAAAACTATTAAAAGTAGGCCTACTTGGAAATGCATTCTCTTCATTAATAGGAAAACAATTGCTTTTCCCTCGCCAAGATGTTGCGTCCAGAACACCATTATTATTCTGCCAACCCCAAAACGTATTTTCTGTGTCATGACCATAGATATTTGTTTGTAGTAAAGTTTTGTTTTAGGCACTTTTCGTAACACATTGTCAAGATGTTCTAGCGACTGAATTTGAGTCGTACAACTGATAACGAGAACATGTAGGCTACGTCTACGATAAATGTATTTTAGCTCAGAGGTGACAGAATGGCTGGTGCATAAACTGTGCGTAATGGCTCTCATGTAGGCCTATCCCGTTTTCAGGTAAGGCTCTTGTTACTTGCCTTGGCTCTGGTTTCCGCATCCATTAACTCAGGTTGGTTGAACGACTGCACAGACTGCCATTATAAAACGAAGATGAAAGTGTGTAACGATTCGAGCCTGGGTATTTACTGTGCTCAAGCTGAAACAGAACGCAAGGCACTGCCTGGAACTGCGTGGGAATTCTCCGCCATAAACGCTTTTATTCCTCTAAGTTTATTATCTGCACTGAAATCTAAACGCCAGTCATAATTATCCGACATGGCCGCCAGTGTCTCTTGCAGCTCGGTCATAATGGCAGTGGTTATTATACGCCTCTATTTCTGTCCGTTACTCTAAACAAAATTGAGTTGATTATTCTGTACTTTTACAGTTCGAGCTTAACCTTGGGTTGTGTCGACGGTGAATCTGTTAGACATGGGAAACTGAACCATTGAAACGTGCATCTCAATCATTATTGATTTCCTAAATAACATCTTATCCAGCCTATCCTAATTTAAAACAGCCAGCCAAGTTTTTAGTTCATGTTAAGAGAAATTAGCTCTGTAGAGTCCTGGAATATAACGGCACTGAGATAATTATTAATTGTTTTCATTTATTTGGCCGTTATGTTATAGATGACAAGTAATAACATTCCATGGGCCGCTATTCATATTTGTGTCCGTTTCCGTCATCGTCCTTGAACATGTACATGCGCAGGTCTATATGTAGGTCTACAAAAGGCAGGTCAGGTGCATGCAGGTCTATATGTAGGTCTACAAAAGGCAGGTCAGGTGCATGCAGGTCTATATGTAGGTCTACAAAAGGCAGGTCAGGTGCATGCAGGCCTATATGTAGGTCTACAAAAGGAAGGTCAGGTGCATGCAGGTCTATATGTAGGTCTACAAAAGGCAGGTCAGGTGCATGCAGATCTATATGTAGGTCTACAAAAGGCAGGTCAGGTGCATGCAGGTCTATATGTAGGTCTACAAAAGGCAGGTCAGGTGCATGCAGGTCTATATGTAGGTCTACAAAAGGCAGGTCAGGTGCATGCAGGCCTATTATATATAAATTCGATAGATTGCAGAATACTAGTAGGTCTATTGTTGAGGATGTGTCCTGTCGACTTTCAGTTCAGATGGTTTCTTTTGACATTTTCCTCTTCTCAAAATATTAAAAAAATACATGATTTAAATAGGCTAAAGTGATAGTCTACATGCGATTGTGTCTTATTTTGCAAATTTTTTTGTCTGGGATTTATTCTCTAATACTCTAGATCGGCTCAACTCTACTTTTCTGTATGCAATATCCATGTATTTTTTTTATGATTTACTCAATGAAGTAATATTTTCAGTCTCACTTAATCTGGTTTATTCTATTCACTATCTAATTATGTAGGTTTCTATCTGTAATGGTCCATATTTGGCAAACATTTTAGATAAAGATCTTTCAAATGAGGGATATTGATGATACAGAATTGTTTTTATTGCTTTTTGTATTTTTCTGAGGAGGTAGCCTAAGTTGCCTTCTGTCTTAAACTATGTAGTTAAATATGTTTTATTTCAGTCATGGCTCAACTTGCCAGCCTAGTTGCTAGTTGCCATGATGGTGTCTCATAATTTGGGATTGTATTATGTTAGATCAATAGTTGACAGTATATGTGGGCTAACAGTAATTCCATCAACTTTGTCAATAACTACAGAAGCAGATGGTAATTTTGACCACATACATATCCTGTTGGAGTTCTCATCCAACCTATATGTCCAATTTGATGAGACATCATCACAATAGGTACATTTTTGCCACTTAAAAGGATCAAACAGATTTTTCACTGTGGTAGTACCCTAAAAAGGCAAATGTGTACCTTTTGGCTCTTTTAAAGTACAAATTGCAAGGGTACAATTATGTACCTATAACTAATGATACAAAGGACGTACCTTACAGGGTACCACATTTGTACCCCTTTAAGTACAATTCGGTACTTTTTTTATGACAGTGTAGGGTTGTAATAAATCTGACCCAAATCAGTGAACCCCACTGCCAGCCTCTGATGGAGTACCTATTGTATTTGCCTATAGAGGTACAGCAACTGTCCCTATAAGTACCCTAACCAGTCTGGTGCTATGCCCTTCGCGTAGGTGCTAAGTCCTTTGCAAAATCTGCATGTTGGTGACAAGACCACTAAGGGGCTAATGGACGGATCACTCACTATGCTTGTGAACCATGTCTTATATCCTCAACATAGTTTATTAGGTGCACCGCCCCATTCAAAAACATTGTTCACTCCTACAGACAGTGAGTCACGTGGCTGTGGCTTACTATATAAAGCAGGCAGACAGTCATCGAGGCATTCAGTTACTGTTCGATTGAACGTTAGAATGGGCAACATGAGTGACCTACGTGACTTTGAGCGTGGTATGATTGCCAGTATCTCAGAAACAGCCGGCCTCCTGGGCTTTTCACGCACAGCGGTGTCTAAGGATTACCGAGAATGGTGCGACAAGCAAAAAACATCCAGTCAGTGGCAGTCTTGTGAGCGAAAACAGCTCATTGATGAGAGAGGTTGAAGGAGAATGGCAAGAATCGTGCGAGCTAACAGGTGGACCACAAACCGACAAATCCCGGTTGCTGTTGGCAGAGTCAGGATTTGGTGTAAGCAGCATGAGTCCATGGCCTCATCCTGCCTGGTGTCAGGGGTACAGGCTGGTGTAGGTGGTGTAAGGATGTGGGTAATCTTTTCCCGGCACAACGTTAGGTCCCTTGATACCAACTGAGAAATGTTTGAACGCCACATCTTGTAGAATCCATTCCCCAAAGAATTCAGGCTGTTCTGGATCCAAAGGGGGGGGGGGGTCCGACCTGGTACTAGATGTGTGTACCTAATAACCTGGCCACTGAGTGTATATATGTCATTAAGGCCCTAAACCCCTCCAACTCGACTCTGGACCTCGAAGCCAGTTCCACTGCATTTTTTCCATTGTTCCCCTCTAATCAGGGATTGATTTAGACCTGGGACACCAGGTGTGTGCAATTACTTTTCAGGTATAACAGAAAACCTGCAGGCTCCGGACCTCGTAGGGTCAGAGTTGAGCACCCCTGCCCTAAACCATGGCAAGGAAGGTGCCCAACAAGGCCAATATGCAGGCATCCCAGTAAAAACAGTGAATGGTGGACAGTAGAGTAATGTAGGCTATATTCAGAGACTGCTACTAAAGGTCACGTGAGAAGGCAACAAACCTTGTCAACATTATGGCGCGTCTCCATAACAATCACGGGGACCCAAGTTATGAATCAAATGGCAGCCTGGTTTTGTGGTGAAGAGAATTGACTTTTGTAATTATTCAACTATTATGCTGAGAACTAAAGCCTTTGGTGTAACTTACCCAGATAAAACTGTACAGAACATTGTTGAAATGGACCCCAGCCTCCTGAAAGTCGCCAGAAAGTCCAGGTCTGTTTTTTTGTGGGTTGTGCTTCATGGGCCCACATGGTTTTAGATAATGCCTTGCACGGACACACACACGTATACACACACACACACGTATAAACACACACACACACACACACACACAATCTAAGGTCTGAGTCCTAACTTTAGATGTGTAACTAAAATGTCCTCCCAACTCCCCTGCAGACATCACTGCTAGTTACACATGCATGTTTGTTGGGTTAGGATTCCCTGACAGACGGACATCCACTCATAATGAGGGGTCTATGCCTTATCTTAATTCTAAACATGTGCTTTTAGTGTAGTGTCCTGTTCTACGTAGTTATGCTCCTTCCTGTACGAACAAAGCTTTTCTGAAAGAAGTCATAGTGCGTATTGTCTCGTAGGAACCATTTCCTGTTCGAATGAGTCAGTCTTCTTTAGTGGACAGTTTGTCATCTGGTAGTTTGTTCTTACAGAATGCCATTCAAATTACACACTTACTACCGTACATCTTATGTTACCAGTCATATGTCAACTATATCCACTTGTTATAACAGTTCCATTCTAAATAGCAAGTCTCCTCTGTGGCTCAGTTGGTAGAGCATGGTGTTTGCAACGCCAGGTTTGTGGGTTCGATTCCCACGGGGGACCAGTACGGAAAAATAAAAAATGTGTGAAATGTATGCATTCACTACTGTAAGTCGCTCTGGATAAGAGCGTCTGCTAAATGACTAAAATGCAAAGAAGGACTTCAATTGGTATTCAACAATACCCATGTTGATCTGAACTGGTTGAAATGAAATGATCTGACACCACACTGGAATAACACGCCACAGAACAGTGACAACTGGACACTGTAATGATCTCTATTGTGGCTTTAGGACAGAGTTGTAAGGTTGGTGCTAATGATCAGCTACGATTCCCTTCGAAGGAGCATGGTCATTTTCATAATGACATCTTGATGTGAATACAATGACAGGCTGCCTGTGTGTGATGCTTCACACTACCCTTGGTTGTTTTCATGTATCTGAGACAGGGAACATCATTTCCAATATATTTGAAAGTTCTTCAAATAGTTCCAAATGGTAAATCAATTTGTTAAGGAATCTGAAGATTCTTCCAACTTTGTGTCTAGGCTAAAGCTCAAGAAAGCATGCACTCGTTTACCATTATTCCAACCATTTAACGGCGGTGCATTTGGAAGCAGTTAAGAGGCATTTATGTAACCACATAATAGCCACTCTATCTTACTAAAGTGTTGTAACACTCCACACTCTTTTCTTTGGTGCTGGCGGACATGAAGGACATTTGGAATAAATAGCCATCGGGCTACTTCAATTTCGTACATTTCACAACTTGATTTCATGTTAAATACTGCTACTGTTTACTCACTCAGTTTAACAAGCTCAATAACAGTAATTAAGTCGTTTAGATTTTGTATTTTGTGTTACCACTGTGGCTGTGATAATTCGGATGATGATGATTTGTTGTTGTTGATGATGATTGTGTAGGGGTACTAGTTATAAAGGCCATTAGTAAGCAGCACCAATAACCTTTTTACCTCAGTGCTGAAACATGGTTTTGTTTCCTCAAACTTGTCACACAATTTATTCTAGCTACACTTTGACTATAGGGGTGATGCTGGGCCTGCTGCTGATGATACTTGGTTGATACCTTCAGTGGTTTAATAAACAACCTCATCTAGCTACATGAATTACCACACTGCAGTTATAATATTGCATTATTCGGGAGCCTGAATAATAGCCTGACTTCATGTTCATTGAAATGACCTTGATCTGGTCTGTCAATTTGACCTTTTCACAACTGTTGTGTATTAGTAACCACGTGCTGCTTAACATTCTGTCAGATATTATAGCAACATGGTTGAATGGTGTCGATTCCCATTAATAGCAAGCGTCAAATGTGATAATGGTTTCGATAGCCGCGGTGAAGTTAATTATGCTGCAGGTCAAATAAGATTAAACATGCTTTTTTTCCCCCCTTGCGTAAAACTCAAGATTAGAATTTAAGCCTTAAGTATTGATGTTAATGGCTGTCAAGCGTGAAAGTTACACGGCTGTAGCTCACTTTTTGTTGTACAAACAAATAAAAACATCATTTTTTTTCACGCATGTCAGGCTGTCAAACCAGCTCTTTGAAAATGTAATTTAAAAACTCAACCAAAATCTGCTTTCAAAAATATAGATTTTTGACTCATTTACTATACAAGAAAATGTATTTTTGCCTCCCTATTATACTCACTCCTCTATAATGGCGACTCAGCATGCAAGGTCCATATATGGACAATGTTTCATGGGCAGAACAATTATCAAAACAATTCAACTATAGGCTAGTCTATACAGCTATGTCTATGTTTTCTCAGTCGTCAATATCTTTTCATTTTGGGTTTCAACTGAATAGAAGACAGGCTCTACCATACTTTTAATGGTGCATAATATTATATGACGTTCAATTTAGGCAAACATTTAATCATCCGTGCGCGGTAGATCAGTATGGTGAAGATATATTTACACGGAAAATAGAAAATAACGTGAAAATGCCTAGTGTCCAAGAACGGTAGGCTATTACAATACTGCAACCATGTCTGCTGTAAATTAAAGCATGTTGCTCGCATTTGCATTTTTGCAAATATTCAGTTGACAAAATGTAGGCCTAAGAACAACTTTACAACAATGGAATAGGTTACTTTGATTAGTATGTATTGTGCTCCACGAATCCACTTTAGAAAACATCAATAGCCTACTATTAGGTAATTGAATGTATCCGAAAGTCTCATTGAGGACTTAGACCTCATGGCGAAAGAGTGGCCCCTCTAATAAAACTGTTCGGCCTCAGGCCTGCGGTAGTGACTTGAGGTGAAACGCCCAACCTCGTCCTCTGCACCAAATGGTGGTTCTTCAGAGATTGCAAATACTGTACAAGGCTGCTTTGACATCTGGTTCATATTTAAAGAAACTGTTACTATATGGAAAGTATTCGTCGATAATTCACCCAATGGTTCGTTGTTAGGGTCTTGTTTTCAGAATGTTGATGCCATATTTATGTCCATTGTTCACATAAATTAAATCTAAATGTCGGGATCCAGCATTTTCATCGGGAAGAAAAGTTATAGGCTACCTATCTTCTCAATACAGAGGGTTGGAAATGTTTTAGAATCAAGCCAAATGGGTCAGTCGCAGAAACACACAAGGGGCTAAATGGGAGGCCATGGCAACACGCCATCTCTGCCAAGTGCCCAGGGATGCAATGGGAAATTACATGACATTTGCAAAGGGTTAGTATGCTGAATAATTGGCATTTATTTGTGTATTAGGAATTATTTGTTGTTTTTTAAACATTTGTAGCATACCTGATCAGACAGTTCTTGGATGTAAATAATGAATTGCCATAACAAATAAATAGCGGCATATTGTGTTGGGCTGTTGGCTACTAGTTTCATCACACTTTTAAGACCTTATCATTCTCAAATATTGAATACAGAACTCTTAAATTCCAGAGAGCACTTAAATTCCAAGATATGGTTTTGGTAAAAAAAATAAAAAAAAAAATGTTACACATTTCAAAACGCCCAGGGTTTTTACCCTAATAGTCATTGGCATGTCTTGTATCTACATTTCGAATCCACACACACAAGTCCGATTTTTTTGGCCTGGCTACATGCACCTATTTTTGTTCAAATAATGTTGGTGAGGCCTATTCATGTTTGGTGATGAATTATAATTACGCACGACACGTTCTCCTCAATAACTTTAGTAACTGCATGATATCATACTTATTCCACAACGTAGCCTAATAGATTAATTTATTATTTCCAAACTGTATAGCCTGCTGTATTCGCAAGTAACTCATACCAAATAACGCTAGTTATTGTATAGATTTTCGGTTTGAATATGTTTTATGGACAAGTCGTTTGAAATTGAATATATTACCGTTTTCAAAGCATTGGTAATACATTTTATTTACCCCCCCTAGGAAATATTTAACCTGAGTTTATTTGCACGTGTGCACCACTCTTTCTATTGTTGTCTTCCCTCCGAGTCACTCCCCTTGTTAGTTGCACAATTACGCACAGTTAATATTACTTAGGTTACAAATCAGTTTTGAAACTTACCATTCCTTATTCCTGGATTTGGGTATAGGAAAATGCCTTTTATTTTCGTGGAGAGCGAGACAACCGTGAAATGCACCGACCCCTTTCTGAAGTCGTTATGAGCCTCGACAACTGGGCAGGAAGTTTGACAATAAGGGTTATTAAGGCATTTCCTGCGTACAGTAGCTCTGTGCGCAAGTACAACATGTGCCATTAGGCGGATGCTTTGCACCTCCAGGAGCCAAGGCGCGTGGCATCGACGCGGTACGCATGAGACATGACATAGCAGACAAACGCGCCAAATACAGCATAACATACGACATGCAATCTCATCCTGCACTATTGCACAATTATTCAAGAGTAATCTCAATGTACGTTTGGAAACCGTAGATTGAATTCTTAATAAATGATTCTATAAATCATGTATTAATTGAGCGTATATAGGCTAGCCTAGTCACTTGCCCTGTGGTCTGTAGGTCTATCTTTGATTGAAATGAAAGAAAGGTGCTGGTTACAAACGTTATATGGTATTTGTGTGCCTTGTGTGTTTGTGATGATGACACACAGAAAGAGGCAGCCTTGAACTTGAGCATTTACTCAGGCAGGGGCGGGTCTGGTGTGGTCGGTGGCGGCCGAAACAGAGCCTTCAGGGAGGGCCAGACTCACTTTAAACTTGGCCTTGACCTTGAGGGCCTATTCTGATCCCTATGTAAAGACTACTGTCTGGGGGTTGTGTGCGCGGGCGCGTGTGTGGGTGTGTGCGCGCGCGTGTGTGTGGTGAGGGTTGGAATGAGTGAGGGGATGGGGCTGTTGTTGGAGAGAGTCTTTCCGCCTATCCCATTTAAACACAATGTACAAATCCTGACTAATGAGAAGAATCAGACACTAGTTTAACCTATATGTATTGCTTGAAACGTTTTCATTATAGTTATGTTGTTTGAAACATTGTCCTTATCGCTGGACCTTTATGCGTCTCTCGCTGACGCAAATCAACCATAAGATGCATAACTGCGCCTTTGAGCTAAAATGTACATTTCGTTACCTGATAGCAATTCCAGAAGCAGATTGACACATGTTTTCATAATGCTAGATAACATCAGGCCTACCTTCAAAATAGCAGAGTCGGAGAGGTAAAGTTTTTTTTAATTGCAGCATTATAGGCTACTTTTCAGATGAAACACCGCTTTTACGCACATGAGTATTTGCCCACTCATTTTATTTTTTATTTAACTAGGCAAGTCAGTTAAGAACAAATTCTCATTTACAATGACGGCCTACCAGTGAACGTTTTAGGGGCAGAACGATCGATTTTTACCTTGTCAGCTCGGGGATTCGATCCAGCAACCACTAGGCTACCTGCCGCCCCAAATCCTATCTCGCTCAACACATTTGTGAACATGAGATAGATTTGAAAAAGCTATACGAGCAACCTGTAACAATGTATTTATTCATTGGGTTTTTCATGTCGTCCTCTACAACTGTGTGTACTATGTGTATCATTTTACGACGGGCATAGCCTACACAGATTTTCCAAACCAAGACCCACTTCATGGCAGAATGAAAGCGTACTTTGCTTTTTTTGAAACACTTCACGTCAGGTTTGAGATATAACATTTATTTATTTATTTATATTGTACCTTTATTTATCTAGGCAAGTCAGTTAAGAACACATTCTTATTTACAATGAAGGCCTACCTCGGCAAAAACCAAACCCAAACCCCGGACAACGCTGGGCCAAATTGTGCACCGCCCTATTGGACTCCCAATCACGCCAGTTGTGATACATTCTGGAATCGAACCAGGGTCTGTAGTGACGTCTCTAGCACTGAGATGCAGAGCCTTAGACCGCATACTTTAGACACGTTTAGCTATATCTGGAATAATGGCAATTTCAGCATAAAACACTCAAATTCACAACTACAGTCATAACCACAGAAATAATGATTACACAAAGAATATTACTCTGAAGTGCCTCAAAACCCCGCTAAATCTATTTGAACTTCACCCGTATTTTAGAACTCTTAAGACCTCCAATCCCGTTAATAAATTATATTTACGATTCATTCAGTAATATGTTTTTAGCCATGAACATTGAGCATTATATTCTAAAAGCTCACATAAATTAACTGCTTTGGACGTTTAATAGTAAATTATAAAATCCCCCCAAAAAATGTGCCAGGTATGCAATCTCATGTTATGCTTAAAGAATACTTTTATTACAACGGTAAACTTTGTTCATGCATTTGGCAAGGACGATTATACGTCTTTAAATATGTCCACAACCATTGGGAAATTTTCTGCATTTTACATTATCTAATTAAAGCCGAACCAAAAAGGCAAACAGTGTAACATAATCTGTTGGGTTTTGTGGTAAAATCTACATTAATAGTCATTTTGTGTGAAAGTAAAAAAACGTATCTCTTAACAGTGTTCATTTTGAATGATCATTTCCCTATGTGAAAGCCAATATGATTTTTATGCAATCATTTAACAAAGCAAGGAAACAGCATTTTTCAAAGTAGGTTACATTATCACTAGACTTTTGTTGGAGTGATTGCCAAAGTGATTCATTCCCAGATGTTCTGCGCATTCAATAGATGTCATAGGTAAAATCGTCCTCATGCCATCGTTGTTTGACGTGCCTTAACATAGGTAGTCCTTTGCAAGGTTATCTTAGGCGCTACATGCTAGTCGGTCCGCTTCCATTGGCCTTTGGAGAGCTAGGCGCATTGAGCTTTGGGATGCTTTTTTCACCCTATAAATCCAGTACGAAACGCATGTAGAAAGGCTTTTGTACACCGTTTTTATTGAAATGCTGTGCTTCAGAATTGTAGTCAGAGGTTGAATTGTATTATTTATTCCAGAAGTGTGTTTATGGAAACCGCAGAAAACACAACAATTGGGGAATAGAAAATGACAAAACAATACGCTGAAGAGTATCTCGTGCCATTTCTCCAAAGCAATAGAAATAATGTATTTGACTGACATCCCCAACAAGGGTTTGTTGTACTTATCACGTGGTAAGCTTTTCATCCAATGGAGACGCGCCATTCCATGTCTTGGTCCGTTGCGTCAATCCAGCTGTGGATGTAACCTGGTGTCCTACTCTGGACGTGGGTCTTTGAAACAGAATTCTCCGTCCGAATGGTGAGCGTGATATGACCACCTCCTTGGTCCTGAATCCTCGCTGGGCGGACACGGTTATGTTTGTGTATGAAAACAACTTGGATGAGCTGAACAAGAACATGGAGGGTCTGGTTGGTAGCGGCAATTTCGCGGCCAACCAGTGCAGGAATCTGATGGCCCACTCCGCTCTGGGGGGTCACCCCTCTAGCCTGGTGCACAGCTCCGGCTACTCCGCGGTGGATGTATCGGGCTCAAGCTCCGGGGAACCAGGCAAACAGTGCACACCGTGCCCCGCGGTCCCTCAAGGCTCCTCCACAGGTCCCTTACCCTATGGGTACTTTGGCAACGGCTATTATCCCTGCAGAATGGGGCGGGGTTCGCTCAAGTCCTGCACACAGCCCAGCGCGCTCAGCTACTCTGCGGAAAAATACATGGACACCCCGGTCACGTCTGAAGAATACCCGAGCCGAGCTAAAGAATTCGCGTTCTACCACGGGTACCCAAGCCCCTACCAGTCCATGGCGAGCTACCTGGACGTGTCGGTGGTGCAGACTCTCGGGGCAGGAGAGCCCCGTCACGACACGCTGCTTCCAATGGACAGCTATCAGCCGTGGGCACTGACGAATGGCTGGGGCGGCCAGATGTACTGCTCAAAGGACCAGAGTCAAGCCGGACACCTTTGGAAATCTGCGTTGGCAGGTAAAAACATGTGCTCTGCACACTGTCTTAGTACATTATTAGATTACTGTAATGGGTTGGATAGCCTATATGAGGCAAATGAATACAAGCTTTTTCTAATGCATGATTACGCAATATAGTTACCTTTCATTCTGTGCATTAATCGCAAGCCATCGAATGCATTAGGATTTTCAATCCCTTATTCTATCGCATGTTTGGGCTGAATATTGAATTTTAATATGTGTCTCGGTATAGGCACGCACGTTCATATGAGCGACCATTTTGGTCGTTGTAGTCTTCCTGGTTTTCTGAGTTTCTGAATACCTCATTGTAGTGTTAATTCATCAATATGTAGGCAGTTATACACTGCCGTTTTTCAAAAACGCAGCATGGGTTATCCCTTACAATGAGAAAGACTGAATTATAGAATTAAATGCACATTTTCCAGACTCCAGTTTCTCTTTGTTGTCCATTGCAGATGTAGTGGCCCACCAACACGATGGCAACTCCTTTCGTCGCGGTAGAAAGAAAAGGATTCCGTACACCAAGGTGCAGCTAAAGGAACTGGAGAAAGAGTATGCCGCCAACAAATTCATCACGAAAGATAAGAGGAGAAAGATTTCAGCAGGAACCAACTTGTCGGAAAGGCAGATTACGATCTGGTTTCAAAACAGGAGAGTTAAAGAGAAGAAGTTCGTGGCCAAAGTCAAGACCAGTGCGCCGTAGCCAGTCAGGCTTGACCTAGACGATTTGGACGAGGGACATTGTTTTTGCTGTATGAACAAAAAAATGAAGGAAAGAAAACGTCGACGTGGTACCTTTTTTGGATTGGGATTTGGTGTGCTATTTTGCTTGCGCAATTGCATCGCCAATTCGTCTTTTGAAAAGAAGAAATAAAACAAGAACCAAGCCCTCTAAAGACAATGTTTTAGAGGCCTGTAAATACAGCACTTGCCTGCTTTAATGTAACACTTAGGTCTGCTTAACTGTTTAACTCGTGCTATACATGGAGGTATATATAGGCTATATGTTAAGTATGTCAATGTTGTTACTGCAGTAGAATAGGAAACGTATTATGCAATCATATTCCCAATCTATACTGTTTATAACGCTTGTAAAACAGTACTTTTAAAAATATAGCGTAATGCTTAATAAATTGTTTTAATCCCAGTATGTTGTATACAATAAATGTTACTCCGTGGAATATATGTGTTATATATGTGATTGTGTTTGCAAACCCTGTTTATATAGGGCTAGTTAAAGATAAAATAGAATATTGATTGGCAAATGTACCAACACATTGAAATAGGGATGGTCTAAGAGTTCAGAAATTCCAGTGCAATGTAAAGTTACATTCAAACCGTTTATAATATATTTGAAATATGAGTTTTACGCATTAAGTTGGTGATTCATTTTACATATTATGCTCCATCATGAAAGCTGCATCAAAACTTGAAAAAATATTACTTTTAAAGTATCCATACCCTTTACAAATAATATCATGCTTTTCGTGCCAAATAACAGTCTTTCTGGGGCTAAGGATTTTGGTGATGGGTAAAAGCTAATGGGCCAAATATATAATTTATTATAAACTGGGTGGTTCGAGCCCTGAATGCTGATTGGCTGACAGCCGTGATGTATCAGACAGTATACCACGGGTATGACAAAACATGTATTTTTACTGTTCTAATAACTTTGGTAACCAGTTTATAATAGCAATAAGGCACCTCTGGGGTTTAAAGTATATGGTCAATATACCACGACTAAGGGCTGTGTCCAGACACAGCCCTTCGCCGTGGTATATTGGCCATATACCACACCCCCTCTGGCCTTATTGCTTAAATATACCTTGAAAGTTGAAGGCCTGCAAACACAGCCATATTTGAAATGGCTAGCTATATAACGTGCTGTATGTTATTACCTAGCCTTACTTGTATCACCTACTGATGCTCGTGTTACTGCTTCATTAACACTCCTGGAACCCTTGGACGTTTACGCAGGCCTAGGCCAATAGGCTACTTCAAAATATATATGAATGGTTTAGACAGGATTTTGTTAATCTGTAGGCCTATTTTATTTTACAATTAACATAATTACTAGCCTATTCAATACGTAATCAGTCAAATGCGGCTACAAAGATTAAACTGACTTCAGATATAGGCTTTTAATGCAAACTAAAACAAATGAAATTCACTTCAAGCGTCAAGAAATGAGTTGCATTTCAATATTGGCTGTTAGTCTATATATCCTGTTCTAGGTGGATACGAGGAATGTTTATGTTCAAGAAGAAAAAAGAGCATGAGGCAACTGCAGAAATCCTTAATCCGTCCTTGACCTTGACCTTGAGTGTCACGTGCTCACCAGATCAGCAATAACGCTAATCATGAATATTTACACGGGGAACAGGGTGTTTCTATGTCCCTATGAATAGCCTATAGCCACCGTTATGCTAGGTCTGATTATCTTCACTTGTCCATATCTCGGATATACAGTAAATCTCACAACATAAACAATATGTTGTGTCACTCGTTATGGAAAAAGCCCTCAAAGTAGCTTCTAGCCTTGGAGCGCCACACATGGTTCCCTTTCGTGTTGAGAGGACCTCATAGTGGCTATCCTCCTGCGTAACTGTATGAAATATCATTATCCGAATGTTCGCTCGTTTGGATAAGCAGATTTACGCACTATAATCTGTTTAACAGTCTTTCGAGACGTGATTTACGCATCTGTCCGGTTCCGAACAGTTTCATTGTTGGATAGTGAGCAGAGCTAAGGCGCGCTCCGGCTGCACACTGCACTTAACGCCGGTCTAGATTAGTCAGGGTGTAAAAGGTGCGTCGTTATTCAAAGGCTTTACATCGTCACCTTTGCATCGTCCTTTTGCTTTCTTCTTGCTGTGCTCTGTTGTGAAGGCAGTCGACACACCACATAGGCATGTATTTCGCTCGTTGGTGAAATATAGACACTTTTGGGGAATGTTGCCAATGGAAAAGTTTTGCGGAGCGACATTTCAGATTGAAACATACACTACGGACGCATTGATTAAGACGTAGGCGTGCCATAATATGTGCCATATGTAGCCTAGGCAACGCTCAGACAGCCAGCATAGGCATGTAATAACAATACAGGTTATTTCACTTTACCATTGATAAATGCACCAACTACAAAGACGAGCTGAAACACTAGTCTAATGCTCCAACCTTGATTGGGGAAGTTTGTGCTTGGTATGGATTCTGACAGAATTTGAGAGGAACGATATCAAAGCCAGTTCAACACTGTTCACTTTTCCTGCAGCTTTACGCATTGCAAGAGACTTTTGGAAACCCGTCGGAGTTTTTTTAGTATTCCAACCCAAACCCATATATTTTATGATATTATCCTGGTGCTACTCTCAGACCAGACATAATTTGACATACGATACCAAAATAAGACGATAAAAACAGCTATTAGACCTCATAGGCCTATTTCAACACAGCCTAAGGCGCTTGTATCACTTTTTGCTGGCATACAAACACATGGGCCTGGGTGTGTAGCTTTTTGTGCTCCGTAGCATTTCTATTCAGGTAAGCCTCAGTAAATAGCAATGCCTGCCATTTGAAACCTAATTCGTAATGTTGTTATTTCAGTTGTATTGTTTTAAATACAATTGAATGATGTATTTCCCCCCCTAGTATATCTTATTGATTACGTTTGTTCATTAGACTAAATGATTATAAACATGGCCAATTCATGGAGATTTTCAATGGACTAGTCATTTCTCAGTGCAGATTTCACGGCATGTGCAGTGCTGCTTTTCAGACCGTCACAGCGTAGGCTAGACGTGCCTTGCACCTAACTGTGCTAGGCAATAAATTCAGAATACCCTTCCTTCCACCGCTGGTTAACATTGAACTTGACAAAAGCATTCTAACAAACGGCGCGTCTGCTTTGTGTTTACGTTGTGGTTTAATGGTAGTTCCTTCTCCTCCTTTAGAAAACGCACAATATGAGCATCAAGCACGGAAGTAGCTTTCCACCAGCAATACAATAAAGCTGCAATTTTCCCTTGGTTGAAATACCAGGCCCTATAATTAATTGTTTTACTCTTGAATAGTAAATTGTAATTGGTCGATATTTTATCAGTGTATAGGAAATATAGCCATTTCCCATTTCGTATGGCCTATAGTCACTTCAAGGCCTTTTACGTGCATCTGGACCTATCCCACTCTGGAGTGACGGAAGATTGACGCTGTAGCCTATAGTGCCGCAGTACTGAATCAATATTTTGGCTTTTGTTGAACGTTGTCTTCACTGTGAAAGACATTTTGCTTTCGTCAATTTAAGATATTTAAATAACTCAAACGCTCAGGGACTTGAGTGTGCTTGATACCCAACTACCAATACAATATCAGAGTTAGCCTATAGCTTTGCTCAAGATTCACGGAGGTGTAACTTGTAACATAACCACAAATTTGAGCATGTCGTGGCTTTTTGAAGTAGGCAACAGATCTTATCATCATCACACAGCATTCCAACTCTGAAGAAATGAAGTGCCATTTCAAAGGGTGACGCTCAAAACTCATTTATTGATAGGACAGGCTATACCACATATTGGCTATACATTTGTGCTTTAATATCATAGTTTGGCCTGCTTTACTTTATTCGATGTATTTGACAGGGACAATGTTTTTGTCTGTGAAACTTGACGGGTATATGGAAGCAAATTTAAAATATATATTTTAGTAGGCCTATTTTCCATTTGAGTATTTTCTCAGAAAATGACAATATGAACTACTTTACACAAAGTTAAATGGGGTAAAGCCGTTTAATAATTGTTAACCTATTCAATAGGACTAATTCTATTAAACGTTTTTGGACATGGTAACGTTAGGCATATTCTAGATTTGAGACATTCGGCCACTCAGGCTCATTTTTGAAACTCCTGAGTGTGCTTTAAAATATGTCTTTTTTTCTTTAAACAACGCAGATTGATAATTAATATGTCAATCTGTTAAAATAGGAATATTTTAGGAATATTTTATAGCAGGAGAGTCCAAGCTCTATGTCTTCCATGTCAATATCCCTCCAACTGGCCGTCCCAAGAGCATGCTTCATTTCAAGAATGCCAGACTCTTCTCTCTCAAGTTCACGTCCAGTCCCCCGTCCCCCTTCCCCCGTTTATTACACTCTTTCCCTTTGCAGACTCCCCCTCCCCCCAGTCTGCATTGCGGACAGTCTTTTGTTACACGGTGGACTTTGCAGTTGAACTTGAGACATCTTGTAAACAATAAGTAGTCTGGCCCTTGTCTGGACAGAGGTGGTCAATAGACCTGAGGCTCAAAACGTCTTCGCTGCATGCAGGAGGAAGAGGAAATGACTCTACACACCAGGCCTCCAACGATGCACCTAGAAATAGTGGTCAGCTCAGTCTGAGCTCCCTGAGATGCAAGGGGACACATAGGTCCTACATGGATTAATGAATAAGACCTGCATTCCCATATAGGTATATATGGGGACAAGCTCAAAATCACATGAAAACATAGACGATATCTATATACAATATTTACAAAGATCAACAATAGACACATGTAAGAAGATATTGTGGGAAAAGATCCTGGATGAAAATCCCCACCTAAAGACACATTTAAAAAGGCACAACACTAATAGCCTAGCTAAACTGTAGCTGAGCTAGAATTTCCCCAAAGGTGTGCTTTTATAAATAGCATATAGATTGTGGAAACAAATTATGTTTCTTACAACCACATCAGCTGGTGCCAAGACTATTCCAATAGGTCATGAACTCAACTGTAAATATTTTCTGGCGGTGCACGTGCTAAAGCTTACTGCCCATACAAGTGGTCAAATGGGTTATTTTGAACGGCTCCCTATAATGTGGCTACGCCACATTTTAGGATTGAAAACTCGGAGGAAATAACTGAAATGTCTTTTTGTTATTGTTGAGCAAAACAAATTGTTGGCCTTCAACTGTGTAGATTCTCAAAAGTCACATAGGCCTGTCGTTTTCAACAACTTTTAATCTGTTTACCCTATATGTATCCAACATACTATTATTATTATTAGGCATGTTAGCTCTGTAATAACTATTTAAAAATAAAAACCTAAAAACTGTAGGCTATTCTAATGTGTATTGTATGTCTGAATCTTGAATATTTATTTACATTTTTATATATTATTATTTTTTGTCACATATGCCCTCCACAACACTTCACAGTTAGGTGTCCAATATTTTATATGTTTGTTTTATGTCACATATGCCCTCCACAACACTGCACAGTTAGGTGTCCAATATTTATGTCTACAATATTTTCGAATGTACATATTACCATTAAGCTACCAAACGTACAGCCAATAGCTGGATACTTACTGACATTACATTGAGAAAGGAGAGTCATTAAGATTAATTGATAAGGCTCTCATCATGTTAGGTATGTATTCGTATGCCGTTATTTACCTTCCTTGTATAGTGTCATGCCAAAAGTTATTGATAGGCCCATACGCCAGCAAAGGGACTTTCGGATAGACGCATTCAATCAGGCCTAGACTATTATATTTCCAGCTACCGGATATGGCTGAATAAATGGGGCTCTGGAAGACAAGGCTAGGCTACTTACAGGGCTAGAAATGAACAATATTTAAGATGAATAAAGACTATACTGAAAATAATATGAGAGGAAATTAGACTAAAGGGTGACAGCATGGGCTTGGCCTGCCTTTTGCTCATGCGCTAGGCTGCTCAGTGTATATCTTGAATCCGGCTAGGTTTGTGCTTTCTTTTCTTATGTCGCCAGGGGAACTGGGAAAATCGGGAGAAGCGGGAGAGGTGTTGGTATTGACAAACAGGAGCACGAGTAGGAACTCTTGAGCGCGCTAATGATCACTAGCCCACCCGCGCACAATGAAACCACATCATAGCATCGTTCTGATTGAGAGGAAAAGCCCGCCTACTTAAACCGAGATCAACATAACTTTAAGACTACGCAGTAAAATAACCAAATGTATTGGCATGCAACACACAACTCATCTGTGAAATTTTACGGGGCACTACAATTATGTTGACCTTATAAATCGGAGTTGGGTTTTGGAAAAAAGTGAGGCAACGTTCTTCATTGTGCTGGGCTAACTATTGGTTCCATTATTTCCCCTGTCATTGAAATCATTTACGCACTGACCTCCAATTGTAGAGTCTAGTTATGTTATAACTGTTAGCTACATTTGGATTTATTTTGCCCGCTAATAATTCATTTCAATAACATTATGCTGAATATATTGTCAATAATCATATATGGCTTTACAGGTTAACTCATGGCCTACAATTACAAAAATAATTTAAAAAATTTCTCAAGTCCTCAGTATCGGAACGAATAACACAAACATTGCTATATCTACCATGTTTAATTAGGTAATTGTAAGCAACAACCTTCATCTTTCACCTGTTGTGTGGGGATCTCCTTAAAGGAATAGTTCAGCCAAATAAAAAAAATTACATATTGGTTTCCTTACAGCAAGCCATGCTTTGGTTTAGTTTCTCTTTCTACATGCGAAGGTTTTAGCATTTGTGGCACAAATCCCATTCAATTCATGGGACGAATTTTGTTCAAAACATCTAAAAGTGACTTTGTTGAGCTTCACAAATAATTTGAGATACTTTGGATGATTTGGACATGATGCGCGAGATATACTAATATCGGTCCCATGACACAAATTAAAAAACATTAGCATGTGGAAACAGTGCCAGGGAAACTACACCGAAGCGTGGATTGTTGTCATACCTTGTCCATTGACTGCTTACAGGGTAAGGAAACAAATGTGTCATTTTGTAATTTGAGTAAACTATCGCTTTAACCTTGCTCCATGCCTTGCACAAGCATTAAAATGGGACTCAGTACATCTGGATGAGTTGTGTAGCTAGAATCGTAATGAAAGGCGTGGATGTTTTTAGCAGCCCAGTGCACTAGCCCGCTGGCATCGCGTGGATGTGGTCCAGATGTGGTGGGCCGCGCCAGAGTGCAGAGGTGCCCTACACGAATCAGCAGCGTGTTAGAAGCCGAGGCCCAATTGACCTCACTCGCATTTTCTGGTCGCCGATTCCATATTTTGAGGGCCAGTAAAAAAGGGCATTTTGTATCATGACGTGGGTGGTTTGTCAACACCTCACGCCAGACATTGCTCTCCGGGGTAGTGGTGTCGGCATAGCCTGTAATGGACAAGTGTTGATGCCGGGTGTCGGAGTGTATCAGCGAAACCGCACTTCACAAAATAGCCTGATATATTTATCGTGTTTTTTTGCAGGCCGTTGTGTATTTTAACGTTTTCCCAAAACAATAACACACAAAATCGTCAATAACCTGTAATTCGGTTAATTCATTCTCTACAGCCGTAATTGATCACGTTTTTTTTCGGTAGGGAATAGCTTCCCGGGTTAAAAGTCCTTAAATTAGCCTAAATTGGTATACAAATTGTTGTGGGACTTCAGAATTGTGCCGGTTTAAGATATATAGACAACGTTATATATAATGTTGTAACCTGTATTGGTACATATAGCCTAAGTAACATCTGGTGAACAAAGTAAACGAACATGGATAAACGAATGCAATCTTTGTAATCCGAATTGTGTTACATGTTTGATACAAGTCTATTGCGTTCCCATTTGGAGATATGAATCAGACCTGCTGTGTTTTACCTCTGACACTATTCAAAACGTTTAGTGGTTCTGTGATGTAAATTCTAAACGTAATATGCTACCAATTTATTTATTTCGATAAGTGCGTAAAGAATAAGTGCGTAATTTAACCCTATTAGTTCACTGAGAGAGAGTCTCGCAAATGCGTGCTTCAATATGACCAATCGAATACAATTGAAAGTTGTTGAACTGTTTATACATTTAGCCTGAATGTAGAAAACGATAGGATACAGTCAGCAATAAAACGATGAATTATCAATAACTACTGTACACACACTGCTTATAATGAAAAATCTAGGCTACTGAAAGAGCTACTACAATTCCGATTTAGATTTTTGCTATTCATCTATGCCTTATCTTTTCAAATCTTGATTAAAATGTTGGATTTTATCTGGTCCTACGTAATCTATTCGGAACAATACAAGAGGATCAGATGAGAATGGTAAAAACGTATTTATGTGTGGTCTAAGATGTGCTTGAGTCGACCTACCTCGAATTGAATTTCTCTCTACCATGTTCATCTTGTAAAAAGTAATTTCCCGCAATAATACTATCAAAAAAGTATACAACAGAATTGTCCTTTTTTGAAATAGGATTTTGCAATTGAGTACTCAAATCACATGGGTATATTTCGTGCTCCCAGACACAGAGTTTAGGCCTATATTTTCTGACATTCAACAAGTTATCATTAGCGCACGTACCGATTAATCTTCATGAATCATGAATACTTCTTTTGGACATCAGCGGTTTCTCTTTTTTTCCTGTAAGTAAATTGCAATTTTTACTAGCCTTGTTATGAGTTAGCCTACTTATGATTTTGTACAATGTGATGCTTGATGATTGACATGAAAAATTAAATAATGTCTTCAAATTGTATTCATATTTGGTTAATAGCCTAGGAAGGCATAATTTGGACTTCTTCTTGGGGTAGCCTAAGTATTTAAAATGGTTTATTCACTTCTAGGCTGCACTATAAACTTGTAGAATATAGTTGTGTTAAAATATGATTGGTACATTTGATATGAATTCGTATGCATAGTCAAAGAGACAGGCACGTTTGTGCAACGTCCTTCTCGGCTCTCTTCTGCCATCTTGCGTCGTTTTGAGTGACATGCAACCAGATAGTTGCATTAAACGTCCACTAGTAGGCTACCCATGAGGTCGGTGGAAGAATTCTCCTTCAAGGGGGATTGTGCAGAGACCGCACTCACAAACCAAATATACAAATCTTTAGAACGGGATTTGACATCAAATAGAATAAAGAGAGTTAGAGAAACGATACTTTACACAGACAGAAGCAAATTTCTTGGTTTTGTCCTCTTTCACGGTCACTTAAGGTCAAACGCGATCTTGAAGCGAGAGCTTCTGATTAGAGAACGGCCTAGTGTTTTACGATTCCGAAAAACCCGGCGGTCCTTCCCAGTGACGACATCGGCTGCTCGTTTTACAGGAAGGCTCTTTATTGAATTGTTCTCGCCCTGATAGGCACCCGGGACATTGAGCGTGTGTTCCCAATCTTAATTGTCTGTCGGAGGCAATACAGTCACTGAAATACATATCTATAAAATCCTTCACCCTTGTCCAATGATCTAGATTGGCTGTCACCTAATATATATGAATAAAAAATAAAACTCAGGAGGTATTGGAAAATACTTCTTCGCATTGTGCAATTTTGGTTCCATTTTGAGAAGTAGGCCTATATGCCTACATGCGTTTTGCATGATTTTGAATTAATCAACTGGCTTAGTGGCTTCGTTATAAATATCAATGTTAGTCAGTCCTAGTAGTTTTTAATTCATCCATCATGAGATCACGGGTTGCCTATCGATCAACTTTACATATCGATGTTTGATTGCTAACACAGGTGCTGGTAGGGCCTACTGCCATGTACAGTAGACTATACAGTGTCTAGTTCTTCATAATTCTTCATTGATGTTTAAGTGTGAGACAACACTTCCCAACAGGTTAAACATGACTAAAACACAGTTTCCATTCAGAATGCAGTTTATTAGATATTGGGCCTTTGTTAAAATAAATAGCATGTACATGAAATATACTGCATGCATGACAAGTAGGCAGAGTGGAAACCAAGGAAAATACTTTATGAATATGCTCTTAACAGCGTGTTTATTTCATCACAGGCTTTTTCAGGCTGAAGTAATAACCAATCAACGTCTCCGTCTCCCGGATTCCAGAGGGATCCTGAATAAAGGTTCTTAGTGGACCCATCATTGCATCTTTATCTCCCACTGCAGAGGGGCACAGCAGAACAATACATCTAACGGCTGTGGACTGATAGAGAGAATGGAACAATGATGGAAAGAGGAAGATTTTTGGATGACAGTGAAAGTGCCCTTGATAAAATTGTGGGTTGAATTGAAAACCATGTCTATTGTGGTCGGATGTATCAACATGTGGAAAGAGAGACTCTGTACAGAGTGTCATTGTTAAACCAGATTTTGACCATATTAATTGGATTAATATGCTAATTGCAAGCAGACCATCAGTGTTTGGGCCAAAAGTGTGTAAGCTAGTTAATGTGGTTGTGCATCAGCAGTTTTTCTCTTGTTTTGTCAGTCACTGACAGTCACTCAATTAGCCATGTCAGCTTCTACATTTTAGATTGATAAGTTAGTCTAGCCAGTTATCTAAACTCTTAGTAATCATAGCTGAGTACCAACCGGACATGCAGGGCACGTGCCCAAGGGCCCTGACCTCCAGGGGGCCCCATTGATTTTGTTAGTCACTCTCACTCATGGCATAAGTCATGGCAAAAGGTGTAGAATTGCAGGAAATTAACTTTAAACGTACATTGTTTTCTCTGCTGTCACAAAAAATGACCCCCCCCCCAACCAAATATCGCTTAGGGCCCCCAAAAGGCTAGAACCGGCCCTGGATGGAGTAGACAAACACATTCTGTGATGAGTCTGCTTTTCACATTTGTTCTTGTGTAAAACAATGTTTGTTTGTTAATCTCCATGGACAGTCTGTATACTGTGTCCATCATAGGCCCCATTATAGACAGATGCTGCAGTGAAACTATGTCTGTATCTGGGTATTTGTGATTAAAGCTAGTATCCTTAGTTGCTACATCCATTTTTGGACTTATAAATTGAGGATATATACCCATTGATTCTTGAAGAATACAACTAAAAATGGTTGTATCCCACCAGAAGCCAAAATATAAGCTTGTTTTACTCCAATGTTTGTAAACAATGTAAATGTAAATAAACACTGTATAACTTTAAAACATGGTTACAACAATCATTTTTGATATTATGGATGGTCAGTCCTTGCCTCCATAGCTCTGTCTATGAATTTGATAGTGGTTACATTTCTCCAGGCACATCCCTGAGTTTTTTTTTACTAAAACAGAGTAACAGCTTTTATTGTTTCAATTAAGGATTCTAGCTTTAAATGGTGACAACTGTATCAGTAATGTCGCAATGAAAAGACAGAGTGATTCTCACTGCCTTGTTGTTTTGGGGTAGACACCAGTACTCTCCACTGCAGACCTTTGCATACATAAGTCAGCTTTTAGTTTTCTTGCACCTTATTTGAGGAACAGTCTTCAAAATGTTCTTACAGGGGATGTTCTGGTGCCTCTATGGCAATTCAGAACGCTGATTGAGGACCCTATTACTGATGAATGTGTTTGTTTTTTATGACCGTGTTTTTCTGCTTGCATTTTTGTATTTATATTGATTTGTGTATTTTCTGTAATTTATGTCATTCAGGGCTCATCTGTAAAAGAGACCTTGGTCTCAGTTTGACTCACTGATAAGATTAAGGTTAAATAAAAAGAAATACAGGAGTCAAAGTTAGGCAACACTGTCACCTTCTGGTCATTGAATAGTATTGCACACCGAAGGCAGACGTTTTCTCCAACTGTCAAGTCTCATTCAGTTTGCTTGGTTAACAGCATTTCAACTCAAAGTATTTATGCAAAAGCATAGCTCTTTGCTCTTTGTCCATATATTCGTGGGATAAATAAGATGGTTTCAACAAAATCTAAAATACGGAGCAATTTTGAAATACACAGCGTATTAATAGGAAAGACTTAGATTGAAATCATCTCATTTTGATTGTGCTAATGGATGTCTTCAATGCAAATGTTATGGAATTAATCCATAGACTTTTGAAAGGATAACTCATCATGCAATACAAATGATTTAAAGCTGTTCTGAAATCTACTTATAAACATGCAATTAAAAGAAACAAAAGCAGTCTTATAACACCCCATTACCAAGAAGCAAGCAACTTAACAATAAATAAATAACAAATAACAATCAATTTACCCGTCTTCTTCTCTCGCCTCTCCTCGTTTTCGAGTTATGACAATAGTCATTATGATAATAATAGAAAAGAATAACGATGATAACAACAATAAAGATGATCCTTAAAAAAACTGTCAACAATACTGCTAACAACAACAACAATGCTATTATTGTTGTTTTTAAATTGTAATATTTATCACAACAATACAACACGCCTGCTTCATGCTCTAAAACCTATTGGTGACTAGATGCAGGGTATTGAAGTATCTCGGTCCTTGCAGAATGTTGTTACTTTGTTTAAGTTCTGTTTGAAAATGATGAACTACATAGCACTATAGTATATAATATAATGTTCTTAATGTGTGACACCCTGCATTACGCACAAGGCAATCTATTCCGTGTTGTTTCGTTTCCCCCTTCTTGTTCAGCTTTTTAAATATAAAATGAGGATTTCATATTGAACGACTACTCTGCACTTCCATTCATGCGTAAGATGCCAAAATGGTCATCTGCCAGATAAGACTTGTTAAAGTTCAAATGTGCCATTCCGTTTCTGGTTTACGGCACAGGAAACGTATAATTGTTAGCAGAACTTGCATGTGAGTTTGTCCATGTCCGTATGTCCCAAAGTTAACCACTTACTGTCGTTCCCACTGGGCACAGACGTCAGTTTAACGTGTAATTTTCATTTACATTTGGTTTAGTTGTCAACTAACTTGAATTTAACGTGAAATCAACAAAACACGTCACCATGTAATTCAATTTAGGTTAAAAGTTGGGTGAAAAAAATATGAAATTTCCTTACATTGATGATTTTTTGCAAATCCAATCAGTTTTCCACGTTGATTCAACGTCATCACTTTATTTATTTTTTTATTAATGACGTGAAACAACATTGATTCTACCAGTTTTTGCCTAGTGGGTTATTTCTCTTGTCTTTTGCACGGAGGATGCTAGATCTATTTCTAGATAGTCTTTCAAAAGTGTGCACCGCTGAAGATTTTTACAGTATTGAAGGTAAAGTTTCAGTTCTAATAGCCATTTTTTTGTATCTATTGCGTGAGTAGTCGAAACGAAGATTAACAGAGGAGATTCCGAATTCGCCCCCCAAAAAAGTGAGGTAGGTAAGCACACCGGAATTTTTTTTAAACTCCAATTGCCATTATTTGCCATAGTCTGGCCATGGGCCTAGCCTACTATGCTATATGAATTGTTTCAACCCTTGACCTACGAATAGGCTACTGATTTCGTCTATACCAGACAAACAGGTATACCAATACCTGTGTTGGTAATTTGGCAAAGGCCCCATGCTGTAAAATATTGACTCGTTTTCTGTTGAGGAAGCAGTGAGTAGCACATAGCATATGAATAGCGATTTCCAGTAATGTAGCCCATGCACTCAACTCTTTAGTGCACGTGCTCGACCTTCCAACCTCAAGGTTAGACTTTTGCATTGTGCTGATTATAAGATATGCAAATCAGCTCGTTATAATATGGTTTAATTCTACTAATGCACTATTTTACTATCCTCAGCAAGCAATGCACTCACAATTCTATTTTCATAAAAACCAGTCGTTTTTTTATATAGATAACGACTCGTGCATGCATGGACAGCCCCGTGGGTTTGTCTTTTAAAAAAAAGCCCAGCATTCCAGCTTTGAGAGGAAATATCTGCATACGATCGATCCCATTACCTTCCAGAGCAGCTGCATAGTATTTAGAGCCTTTATCAGTTGTAAAACTTTATAGCAATCTGGGGGCTCCGTAGTCATGAATACAGTTATACGAGTTTGGCGGTCGTTAGTCTCACCATTTGGAGAGCAATTCTTTGTGATTATGAAAAAGGAATGTTCGGAATATGTAAATTGTCGTTCCTTCGTTGCACAAAAAAAAGACGGGTCTAAAATTGTACTTTGCATATAAGATAGTCTTCTATCTGGGCTCCTAGGACATGGCCATCATTCCAAGTCCCCCACAAATGTTTAATTGCTTTAGTGCAGCCCGCCAGACAAAAAGTAAACAGCCGCATGAGACTGGGGTTGTCAACGTCAAAACTGCAGTGTCTGGAATACAAACGAGGCCAAAGGCCCCGCCGGAAACGATTGGATTAGTTTTTGCAAAGGAAGATACAAATTCGTTTGGTTTTGGATCAAGAGGCCTATAATTTTAATCCAAGGATGTTTGTCATACGTCAATATCCTCGAAGTCTGGTAAGCTTTGGTTACTTTTTTGAGTGTAGTTTTACTGTAGGCTAATACGTCTTCCCATAGCGTATTGTTGTTATTATTTACCATCCCATGGGGCAGGCTTTACAGAAAAATATGGGAGCAGTTCATCCCACGAGGCTACGTGTGCAGTCCAAGTTAAAGCTACATTGAATGATGTAGCGTAGGCCTATATAGAATATAAACAATTTAAATATATGTGACGCTTTTAAAGTTGTATAGACAGACCTATGTTAATGACAAATGTGCAGGCCTATGCAATACTAACGCCGTAGCCGTAGCAATGGTCGTTCTGCGCCCATGCAAACGTTTTATACAACCTTCTACATCTTTTTCCGTTTTAACGTTGTTTTTCTTCTAATATAGGCTATATTTTCCTCAGACACGGTGCTTATGTATTCTTCTGTCGAAGTCTGACCTTAACATGTGTAGGCTAATAGACTTTATCATGAAATATTAGGCTATCAGTTTGCAATAGTGCTTTTGTTGACCAATGTGTTTTTTAACAAAACGATTACCTGCAACGAATCTGCCATTTCTATCGGATGGATATTATTATTTGTTACTCGATTGGAATGTAGGCTAGTTATGTTTCTTAGCCATGTGTTTCATCTGTATGAAATATGGTTATAGCATACGGGCATTTTAGTTTTGATCAGTTGGCTAGTCTATAATTTAGTGAACTGTAAGAATTAGGCTACATATTTATGTATTAGTTGCACGCAGTCTTTGTTGTCTGTCCAAAGCCAACATATGGTATTAGTTAGCCTGTAAATGCAGTGCACCAAGAAAGGTGTATGAACCTCTAGGCCCTATAAATTCACAATAATATATCTGTACCCACAATTCAACGTGTCATGAGCCCTTCGATAGATTCAACTGTACAGTGACATCTGGAGGCCACAAAGGATGTTGGCTCGGGGACATTTCCAAAACTTCTAATTTCCCTTTGTTTTAGTAAACCTCGTTTTTAACTATAACATTTACTTGCATTCAGCAGTATCGGTATTCTCTGACAATTTCCAACATGCATATTGTCCCTTAACCTTTTTTTTCTTCGTCAAACCTTTCACATCAATGCTGTAGACTACTCCATTGATTGGGCCTTGTTGAATGAACACTAGGCCTGCCTATTTAGGATACATATTTTGCGCATACCTGGCACCAAAGAGCACGTATAATTCTATCTTTGAGACATACAGGTGTTTTCATTTGTTTCTTAATTCAGAATTTACGCACGTGTTTCGAAATGAAACCCTCCATTTGTTTTGTACACTGCTGCTACTCGCTGTTTATTATCTACGCATAGTCACTTCACCCCTACCTAGATTACAAATTACCTCAACTAATCTTTACCCCTGCACACTGACTCGGTACCGGAACCCTCTGTATATAGCCTCGTTATTGTAATGTTATTGTGATACTTTTTGTTATTATTTTTATTTTATGTTTTACTTTAGTTTATTTGGTAAATATTTTCTTCAACTCTTCTTGAACTGCACTGTTGGTTAAGGGCTTGTAAGTAAGCATTTCACGGTAATACTTGTTGTATTCGGCGCATGTGACAAATAATGTTTGATTTGATTTAGATTTTTTTTAAACATACCTGCTATGCCAGCTGTTTTCTTTGGCCATATTGCCTAATGCAGTAAAATGTTGCTGCTTAAAAAATACAAGACTATTACAACTTGAGGCTTAGTTGTAACCCTGATTATGGGCCATGACATGTAATTTCTTGTAATTTCAAACATGTAATACTAGATAGCCTATATCGAAAATTCTACAGTTCGTTTTTTACTTCAGCTCGTTCGTGTGCCCAGAATAGGCCTATCCTCTAACCAAATATGAAAGACAGTCCTGCATTAAATTGTTGTTTTTATGCCATATTGAAGTGTCTGTAGGTGTGACTGAAATAGTACTTTGCATAAATGAATAAAGCAATTTCACCACTTTTTAGGAATGTGTGTGACGGGTACTTTACATTTATTTAAAAATGAAAACAATTGTAGATTTTCACTGTGTTGCTAAGAAGGTAAGAACATTATAACTACTGCTGTTAGCTATAGGCTTTAGTTGTTACTATTGTTATCACTGTTGTATTATTACTAAACAATACAGCGTTAAAATACATTTACAAGATTAATCCTTATATATTTGATCCATTGTTGGAAAAATTCAAGATTGTCTGTAAAGCTGGGGGGTTTATGTACAAACAATAAACAAAGTTTACAGAATATAAATAATCAACAGCAATGACTCATTAGGTTATAAGGAGCCATGGCTAAGGTACTGTATATAACCTGTACTAAAACACAAATAAGTGTGTGATTGTACAAAGTATGAAGTAATCAACCATTTAAAATAAGATATGAGGTCATAATGTCTGTGCATAATGATGTAAGTGATAGGCTATTGCTAGGCGTGCATTTGAGCTAATAACTCTTGCGATGTATATGACATTGCTGCACATTTCGTCGAATTTATAGGCATAAATCTGACTGATAAACTTGCCATTTTAACAAAGGATTGTAGCCGAAGCGAAACGCTGCTTAATTTTGACAACAGGTTTGAAAGCTTTAGGAACGGATATGAATATGCTCATACAGCTTGGAATAGAGACAAGCCAGGCGTAAATATATTATTAAACCGAGTGAGTGAATTACACACTGTGTCCAAAATATAATTTAATGCAGATATTCCATCTAGCAGTGAACAACATGTCAAAATCTCTGCCATTTTGAAAGCCATTTTGAAAACAACTCTGCTACTTCCATTGACACATTGGCGATATGCATTTAATTTATTTAAAGATAAGCTATGGCTATATGAGAATGGATAAGAAATCTGCAACCTATTACAGAAATCAATTAAACAGGAAGTTCTGGCAATAGCAGATTTAGGCGCTTGAATTAACCAGCACCGCAAGGGGAGGAGCCTGCACGTGAACCCCAGACGTTATTGGGTCCCTTGCAGGAAGCTGCTCGCCAGACTCTTTTCGCGAAAATATGTCCTAGCAATGTCATGCTCTGAGAGATTCGTTTTCACGGCGTCCTTGGTTAACTCTTTCGTGGACTGCCGTCCAAAGGAGCCCCCCTCATTCGCCCACCCTCACCAGCACGCTGCCCGCTCTGACCCGGACTGCAAAGTCCAACATAACTGGGGTTCCGTGCCAAACACGGCCATACCCGGGACAATGAACCAGCACCAGCCGTTGCAGCCGCAAGAAGCTATGGCTCAGCCTCGATACCAATACCACCAGGGAATACTGAACTGGGACGAGCCACACTTGAGTCCGGTCCGGGTGCCGCAGGTCAGTGCGTGCCCTTACAGCGCGTCAAACAGAAAAGACGACTCCTCCTATTTGCTCCTGGAACCGGACAACCACTCAAAACCGTCACCGGACGTGTCTGCCTTCACCAGACTAATGTCAGAGATGGGCTCCATGACGGGCGGTTCTGGTCCAATTCAGGGCTACTTCCGCCCGGAGCAGTCATACTCCGGGTTCAAAGTCCAGGAGTACAACAACAGCGTGCACGGCTTGCCCACGACCAATCCACCGCGCGCTCCCCACTCTGTCTCGAGCCATTTGTACCACTTGAGCTTCCCGGTGCTGCCATATCCAGACACTGACATCAAGCGCGTTATTGATGACTTAGCGCTGGGCAGCAGTGAGTGTCCAGCCCAGAGAAGCGACAGCAGCAGCACCCTGGCCAGTCAGACCAACACGGAAGACTTAGTCATAGGTTTACGGCGAGACAAGCCCCCATCAGACTTACCCAAGGGCGATAAAGGTCCCAGACAGGAGTCGCAAGGTGGGTAAATGGAATGAAAAGTAAAAAAAAAAAAGCTCTGAAAAGATAGAACGCGACCATGGCAATAGCCACAGGAAAACGTGATTCAGTCAATCGAGACAAGGTGATTTTTATTTTTACTAAGGCTGTTAAAGGGAAGAGAGAGAGGAGAGGACAAAGGGAGCCATTGCTCAAAATTAATTTATTGCACGGAACTACCCTGCCAGGCTAAATTGCACTCAATTTTACTGTGCGCTCCTTTGAACATCAAACCAGCGGAAGTCTCCTTTGTGTTTAGGGACAGTCATCTAGGTGTAGCCTACAATTGACTGTGGGCCCAGGTTTATGTGAGGGTAGGCTATAACCGTCTCACAATAAAATGTAGGCTAAAGCTAATGCTAGCTTCTATTTGCCTGTTGCAATGCTAGATGCTATAGCTAACATGTATATAGTTTCGTAAAATGAGCACAGAGATGCCATAAAATATCCAATTTAAAAAGGGGGTCATGTAACACGGACGTTAACCAATGAACCAAATATTCACATATTTCAACTCGGGTTGTAAAGTCATCACGGATGACAATATTTGCCATTGAGTGTTCAAAATGACGTAATTTTGTTCAAAATAATACTTTTCTTTACAACTATAGCATGTTTGTCAATAGTAAATGTCGAAATAAGTTGTCCAACGGCATTTGGCATATTAAAAATACATTGTCATTATAGGCCTAGTGAAACCGATTAATGGGTCAACAACAACCCATTTCTACTTAAGATTTTCAATGAATTTGTTCAGTTTTGTGTGAAATCTTCTGATTTCTATATCCTACTCAGAATAGAGCTTTGTCATATAATGATTTACGGAGTAGGCTAGCATCATTTAGCCTAACAATAGCCTATGCCTCGCTGTAAGCCTACACACCATTCACATCATCTTCTACATTCAGATAGACTACTACTTAGCTTTTTGTCCATTTACAAATGAAACATAGGAAAATATTGAGATGTGTCATAGATTTGATGGAGACATGGGTCTAGCATCGTTTTTTGTTTGACGTATGGGTTGCTAGGCTAATTGAATTTACTCCAGTATGCGCAACAGTCGTTAAATTCAGTACCATACTTGTAAGACCTATTCCTATGCCTCTCCTATGCATGTGTAGTCCTACAAAATGTCCATTTGTCCTTTTGATAATACTTTGTTCTTTTGATAATACCCTATTCATGCCCAAGTAGAATGTAAGTCGTTTTAGCTAAGGCCTACGTGATAACAAACCCAATCAGTGAATTGGAGGAGAAAATAGAACACAAAACAATTGTACTACATATCTCTCTCTCTCTCACACACACACACACACACACACACACACACACACACACACACACACACACACACACACACACACACACACAGGGGGAGAGAGGCATACCATGTGACATTATATTCCGTCATAAACTGAAATTCTCAGCCAGGTAATGCCCGCGGAAGCATTTTAGAAATGTGCATATCCTGGAACAGAGAATTTGCGTTCTGCCAGTCTACCACTAAATACATGTTTTGTCTTGTTTTGACAGAGGATGCAACATTCAAAAATGATGCAACCTGTGGATGGCTGTGGGCGAAGGCGGGGAGGAAGAAGCGCTGTCCTTACACCAAATACCAAACACTGGAGCTGGAAAAGGAGTACCTCTTCAACATGTATCTGACTCGCGATCGCCGCCTGGAGATCGCTCGCAGTGTCAACCTCACTGACCGTCAAGTTAAAATCTGGTTCCAGAACCGCCGCATGAAGATGAAGAAGATGACACGGGAACACAGAACCAGGGACTCGGTCACACATTTCCCCATCTGATTCCCCACAAACATGGTGCGCAGAGACAGGCCTACATGGACGTGACTGTGTGCAGGAGCACGGGATGACGCAACGTCAATAATAGGATGGACCATATACTTAAGGATGTAGTAGAGGCCCTGATCTGAAGGACGGCCTGGATGAAAGTACTATCTATGTCCTATACACTTTGCATGAGGATATAGTGGCTGTTACCAGTTAACGCTTGAGTTTTTCCATGAAGGAGACGTATCGGGAAGCTTTTTCTTTCTCCATACCCCTGTCCCGCAACACCCTTCATAAAAGCACTTTATTTGATTATTGTCTTGTAGTTGTTTCTTGATAGCTCAATAGAATGATTGCAACGTTGCTTAATTTGTATTTTTGCCAGACACAGGCTACTGTCTTGAATCGAAGACCATTGTTTACTGTTCATGCTAGGCTATGGGAAGCCAATTTGAAAGGATCACTTTATTTATAACGTAAGCACTATTTTATTTATTTGCGGACGCAATTCTATTTGTAAGCTCTGAAAAATGTGCACCAGTAAGCACAATATTTTGAACTTCAATTTTGTAAAATAGGAAGGATTTAAAACATTAGTTCTTGTTTATACGGAGTCCTTTTTCAGATAGCTTGACTTGAAACAAATAATGTGTTGATTACAATAATGCATGATTGGATGTATAAAAAAACAAAAATAGTTTTCTAAATGAGAGCATTTGAATTAAAGGTTACTCTTTCCGTGAAAAAGGGAAACGTTTCCTTACGCACATGAGCCCTTGACGTTCCAAAAGGCAAGCCTGGGATAGAATATATATTTTTGTCTTGTATTATCAATGTTTGTTTTGATATAGTTTCGCCTATCACTTCTGCTTGAATAAATATTCCCCAGTTCCCATATTTCTTAGTTTGAAACGATATGTGTAGATAGATGGAGAAAAACATACAGCTGCTGAAAGAAATATTTTTCCCCCCTATTACATTTAGTGTAATTGTTGGGTACACCCCATTGCAACAATTACTAGTTCTAGACAACTATTACCACCCTTAGCCCATCCCTCTTCCTAGTAGCCTTCTCCTACCAGGTCATATGAGCTCCTGTAATGTGATTATTCTTCCTGTAATGATGATTGTAATTGCTGTAACTAGTATTATTACGCTAGTATTTGTGGTTTGCAGTAGCCTAGTTGCATGGCGTAATTTCCTTATCCTAACAAGCAACGTCAATGCATATATTTGGTTTATGCAAGGTCTAATTGAAAACAATTTAATCTGATTTAGGAGTGATTAATTGTAAAAAGGAATAATGTAAAAAATATACTTTTTTTGAGTTTAGCCTACATTTGTCTTGTGAATTTAACTTTATTTCCCCTTTTTTCACTAGCTGGGTTCAGTGGCCACCATTTACTGTAGCCATCCTTCTGAATTCAAAATACATTCTTTTTCCCCCCCCTTTTAAGAAAAACAGAAGCCAAGTTGCAGATGCCAGAGTTTCCGCTGCTGATGTGCGGGTTGTCAGCCAACACACAGGCCAGTCGTTCACGTCCTCTGGGAACAGCGTACATGCATTCCACATAGAATTTCCTCTTATTTTTGTCTTCCAGATTGTTAGAGATTGGTCGAGCTGGAATTACGACCTGGTCTGTGGCATTTATAGGCTAAAAATAAGAAGCAATATATAGCCTTATGCCAGATCATCATGACAACCATTGCACGTAGGAAAAAACTAATAACATGCGTGTATTTAGTGTGTACATAAGATTATTTAATCCCTACTGATTCAATTTTTATCTAGATGTATGTATTCATTCGACGTGA
Organism: Salmo trutta; assembly: GCF_901001165.1. Classification (NCBI taxonomy): domain Eukaryota; kingdom Metazoa; phylum Chordata; class Actinopteri; order Salmoniformes; family Salmonidae; genus Salmo; species Salmo trutta. The sequence goes on along the minus strand of NC_042988.1, from coordinate 9,717,861 downwards.
TTGACGTGATCTATGGTTTCATTCTGCATGTACTTTCTCTGATATTGTTTGAATATGAATATTTGATGGAAAACACATGCCGCAACTTCCCCACACTGGACACCGGATATACAGCTATTGGCCTTTTATCTCGAAAGGAGACTGTGTAGCGTCTCCTGCTAGCATCGCCATGTTGAAGAGCGCACGATTTTAGTGACGCTGTCTGCCGCCTCCAGATTTTATCAGGGGCAATTGACAGGGCATTTATTGTAGACTCAGGAAGTCAGGGTAGCAGATGTGTCCCAGGGATTATAGTACTGTACTTTTCACTACAATATTATTGCCTGGTATTGTGGCTAACAAAGACGTCCTAACGTGCGTTATAGGCTTGTGTGTGCATGATTGAAATAGCATGGGCATGCTACTTCCTCTCCTATTCTTTATTCCTACTGTATTGCAGTTTGTATCTTGTCTCGTTTTCTAACTGCTGATCACTTCAGTAGGCTAGTGTATTATGGAATAAAGGCTACAGTTTTGTTTATGTTATTCATATTGCGGAACGAAGAATAACGTTTATGGATGGTCATCCACATTTATAAGGTATGGGAACTTGTCCAGTGGCTCAGCCAGGTTCTCTGAAGGTCTTTGAAGAGAATATGTGAGACGAGCTGTTGTGTGATTTAGGTAGTTTCAAGTTGTTGGGCTGGACGTGTATCACAGGAACCTGAAACTACCTGAATTACTCCAGTACTGCACATCAACGCTCGTGCGTAATGGACGAATGCAACAACAGCGAGAATACGTCGTTTCCACATGTCTGCGCACTACCCTACATTTTGTAATTGCATACAAAAAAATGCATTCAATATTATCTAAAATAGTTGTTATTGTTGACATGTATTTCACTCCCAAGAGTTAATTTATTGCACATGGGCGTGTGGAGAGTTAAATTGCTAATTTAGGCCTCCCCCAAAATGCCTGAGTGCACTTGGGTGTGATGAACGCTTTTTCTAAAATAATACATTTTGGGAAGTACAGCAGGCCCAGACGCTGTAAACCATCTCCATTAAAGACACCAGCACCAGACTCTACCTCATGTTCACCCCAGCTTGTTTTTACTTTGCGTCAGGGGCAAGGCTTTCATATAATTTGCAGGCCATTTAATAGCACATTAACATTTACCGTCTACAATACATTTTCTAACTTCTATCTTGTTTTAACTTTGTAATACAAGACAAATATCATTCACAATTTTTACAAATTATTTTCTGCATTGTGAACACAAACTTCTCAATAAAATTCAATGAACAAAAAACAAACTCAGAAGCCATATATGCTTTTGATAAATGCGTTTATTTCTTACAGATAAATGTTACAGCATTACTATTGATGGTATGTACTCTATATACAGTGCCTTCAGGAAGTATTCATACTCTTGACATATACCACATTTTGTTGTGTTACAGCCTGAATTCAAAATGGATTAAATGTATATTTTTTCTCTCCCATCTACACACAATACCACATAAAGACAAAGTAAAAACATATATTCTCAAAAATTTTGCAGATTTATTAAATTTTAAATACAGAAATGTCTAATTTACATAAGTATTCACACCCCTGAGTCAACACATGTTAGAATCCCCTTTGGCAGCGAATACAGCTGTGAGTCTTTCTGGGTAAGTCTCTAAGAGCTTTGCACACCTGGATTGTACAATATTTGCATATTACTCTTTAAAAAATTCTTCAAGCTATATCAAGTTGGTTGTTGATCATTGCTAGACAACCATTTTCAAGTCTTGCCATAGATTTTTTAAGCCAATTTAAGTCAAACTGTAATAAGGCCACTCAGGAACATTCAGTGTTGTCTTGGTAAGCAACTCCAGTGTTAATTTGGCCTTGTGTTTTAGGTTATTGTCCTGCTGAAAGGTGAATTTGTCTACCAGTGTCTGTTGGAAAGCAGACTGACCCAGATTTTCCTCTAGGAATTTTCCTGTGCTTAGCTCTATTCCATTTCTTTTTATTCTAAAAAAAACTCCATGGTCTTTGCAGATGACAAAAATACCCATAACATGATGCAGCCACCACTGTGCTAGAAAATATGAAGAGTGGTACTCAGGACATAAAGTACATTTCTTTGACACATTTGTTGTAGTTTTACTTTAGTGCCTTTTTGCAAACAGGATGCTTATTTTGGAATATTTGTATTCTGTAGAGGCTTCCTTTTTAATCTGTCATTTAGGTTAGTATTGTAGAGTAACTACAAGGTTGATCCATCCTCAGTTATTTTCTATCCCTGAGTGGTTTCCTTCCTCTCCAGCAACTGAGTTAGGAAAAGACGCCTGTATCTTTGTAGTGACTGGATGTATTGATACACCATCCAAAGTGCAATTAATAATGGAAAACCACCCTGGTCTTTGTGGTTGAATCTGAGGGACCGTACAGATAATTATTTGTGTTGGGTAAAGAGATGAGGTAGTCATTCAAAAATGTTAAACACTATTATTGCACACAGTGAGTCCATGCAACTTAACATGTGACTCGTTAAGCAAATATTTACTCCTGAACTTATTTAGGCTTGTCATAACAATGGGCTTTCATTTTTTATTAATTTGTAAATGTTTCTAATAACATGATTCCACTTTGACATTATAGAGTATTGTGTAGGCAGGTGACACAAAATCTCAATTTAACCATTTTAAATTCAGGCTATAACACAATAAAATGTGGGAAAAGTAAAGGGGTGTAAATACTTTTTGAAGGCACTTTCTGAAGGTACATCTTCATATATAACCCAAGAGTTGCCATGAATATTACCACAGGAATGTCTCTGTTGGGGACTTTCTCTTGTTTGTTTTGATGATTTAATGTGAAAGAGTATAGACTTTTTGGACTGGTTCAAAGAGCGAGGCCCTCAGGGGCGTGTGTGTGAGTTCTGTGTTGTGTGTGTGTTTGAGCGAGAGAGATCTGTCATCATGAAACCTAATAACTTCATTAACTTGGTCTGAAGGCGGATTCTTACACGTTCAATGGCAATGAATTTAAAACAGGTTAGGCCCTATCTGCCTTTGCATTCTGCATTTCAGTTGGCATTGAAGCCTATTATCTACTTCCCCAGAGTTAGATGAACTCATGGATACTATTTGTATGTCTCTGCATACATTATTAAGGAAGTTAGAGGTAGTTTCTCGAGCCAATGCTAACTAGCGTTAGCACAATGACTGAAAGTCTATGGTATCGAGTAGCATGCTAGCAGTTACTATAGACTTCCAGTCATTGTGCTAATGCTAGTTACCAATTGCACTAACACTAGTTAGCAACTTCCTTCAAATTGCACACAGAGACATAAAAATGGTATCCATTAGTTAATCTGCCTTTGGGGAAGTAGATAAAGGGTTTCATTGGCAAAATCCTGAAGTATCCCTTTAAGGCTTATCCAGAGGGGGCTCACAGAAAGACGACAGAGTATAACACATGTGCATGTCAGAACGGTCATTAACAGACAGGCCATTAACCTTCAAACTTCCACATCTGTAGTATTATTTCAGCAAAGTATTCACGAAAACATTACCCTTATTTAGACGCTAGCCGAAAAGGCTAAAAGCATTTGCACTTCAACTACAACTTCATGATACTGCGTTATATATATATATATATAAAAAAAAAAAATATAATTATATATATATTATTTGTCATTATATTTTATCTTATCAGGATAGATAATGCAGTCCAATATCTTAAAGGCTGGTACTTTACATTCCACAGAAAAGTAACGCTGATTTATTGTGTCTAGTTATTGCTCAAATGTGTAGGTTACTGTTTACTGCTTTAGGCTAGTAGCAACAATCCCCGAAAGAACCGCAGACTGCATACTATTTAGCATATAGGCTAATATTAGCTGCATGCTATACTAATGCTGAAGCTTCTACTTCTAGCCAATATAGGCCTACTGCTGCTACTACTTGCTTCATATATGACACCCCGTAAGGTTCTATATAGAAGAAAATTGGTTCCAAATAGAACCTTGTATGGAATGGAACCCAAGAGTTCTATATGGGACCATACGGGGGTTCTGCATATAAGCTTTAGGGGTGCCATGTATGAAGCAAGCAATAGAACCCTTTTTGGTTCTATCCAGAACCTTTTTTCTACGAGTGTAGGCTTCTCACAAAACGTATTTGATTAGCTCTCTTGTGCGGAAATCCACTTAAGAGACTTTATGAGTGTCTTTAAACAGTTATAAAGAACCTGAGCATAATCATACGGTATCATTTCATTTCCACGTCACTGGTGTTGCCCATCAACATTATGTGCATATATGCACGAATTGATTGTGAGACTGTGTTGTGCCCATAGCTTTGGAGAGGCTATATGATAGTTGTTATAACTCCTGCCAATATCAGGTTTCTTATTGAAAAGTGAGGGCCTCTGTAGTAGAAAGAAATATCTGATGATGAATTATAAGTATGGATAAATATGTTTGTTTCATGGTTTGTTTTAAGTTGATTTAACCATTTTGTGTTATCAAAGCCTTATTATTGTAACTTGTAGGCCTATCTGCTTACCAATGATTACATTTTGTTCCGATTTCTGTATTTCTCAATTTGCCATGTTAAATTGTATTCGCCAATATGTCTTATCAAAATAAGTGAAGAATAGTCTGAGTCTAATTTGTGTACATTTTTATGCTCGATGCATTATAGTCTACAACAATTAATTAAACGTTGCTCTTTACATTTTTTTTTACATTTCGTGCGGTTTGCAGATCATGTTTTCAATGTTTACTACTCCAATGTATCTAATTAAATTGTTGGCACTTTGCACAGCGGGTATTTGGTGGAGTTCGTTAAATTATCACTGCAACATTCAAGCCAGTGGAAGGCTACATGCAATGCTATTTTTTATTAAATTTTTTATTTAAATTTTATTTAACTAGGCAAGTCACTTAAGAACACATTCTTATTTACAATGACGGCCTAGGAACAGTGGGTGAACTGCCTTGTTCAGGGGCAGAACGACAGATTTTTACCTTGTCAGCTCGAGGATTCGATCTAGCAACCTTTCGGTTACTGGCCCAAATGTATGCAGTGAAAAACATTCAAATCACCTTACAAATGAATCTCATCTACCCAATTCCCTTTTCGCATGTTTTCGTGTTTGGCAATTAGCCTATATTTTTTACCATAACAGCTGTTAGGCTATTAAGTGCTCAATAAATCTGCAGATATATTCGAGTGCAAGGCAAAATTTTATCAGCCGAAGGTATTTCTAAATTGCTGTTCTTTTTGCACTTGATAGAAGTTGTTCTGAAGCTGAAATGCATTAGTTGCTAGCACCAGAGCCAGTGGAAGGCAGAGAGAGCAGTGAAGGCCGAGGCCAAAGCTTTGACCCCCTTGAATGTGACAAGTCATGCACAATACGTGGAAAGCCGCCAGAAATAAATATGAACCGTCTCCAAACCGTTAACTTACGAGTCTTCTTTGCTTTCCCCTGTATCAGTAAAATGGTTATCATCCGCTGGGTTTTTAGAATATCCCGGTGTAGTCTCATTAGTCTCATTTCTTCCGTGTTTACTTTTTGTGTCTGAGTGTGAAGTGAGCGTTTTTGTCAGTGGCAGGAATGCTACAGCAGAGTCGTTTACGGTCCCCGCCACAGGCGATATATCAGGTCTATAAAAATCAAAGCTGCCTGATGTAGCATTTTATTATAGTATTAAACGACCAAAAAAGTTCAAGTAGTTTCTTCTATAAAGACAGGGGATTGGCACGCAGTAGTGTTTAATGCGCTCGTTAAGAAACATGACTGTTAATCTGCCAATAAAGCACGAACATAGACGTTTCCTACACCAGAGGAAACTCAGACGGAAGTTTGAAGAAAACAAACTAATAAAGGTCTAAAACCTGAAGATTTGAAACATTAAACGTGATAGGCAAGAGAGATGCATTTGATTTGATTTGACATCCAGAGATGAAAGTGATAGAGACGGCGCCTTAATAGTATTGTGATGTTACTTTGATTCTGATGCTGTACTGGGCATTCATACACGTAATATATTGGATAAGGCTTATTGTATTCAATGGCCTTGTTCCATAAAACGCATGCATGTATCAGTTTGATTAAGAAAATAATGTGGTCGCTTATTTGTCGTCCATTGTTTCCAATATGCATTTATAATGTCCTTGGGATCCATAATTTAACGGGATATTTCTACGACAGCCTACAGATACCCACATATATATGGACGCACTCCCATTTTGCATATTGCATAAACAAGACAATTTATTTAGAGAGGAAAATATGTACAGTGCTAGGAGAGGTGCAGCCCCTTGGCGGATTGATTTACGCCCCATTGACGCTTTATCAGGGTCGTGAAAAAAGTCTGACCAATCATTTCGCTCCGAGCGCACAGCCCCAGCAACCCAGCTCTACTTTGTTCGTGCGCTCGTTGAAGGGGAGTCGCGTAAAAAAAACGACTTCTGTCCTACATGTTTTGAATTCAATGAACCGTGTTTTGTATAATGTCCGAGAATGTCAATTTCTGGAACTCTGAGCAACTATTATGTGGACTCTATAATAAGTCACGAGAGCGAAGATCCGACTTCAGCCAGGTTTTCCAATGTACAGTATTCCAACTCCAGACAACCGGGGGGACATGGCGAGCATCCCGAATTCCCCTCTTGTAGCTTCCAGCCTAAACCTCCCGTTTTTAGCTCGTCCTGGAGCCCTTTCAGCCCCCATGCCTCCAATGGCTTACCAGCGGTTTACCATCAATACATCCCGACTCAGCCCGTGCCTTCCACCGACACCCGATACATACGCACTTGGCTCGACTGCGCTCCGCGCTCGGAATCCCTCCCCGGGCAGGGACAGGTCAAGATGGAGCCGCTACTGGGACACCTCGGGGAACCCCCCAAAATCGGTGGACACGAGTACATTTTGGAATCCTCTTCGGCAAGAGAGATGAATTCCAGCCAGGGCTCCGGATTCGAGGACAATAAGGATATTTGTGAAGTTAGCGAAGACAAAGACGGGCCAGATCAAAGTAAGTTATAAAACGAGGAAGTGAACAGTCTGTAAAGCTTTTAATGCTGTCATAAAACAGGAACAAAGAGATTGCGAGTCATAGATTCTCACTACCAAATCTGGTCCCGTAGTGTGCGTCTAACTTACTATGTATGTTTACGTTAGAATTATTATCATACATTTATACATACATCAGGTCAAGGTATGGATGATACTCTGTTTTTAGTGCGACATTTCACGTGCGCGGCTTTCTGCGCTGTCCTGCTTTAGTTTTGGGGACCAACTGGTAGTGAATATAATTTTACTGCAGCCCTTTTCACACTGAGTTGTGTAAGTTTTGGCACACAGTCTCTGAGAACAGGTTCTCTGCGCTCAATTGCACTTTAGTGCAGTTCATTTTGTCAGCAGCTTGTTTTAATCTAGTAATAACTGAACAACACCTCAAGAAAAACGTCCCTCTATTGAACTATGTGCCAAGAGTCTCTCCAATGCAAAATTAGGGGTTACCAGGGCAAGGCCCTCTTAACTCTAGTCGATATTTTAGTGTAAATATCCTCTCTAAGGGGAAACGTGCTTTTGTTTTATTCACGTCTGGTGGCAGTAGTCTATTTATAGACGTTTAATGTCGCTTAGAAGGTGGAGTGTGGGGGATTGGACTATATGTTCGTTTTTGCAATTATTCTTTTGGCAAAGAAGCCGCATTGACGACGTTTTCTGGAAAGCAAGTTTTATTGATGCCTTTAGGACTGTTGAGTGGGCAAGAGTCTCTCTTTCTTTAACACCAGAAAATGAATCTGAAACATTTTCCAAGTGAGACTCTCAGCTATTTTTATTTTTTTACTAGCAGACTCGTTTGTCTGAGCTATATGACATTTTGTGTAGGATGTTGGTCACTACTCTCAGTTGACTCACTGTTCTAGCCATGCCTATGGTTGCCTTGACAGAATAAAATTAATTTTCTGTCCTTTACCAACACTGCCTCATAAGATCAGGCTGGCTATTAATCAGGCCTGGAGCCGAGCCGGAGTAGAAGCCTATTTATGTGTTCTACTCGGCACAGCACAGTCTTGTTGAAATAGGCTGTGCGTGCTCGCCCGGTAACGTTTTAGTGCACCGGGAAACTGAGAGATATACCATAAATATAGGCTATCTGAGGCCTAACCTTAATTGGATAGGTCAAGGTTCTGACTGATGGTCATTTTCGAGTAGCATGGACTGACGGTGGAGACGAACATTGATTTGAATCCACAAAATGGGTTCACGCAAACGTGAACTCTCTAATGGATGGTGCGCAACAGAATTCCCCTTTGTGTTGCCCTGGGCGGCATTCCAGAATAAACTACGTGCAAAGGCAATGAAGTTGGGAATTACACGTCCCTCTTTGTGCTAGCAGCGGCTCGTGAGTGAAAAAAGTTATTGCCCCTGAAGTTTATTAAGTTATAAGACCAGCCAACATCACTATTAATTGTTGTATTTTGGCTCCCTGGGACAGTTCTGGAAAAAATATATAAAATATGATGCAACCTTATCGTAGAGAAATGCAATAACGAATCTCTCTTGGCATATACGAAAGGTCAATTTCTCAGACTATTAAGGTAAAATTGCAAAGAGACATGATGGTATAACGGTCCGTAGCCATTATGTCTTTCCATCCCAACATTCGTCACAAAACAGACCCCCACCCCATGATCATCCAGCGACAATACCCTCTTAAACGTGCATTGTTGCAGATCATGTCTTTGAGCTGTCTCATAAGTATTTATATGGCACACCTCTATCTCCGACGTGTCCGCCGGCAATGGATAGGTTTACAGGGTTATCAATCATCCCAGGGGGGTTATTTCCTTTCATGATAAAAATAGGATTGCATCATACGATTTAGGATATTGGAGACAGTTGGTGTGGTATTAAAGTGCGTGTCTAGGGGCATGGGCCGATTGGATTTCCCCACATTGGTTACATGTATGTAGCCTAAGAGAAATGACCATGGGCTTCAATGAGCCCAGATTTTTTTTTTTTATCTGTAGAAATGCCCAGATCCATTGGCCAAAGCTATAACCTTTCACATATCCATACGCGTTATCGGATAGCACTGGATGGTTTGTCATGCAGTGACAGGAAAAGCCCCGACTTTGCACGGGATGAATGGCACTAGGTGATTATGTACTTGGGGAATGCGAAGCACCACTTTGCGTGTCACAAAGCCCACTTCTACCTCCAGTGCCCCGGAACAGGTATTGGTGTCCACTTGCAGATGCAATCGTTCCAATGCCATGCCTGAGAGATTTATATCCCCACGGCCTTTTGTGTAATCACGGTATTCTCAGTTTAAGCTTTTCAAGGCCATTTGAATACCATGGTAGCCCGACATGCAGGCTCTGCACAGTGATGTTATACCAAAAGCAACTGTGAAGAAATGTAGATGGGCCTACATGAAAATACATAGCATGCATTCCCGAGAAAGCCACCAGAGAGGAGAGGCGTCTCCACGGAGACATCAAGAAATATTTCCCCTGGAACATTTCCCATAAAAAGGAGATAATCCACTTTCCAAAGCAACCGCATTTGAGGGGGACTGCATTTTTGTTTGGGTTAGCTTCGGTTGACTATAGGTCTCTCATAGTTCGAATGCTTTTGGCTCTGTTGGGGGAGGATAGCTTCTCCTCATAACCACGCTGCGCTTTCTTCCCTAATTGCATTCGGCTGAGGCCTGCTAACCAAGCTGAAGGGTGGAGTGCATTGCAATGATTGGAGGTTTTGACAACGACAAAAAACTACGGCATACGGAGAATCATAGTTTACGAGATAACATCACATTCCAAGTGTTCCATCCATGTAGAGTGGACTTCTCACAACCAGGGTGTGAAGGTCTAGTGGGGTGAAGAACACGAGTACCCTTTCCATTCTCTTTGTGTTTCCCATTTATGATAATGTTATGACAATATTAAAAGACACCTTGTGGTCCAGAATGTACTTTCATGGTGAACATGAAGGAAGAACTCGCCTGTCCTCTAAACCCATTTACAAGACCCACCAAGGTCACATTCGGCCTGAGGGGAGGTGATGGACTACTTTCCTGTCTCCTCTCCTCTGCTCCATTACATTACCGAACACTCTTCCATTTGGAGCAATATGAGACTTGGCTTTTGATATCACTTTAACTCGATTATGAATCGCATGGGCATGGAAATCTTGTTATTACGCACCGATGTTTGTATTTAGTTATGTTATTAGGCTTGCTAGTCTATGGCCTGTTCTGGTCTGTGTTTGTTTGCCCTTTACTAAAGGTGTCCGTCTGACTTTCCCTTGTAGATGACCCCTCTGCCAACTGGTTGCATGCCCGGTCTTCCAGGAAGAAGCGGTGCCCTTACACGAAATACCAAACCCTCGAGCTCGAGAAAGAGTTCCTCTTCAACATGTACCTCACCCGGGACAGAAGGCATGAGGTAGCACGCTCGCTGAACTTGACCGAGAGACAAGTCAAAATATGGTTCCAAAACCGACGGATGAAAATGAAGAAAATGAATAAGGACCAACCCAAGGATTAAGAAAAAAAGGGAGTTATATTAAAAAAACACCACCATCACAAAGAGTCTGCTTTCGCGTGACTTTTTCCTTAAATAGGCATACATGGACTGTCATGGGTAATGTGGGGGTGCAGGAAGCTTGTTTTTATTATTTTCCATATCGATGTGAATAACATCCTCTGACATTATAGAAGTGCAGACCAATAGAGAAAACTCTTATGGTGCTTTGTAGCTGAGTTGGTATAGCATGGCGCTAGTGACGCCAAGGTAGTGGGTTTGATTCCCGGGACCACCCGTACATAAAATGTATGCACGCATGACTGTAAGTGCTTTGGATAAAAGCGTCTGCTAAATAGCATATATTACATTATATAGTAGAAAGGAGGGTGGATTCACGCGGCTCTTTCTCAAGCACTAACTTTTATCACTTATTTATTGCTTTACGCATGACACCAACGCTTCATCAGGAGAGGCATGGAAGTGCTGAAACGTCGGTTTCATGTGGTCATTAATACATAAGAGGAACGGTTGTAGTTAAAGGGAGTGTGCGACCTGCATTTATTCTTATCTTTTAGTTTTTTCGCTCCATTCCTCTCTTCAGCTCCATAGATGCGCCTTAAATAACTGGTCTTTCACGAAAAATACATGATTTTATTATTCGAGCAGCAGTTCCCCAACTCAGTTGCCCCAATTATGTTATATTGTAAATCGATTAATAAGCTAGTGTAAAGGGGTTGGCCCATTATTATTATTATGAGTGTATTATTTATAATTCCTTGTAGAGTCACATCCCCCCAGAGCCCCTTTGACTGGCTCGTATTTAGCAAAATATCAGGGTTCCATGTATTTGTTGTAATCCCTTTAAATACTAACTCAACAGGTATGTGCACACTCTTATATGTATCTCTTTTTTTCTACATGTGCATCATTTTACCTTCAAGTTCCTTGTGCGTAAAAGTGCGTAATAACCTAATAAGGGTTTCATATGGAAAGGTCTATGGCATAGCTCTCCAACCCTGTTCCTGGAGAGGTGCTCTCCTGTAGGTTTTCACACCAACTCCAGTTGTAATGAACCTGATTCATCTTATCAACCAGCTAAATATTAGAATCGGGTACGGTAGATTAGGGTTGGAGTGAAAAGACACAGGACAGTAGCTCTCCAGGAAGAGGGTTGGAGAGCCCTGGCCTATGGGGTATTTATCCTTTAACATTTCCTTGCGTCCAGTGTTACTATTTCGTTGTGTAATTGCTAAAAACATAACTTAAAGAGTTTAAGCCGCTACTGAGAGTAAATATTTTAGACTACTTTGATGTGGAAATTCATCAGGAATACGTGTTTTCGGGTAGATAGCGCGACATGGTATATTTCATTGAAGCAACATGCAACATGTAAGTTCACATTCAACATGGAACCTTGTTCGCGACTGCGATGAAGCCTAGTTTTATATAGTACGGTCTGCCAATATAAGGTCAGTAGACCCGTTGGCCTGTAGCCTACTTGCATTCATTTAATGACTGTGCATTCTAACAGTGGAACGTTTTTAAACATTTACGTGGAAATGAAAGGGCCTACAATAACCCGCCCTTTTACACTCTCTCTCGTTTTGATATATGCCACAAAAAGATTTACTCATATGCGCTTAAATACAGGATATAACATCTGTCGAACAAAAACAAGCCTACATTGTCTAAGAATACAAATGTTTACATTGTTAGCGCATGCCTAATATCATGATGAAATGTAATTTATTTCTTTACGTTTGTGTGTTTTGAAAATGAAATCTATCTAAAGAAAAGCCGTTTTGGGATGGTAATATTTCTAATTGATTGTAAATAGGCCTAGGTGAATAACCTCAATTGTTTTAATCGGAATGAGTTGCATATGTTAAAAATTGGTGTTTTGGGAAATGACATCGGAGTTGAATGAGCAGACGTCGTTTTCCCAGTTTTAGATATTGTTTACATGTTCTTGTCCAGAATGTATTGAGCGTTAACTGATTTAACCGTGTTGTCGATACAATAAGGAATGATCTACTTATTTGGTGTACATGTATTTTTGTTTGTTTGTTTGTTTGTGGGAGTACTTACAAACATCCTGGGAAACTGTTACGATGCATTTTCAGTGAGATATGAAATGGGTGGCGTTTCTGGAGTCGCGCGCATAGCTGTCCTTCATTCTGAATATTAAGGAGCATTAGACCCTATTGTCTCTCCATGCGCTCGAGCCTCGCAGCTTTCATTATAGAGGCCGTCAGGTCATCTCAGCTGGACTCTTCATTTTTAATAACAACAACGCTGTAAGGACCGACTCCAGAAGCTACTAACCCACTCTGTCTTTTTTTTTATATCACATTAATCTCTTGTGTCTCTCATGTAAATTGTATTCAGTCCTGTGTTGTTTACCTGTGAGATAGCACTGCTGATGCTGGATTCGTATTAAAAAAAATAGTTTACATTAGAACAACGTCTCGGCACTTTTTACTGCTATTGATAACTTCATGGAATTGATATGAGATTGAAATGAAAATAAAGCAGTTGTATTTAAGATAGCCAATTCCTTTTAGACAGTGAGAAGGTCTCGAGAGCGCGCGTAATAGGGCGCATATGCGCCTTCTCTGCGTGTGAGTGAGAACAAAACAAGTTTGAGCCTTTTTATACTTCCAAATTCATTTCATCTTTTAGGAGGAGCATGTGTTCAAAATATGTCTCGTGCGCCGGAGCATTTGTCTTGAATTGTACTTGAAGGAAAGGAGTCAATTTGGCCAAGTATGCACATGGTTCCCTGAAGAAGATAGCCCTAGACCCTAACATTCATTAAGATGACCCTATGGCAATGTTTATCTTGAAGTTTTCATCTAATACGTTTATGAAAATTAAAAGTTTTGGTTATGTGTATTTAAAATGTGCCACTCTGGGTAGAACCCGACAAGGGGTTAGAGAAGGACGTGGAATGAAACCAATCGGCTGTGATGTATTGTGCGTGGAAAATACTATTCATGAGGCCTGTGACATATGACTAGTGAGGTAGGTTATGTGAGGTAGGTTATGTGAGGTAGGTTATGTGAGGTAGGCTATGATTCTAAGGCCCATGTTCGCTTTGTTCCAAAGATGAACGCAAAGAAAACTATGATTTTTGAATGCGTCTTTCCAAAAATGGCACGCCCAGCAAATGCCCAACCCTTTGCATAATGAGTCCATGCATTATATTTAACTAAAAAGCAGTCTATTCATGAACTTGGATGAAATAGTTTTATAGATATATTGCGCGTATTTTGGTACAGTGTGGTGCATGATGGTACAATTCATACCCTATATCCTCCTGTAACATCCTATAATAAACTGTTATGCTAAATGTTTCATCGATTTATTTTCAGAAATGGAAAATAACAACATGGGCGTGGAACTCTGGAAACTCAATATAGGCAACATGAGGTTAAATGTACAATAACATTTTTGGGTGTTATTCTCTGAATCCCTGCAGCCTGTAGTAATTAAAATATATCTTGAAGTTCGGGCCAACCAGAACTACTGGCTTGCAGATGTGCAACTGAGACATTGACGTTTTTTGCGTCGCCAAGCATATGTGAATAAAATGCCTATTTCTTCTTAAGTAGGCTAAGGGGTCAGTATTAGTTATTACGGCTTTGTACCACCCAATCCTGGGCCTGTTATGGTATCTTTCAGGAGGAAACAAACAGCAAAGAGGATGTGGACTTTCGTTTGGGGAGGAGGAGATGGGGAAGCCGACTGTCATAAAAGAGAGAAAGAAAATCCAATGCGGTGTGCCGCAATAAAATAATATGACTGCAATAAAACTTTATAGGGTATAAATTTCTGAAGGTTAAGAACTAAACGGCTGTAAAGCAAACACCGGGAGAATGAAAAGTTTCAAGTCCTCCTTAATAACTGTTTCGAGGTGTCGTGGGGTAGGCCTAATCTACGTTCTAGACTGGGGATTTACGTTGTTCCATTGCGTTTGTCGTTTATTGTTTGCTGCGTTTGTTGTTTACGGATTCCACTAGGAGTGGGGGGGTTTGCGTGGCGAGGTCTGTACTTCCAGATGAACCGCCGGAGTCCAGTGTTCTCGCAGCCTCCCTTTGTTTCACTTCCGAGCGCATCCTGGCCGCCCTACAGCAGTGCCATAAAACGCCACAAAAAGATTCTGGCGAGACGTCTGACATAAGGGAACCTTAATCTGTTTACAACCTCGCGCCCAGGCTAGGCTGGCCATTTTGTGGCAGAACCTTACATTGTTAGGTCGTGGAATGGGTTATAATAGGTGGCCAGAGTGCAGCTCTCTTTCTTTTAAAACCCTTGTTTTCCCATGTTCTCAGTTCGTAATTCTGTTGTATGCTCGGATTTTGCAGACATTCATTTAGTAAAAAGGCAAACTCCTGGATAGAGTAAATAAAATGTATCATGGCAATTTTATCATATACCAGACTATCATACCAAATCTGAAATGACTATGATCATTGCAACCTCTTTTTGACAATCATTACCACCCGTCACTATTTGCTACCACTATGAGGCCTACAATTAGACTACCTCTACGACACTTTTCAAAGAAATGACCAGAATTATAGGCTACAATTAGGCCCCACAATAATAACCAGAGATGAACGAATAGTCATAAGCAAAATGTATATTATACTGTCTCTAAATTGCTTTGGCATTTAAATCTCTGCAAGCTACACTTCTCAAATATGTGCATAGTCAATGAATGTTTCTATTCAGATAGATTTTTATTGTGATCAAGATTTTATTCTTTTTTTTGGTTGACAGGTGAAACAAAAAACAAAAACCAACAGAAATTACATAAATGCTCATTTATCCCCCCACTCCGCTTCCAACCCACATGACCTGCTTACTTAAGTACATATATTAAAATAATGACTTTATACTGCCAAGTGTTGTAGTCCATAAGTTAATATTCTCTAATTTTGCACCATGTAGTCGAGAGATCATATGAATACATGTGCCAGGGGTACCCTGGGGGCAGAGAATACAGACAGGGGCTGAGTTTGTCTTCATCTGGAAAGCTTTTTTTGGGAGTCGCAGAACTCATACGGGCAAAATGAATATTATACTGTCTCTAACTTGACTTCTAAATCACGGCAAGCTAGACTTCTCAAATATGTGCATAGTCAATGAGTGTTTCTATTCACATTGTTGATTCTGTTTTTCCATCAACTGGAAAAAGTATGGAAATGATCATTTCCTAGCATGAGCTTGATTCAAAGTTCTTACAAATAAATATTCGGATAATTCTTATTTTCGTTTGAACCATGCACGAGAGGTCGTCGAATATGGTGGAAGCATAATTTACCCTCGTGTTTACACGTCATTCGTTTTAGAAATAATGAATAACCTCACTTGCCATATGATTACAAAGATAAATAAATATTTTAACATTATATGTTTCATTTGTTGTCTGCATATTATCAAATACAATACGGTATGCTTTCTACTAGGTAGATAGCTCATAGTGTAACAACTTAAATGAAACAAATATGTATTATATTATTTTCCACAATATGTAGGCCCATGTTCGGCAGCTAATTATTTCTTACAAAAATACGTTTGTAGGCTACATATAGATATTCCTCAATTGATCATGTGTTGTCAATTAAATAGACCTACATAATTACTCATTTTTAGCAATGTTAATTAAACTAGACGGCATTAGGCCGATGTATAGACTAACATGTATTCAGACTGTCTTCAGACTGAACTAGAGGAACAGCCCTTGTAGCCTATATATTTTCTTATTTCGAAATAAGGCCTATACTTTCACCGTTTAGTTGTGAAATACCTTCATTATGTGGGTGTATGTGTCGTGTTTATAGAATCATAAACTGGTAATAACCTGAAATCCCGGCGGCACACCTAAAAACGGCCTCTTGATGGCGATGTTGGTCCACGAAAGAAAGCCTCCACTGTGTTGTCCGCCTATCCGGAAGTCCTTCGAAAACTCAGACATGCCACTTACACCACCTAAACGTGGGCCAAGAGAACCTCTTGAAGATATTTTGAAGGGCGGCAAGAAGATTAATATAGGCCTAAATGTTTCTCCTGTATTATGGTAAGATTTCAATTTAGGCCTATGTATTTGGATAGTGAAATAGAAGCGCATTGACAATGATTTGAACTATTTGCTTGCTTCTTCAGAAATGTTATTAGCCTACAAATAATTGATTTGCCTTAAAGCACTTATATAGAGGGCACAGCTCCTCTGAAAAGATTATATAGCCTGCTAATTTTAAATAATTTATCTTCTGTTGGTTTAAAGTTGTTGTCCATGACTTTGGGAATAATTATTCAAATCCACTGAATGTTGTGAAGGTTTTTATGATTTATTGTTATTCGACTGCAACATGTTAAACTTTGCAGTACAACTATTATATTCATTATTTTGATCGAGAAACGCTGTTCATATTGACGTTTTTCACAATGTAACGAAATATGGAAACAAGAGTCTTGCTGTAAATCGTCATACTAGAAGAAAAATGCCGCTAAATTGGGTTCAACTCTACATTGGTAACACTTTAGCGCTGTGAAATATGTTTGAATGTACATTAGAACCCCCTGATATGTAAAGGATAACAGTTAATTTCAGTGTAGCTAATTTGAAAGTTTGTTATAATTATAATAGACAGCTAATTGGTTTGGGTTAGAACCTTTATTCAAATTGCAGTACACTCCTTAACGTAGCCTATCGCGAAGGCTCATGCTATATAATATGAACATGGCAGACACATTGTCCTACTGTATGTTGGACATTCACATGCCATATGTTTTATAGTTTTCCAAATAGACGGTAAAAGCGTAGTCCTCATTCAGTTCTTCAGGTCTCCTACGTTAATAATCTGTTTTAAAAATTGCAACGGTTACATTTGACAGTAGCCTAGCAGGGCTATTACTTGCATACGCACACTAGGAATAAAACAATGCACGTAAAATAGATATTTTCTCACTTCATTTCAACAATCCTGAACATATAGGCCTGTATCTTACATAATATCGGAAAACTGCATAACACAAGAATAACAAAAAGTTACAATTCGTTTGGCTTCTACACTACAATGTAAGTCATATATCGGCTAATATAGCCTAACTTAGAAATGTTATCATAATCTTAATTAACTAGGCTAGTTGTCCTAATACTAATTGTGAATAAATGCTCGAAGACACTCCTCCTTGGCTTCGTTTTGTAAATGCAAACTACGCTCAGCCTATTTCTTAAACCAATCGCGTATAGACAGGCCCATATTCTCTTTAAAACTGATTTTAGTCCCAATACTAAGAATATTTTCGTTTTTATGAGGTCATTAACGAACACAACCTTTTCACCAGTTGTCCCCTCGTTAGTTATGCCAGAAAAGACGTCTAGTGGTTAAAATATCAGCTTCTATAATGACAGTCCGTATGGAAAACACAACTAAAATGACAATGAAATACTTGAATATTTCTGTATCGGTGAAATTGCTCCAAGTGAAGCATTTATGGTTTTGGTCGTGGAACCTCATAAAATCCTAACAGCTTTTTTGATGCTAGGTGTAAACAACAAACAGCCTCAGCGTTTATTGCATTTTATAGTTTGTTAAACCATTTACAACCACTTTCTCCATTATACCACGAGTGGCGCGCCTTTCAGACATCACATCTTTATGAATATCATATTTATAAAAATACGATAATCAAAATGTTAAATCTGACTACCTCGTTTGTTCTCAACAAGCCTCAGACGCTGGTGCCGAGGCTTTGACAAGTTGTTTTAGAACTGCAATTACATTTATAGGACTTGTTAAAACTGATACCAATTACATCGTGTACTTTCACAATTTGCCAGGGCGACCCTGACATTTTCGAAAAAGAGGAACCCACCTCGTTAGAATTTAGAAATGAATGAGTAGGCTATATGTGCATCCCTTTAGGTTGACCATTAGCCAGGCTACATGCTAAAAATCAATCTCTTTAAGAGAGGTTTTTAGAGTGGGCACGTTGGGGTGGGGGGGGCGCTCTGTATTTGATCTGATGCGAAGCGGCAGATTTCTCATTAACTTACCCGCTTGAATATATTAATGCGCATATTCTCCCCTCCTCTCTCCCTCGACCCCCCTCTCTTTCCCTTAGTCCCTTGCTCCCTCTCCGTCTCTCTCCCTTTCTCTTTTTCTCCCTTTTTCATTCTCTCACTCCTTCCATATCAGAAGCCCGCAGAGCAGAGCAGTGTCCGTGTGGGATGCGAGAAGCCAATGAGATGAGGACCCGGTAATAGATGCAAATGATCGTGAAAAGACACCACAAAATATGAAACAACTCATTTGCAGCGGAGTAAATCACAGAAAACTGTTTGTGAACTGGCACCTCATACCGGAATTGTGATGCAGGAGCATTTCAGTGGACACGATTTTATGGAATCGGCATGATTGTGGCTCCAGCTATTTAGATTGGGTGTTTTGAAATACAACATTAGTCCATATATTGCGAACTAGCTCGGGTTCTTTTTTTTACCCAAGAACTCGTCAATTGCCTTCCTCTCGAGCGCTTGAGTCTTTCTAATCACAAACAACAACAAAACCAACAACAACAAAAGATGAGTTCATATTTTGTCAACTCTCTCTTCTCCAAATACAAGAGTGGAGACTCTTTACGTCCCAATTATTACGAGTGCAGGTTCGCGCAGGACCTTGGGAGTAGACCCACAGTAGTGTATGGACCAGGCACTGGAGCAACTTTCCAACATCCCCCTCAAATCCAGGAATTTTACCACCACGGCGCGTCCACGCTCTCCAGTGCCCCTTACCAACAGAGTCCCTGCGCCGTAACATGCCATGGAGAGCCGGGCAACTTCTACGGGTACGACGCTCTCCAGAGGCAAACACTTTTTGGACCCCAGGACGCGGATTTGGTCCAGTACAACGACTGTAAGCTAGCAGCTGGTGGCATCGGGGACGAGACCGAGAGCACGGAACAGAGTCCCTCTCCAACGCAGTTATTCCCGTGGATGCGACCGCAATGTAAGTCAGAGCTAAAACTGAAACACTGCTTGTGGGTATGCATGCAAAGAGGGAAAGGGGTAGAATGTTAAACCTTAAACCATCCGCCAGTAGGGCTGAGGTGCATTTCCTGTGTTTAAAAGGAGAGACACAGTGCTTTTATGGTTTTAAGGTGTCCAAAACTTACGAATCACTTTACAGTTTAATGACCCCGCCATATACAAGAGAGAGGGGAATAGACAGGAGAGAAAAGCTTTTCTCTCCATGTGTGAGCTGGCCCGCAGCTGATTCTCTTACTTCTCACCCCGGTTAAAGTTTTACTACTCGCTTTTACGACTTACAGTGGTCTCTGGGATTATTTCGCTACAAGGTGGCCATTTCCCACAGGTTAGGCGCTTTATGGCTTCACCTAATGCATTGAGTAGTCTATGTGTGTGCGTCAGACATGATTTACTTTGGATTTTACTTCATATCCTATGAATGTGTGGACATTGAACATCCAATCATTTCAATTGCATTGCAGTGCTAATAAATCACTTGGAAGTCAATCTAGGTTTAAGTAACCTTGGGGATATAAAAACGAGTGGATTTTATAATTGATAGCTTCACTCTGTAGGCCGAGAGACAATAACAATTGCTTATGGGGATATTGGGGATGGAGATAAGAGGATCGTATTTGTGAACTTGTATAGGCTATTCTTAATGGATATTTGTATGTGTTCTTCAAACATGTCCCCTCATTTTGCCAACAGCTGCCGGACGAAGGCGAGGCCGACAGACCTACAGCCGCTACCAGACGCTGGAGCTGGAGAAAGAGTTCCTATTCAACCCCTACCTGACCCGCAAGCGGCGAATCGAGGTATCGCACGCCCTGGGACTGACCGAGAGACAGGTCAAAATCTGGTTTCAGAACAGGAGGATGAAATGGAAAAAGGAAAACAACAAGGACAAGTTCCCCAGCAGTAAGACAGAGCAGGAAGAGATCGAGAAGGAGAAACGACAGAAGGAGCAGGGCGCGGGGACACACTCGTCCGGGGAAGACTGCGACAAAGCCAAGCAAATGTAAGCTATAGGGAGACTGGGGGGTCGAAATCAGCACCGCGGAAAAGGCAGCGAGAGCGATAAGGAAAGAGGAGCCAGCATGTGGTTTTGTCTCGGAACATGGCAGTCTTTGGCTAGTCGTTCCAGGTTTGATTCAATCGATGGGAAAGTCTCCTGACGGTGACAAAGGACAGGACCATTCACATTGTGGTTGTTGGGAGACAAAACGAAACATTTGAACGGGAAATTAAGCATTTGTACTTTTTATCTGATGTTGGAAAGTATTATTGTGTTAAAAATAGCGTCCTTTCTTTGTGGAACAATTATCGTGAAAAAAAAAACATTTTTATTGTTAGAATTTTGACATTAACAATTATCTTGGCAGCTGTATAGTTTTTAAGTTAAATTGTGCAATTTTTACTGTTCTCACTTCAATGTTATGATGACGTAGCGAATAATGAATTTCCAACAACATGAAACTGCCTATTTATGCTGTAGGCTTTCCTCTTTTTACACTTGTCCTTCCTTAGTTCGTTTTGATTGATGGTATTTTGTTGTCTTCCTTATTTGGGTAAGCATGCGCACAGTGCAAAAAAAAATCAAAAATGAATAAAAATACAATGGAAATTTAAAAAAAGGTGTCATGTGACCCCTCGTTGAAACAGAATGTGTACTCTAGGCTACTCGTGAATTAGTTTATGGGGACTTGATGATACGCTTTATTGTTCTTCATCACTTTGTTCTATTGTCTGAACCTGGAAGCGGCGCAAGACAGAGGACACAATAAAGTTTACAAGCGAGAATCTGTGACATCATTGCTGTTCTCCGCTTCATTTCCTCTCAAGGTGTGAATCTCAATAGCTACCGTCACCACACAGACTGACTCAGCCAATTAGTAATCTCACCCAAAACCTTCACCAAACCAATAACTATTTATGGCTACTGGGTGCACACTTCTAACCATGTAGGATGACGCATGGTCAGAATTGTGTCGTACATGTTCATCTCCACACAATGTTGACGTA